>NC_133210.1:23341818-23381818 GCF_958299795.1 Porites lutea | reverse complement strand
ACATCATATTTTGCGTCCAAAAAAATCACTTACATAGATCGAATTTATATTTATTATTTATATTAATGTAAATAAAGCTGTGCATAGTTTTTAAAGTGATAAGTGATTGCAACTTGTTGGATAAATCGTCCAGATATAAATCCGGTGTTCAGGCGAATGTTGGCCCCAGTCTTCTTCATTTGACTTCAAAATTCGTCTGAACACTGGATTTATATCTCCATCTTGCGGAGATAATTTGTTTCTAGTATAAATTCGGCCACTGTATGAGGTGCGTAAAAAAGTTACAAGATTGTTCGATCCAAATTCGTACAAACTAAGCACGGAAAAAGTACAGTCATGAGCGCGCGACAAAACTGAGAAGAAAAATGATCAGGTGCGAGCATGCCACGTGGCGTTAAGCTCTTAAAATTCAGAGCTAGGTTAGCTGTACATGTTTCTGTGACCACGACCATGTGCTCATATGCGATTTTATAATGAATCTCAGACTGGAGAAGAACACAAACACCAAATTCTGCGTTAAACATAAGAAATCGGGAACTTTTGAAATGCTGGGCCTACGGATATGAACCAACCCGGTGAGGTGTTCTGAGTGGTACTCGCGCTTCTTGAGTAGAGGAACATCATTAGAGGATGACGAGAGTTCAGGGCGACCATCAACGACAATAACCACTGAAAATGTCTAAGAAATTACTAGAATTTTGCGTCACCATCAAAGAAGTTGCTGATATTGTTAACGTGTCAAATGGATTAGTTCAGGCTCTCCACATGATCACGTCCACTTTGAACATGCATTGCCTCTCTAACCAATTCTTGCCCAGGCTCTCACCGCCGAGCAGAGGCGGCACCGTGTTGAAATCTGCGTAGATTTTAACACGCTCAAGGTGAACCAACCTTTATTTCCAGGATGATAACTGGCGATGAGTCTACAGGCGGCTCTAACCTAGAAACATAACAGCAGACCCTACCATCTCCAAGAACACACTGGAGAAGGCAGGGCAGGTCAGGAGCTCGAACAAAACTATGCTCGTCAATTTTTTCGACTTCACGCGTTTGTACACCGTAAAATCGATCCTCAAGGACGCACTATCTGATTTATGCCGAATTTTAGTTTCCCTTCTGTGGCGTCTGAGAAAGGACATTCGGCACAAACGGCCTGAATTGTGGCGCGTAGGAATTGGAGTCTTTAACGTAACAACACCTCTGCTCACAGTGTGTTGAAAATGCGGGGTTTACTGTGCTACACCAGCAAGATCGTTGCTCCACAACACATCCCCCCCTTCCCAACTCGCCAGAGAAGTGACTCCCTGCGACTTCCGCCCTCGCAAGATAAAGCTTTTGTTTTCTTTTTTCATTCAGGTAACAGTTCTGAGAAAATGGATATAGCTATCCTGGTTGACACTTCAAAAAGCATGACTGAAACGCAAAGAGGTACTCTAACTACATCGATTGACAGATTGATAGACAAATACCCAGTCTCTGCTAAAGGAAACCATTACGCTTTTGTGACCTTCGACCGTTACGCAAAAATCCGCAACAAGTTTAATAATAGGGGGCGCTATAATAAAACGATCCTTAACGACTTGATAAAAACAAAAGTCCGTATTTCAAAAGGACTAAAATGGGGAACTCGTTCAGATATTGCTTTATACCTGGCAGCGAAAGAGCTGTTTGCTATAGAAGGAGGAGACAGAGCAGATGCAAAAAACATCCTTCTTGTCTTCACGGATGGACTACAGCGTATAGCAAGAAGGGATAAGGTACCCTTCAAAGATTTTTCAAACAGCACAAAAAAACTGGAGGTAAGTCATTATTTTCTTGATTACTATTAAAACCCTAAATATGCCCCTCCGATTTACACAACCCCCTAAATAACCTCTAATAAAAAGCTCCTCCGTGTATAAGCCCCTGACATACGTGAGCCGCTTATAACAGAACTTTTTTGCTTTTGAGTGAGTTTACATTACCAGTATATAGCAAGAGGAAACTTTTCTAACATAGTTCATCACAAATACATGCTCAGCAGTTTTTGAAAAGCGAATTTCCTCCTACGCCTCTTTAGGGAGGTAACAATAAAATACGTGTGTGTAGTATGTAAGCCTCTCCATCGAACAGCCCTTCCGATTGCAAGCCACTCGTGTTGCAAAACGTGATTAAAAGGTCCTCGAAATTTCCGCTCATTCATCTCTTGCAGCTTTATTCCATAAATTACTTATGTACTTTTATTTAAAAGAATTGTTTTGTGCATTGATCTTTTCCTCCTATCATGTACAACTTTGTATTTTGATTTTTTTGAGTGATCTTTTAGAGGAAGAAAAATAACCGAGAATGAGAGACGACAATAGCAAGAATTGAATCCGAGAAAGAAAGTAATTAACCCAAGTCTGATGTCAAAAAATAATAAAGAGAGCAGAAAACTTTCCGTTAATTTAACATGCTATCATGAACTTCTGTAGAATACTCAATACTACAGTTTTAAGGAATCTACGAATTAAATTAAAATACAGTCCATCTGTCCATCGTGTAATTTCAGACAGTTCCTAGTTTTCTCTAATCTAGCCAGAATCCAGAGGCAAACTTCTGTACGGCGATGATCTTCCTACTATTTCTGATAGGATTCTCTTTTTACTTCGTCAAATCCCAAAATCTTGTACTTCATGTGAACGGACAGGCCAGAGTATGTAACTACCCCTGCATTGTTTCAATCAATTAATTTATTTTAGCTGTTGTAATCATTATATATTCCCTTTAGATCTTGATTTCTAACTACCCTCTAATTCACCTTTTATCCCTTCCCCCGCCCCCCCACCCTAATTCATTGAACCAATGAGAATTTTGGAAAATGAAAAATGAAAATTTTATTTCTTTTTTTCGGAAAAAATGAAAATTCAAAATCAACTAATTCATTTTCAATTTTGCAAAAAATGAAAATGGAAATTTTCAATTCGTTTTTCAATTTAAAAAAAAGAACGAAAATTAAAATGTTACGAATGAAATCATGGGAAATAATTGAACTTCTGGAACGGAGAATCTGTTTGTTTGCTTCTGACAGGATTTGACCACAGATATAGTTAAGTACTGATTTTCTTTGATCTTTGTTAAAGCCTTAAGCTTTTCATTTCGGCTAAAAAACCTTCCAATAAAGATTTTAGATCCATAGGTTTTTTCCAAGGATCCGATTGGCTTATGCGTGTAGCTTTTTATCCGTGAATCTGATGATTTCCTGTTATGTTTTAACACTACGCTATGCTTGGCCCAGCTCTTTAGTGTTGTTTGCAGGATGTTTAATTAATTCCCACGGATAGTACGATCTTCAAACCCGAATTGTAGCTTAAGCTGAAGCCGACAACAACTAAGGAGAATTGTGCTGTGAGTCAGTCAAGACAAGTTCATTCTTCATTTTGTTTCTCTTGAGATAAGTAAGTCTTTGGACTGGAGCGCGATTTCCTGTAGTTCCTCTGCTTTAGCTCTTGCATAGTCCCTAATCCTCATTACTCCGCGCGGCCAATTTGTTTGGGGTCACGTGGTCCGAGCGAAAAAATGGGTAAGTTTCCCGCCCGATCGCCTCGGATACGTCACCGTCGGAGTGAATTGGCAAGACTGTGTTTCTGAACTAAAGCGTTCCTCGTCGGTTGCTACTATGGCAAAGTCTTAGTGAAGAGAGGTTCTTCAGCGTTTGTTGGCATAATTTAAATTAATTGTTTAAATATTGGTAGCTGCGATCGAAAATACTCACTTGCCATTGGCTACTAACTAGTAAACAATAGCGTGAGTGTCGCTCTGATCCGGGTTGTGCCGTGCTTCTCCTAATAAGTAATTACTCGATATGCATGGAAGAAAGACCAGAAAGCTTCATGGCCTCTATTAAAAAGGACCCCCTCACTCAGATTTTAGAACACTCCGCGCACTGCTCACTCAAGGGTCACGTTTTACACTATCTTGTAGCTCATGAGTCGTGTTTCATCTGTCAACACTTTATTTCAAAGTTGGCTGTAACTTTTAAAGAGTACTTTGCACGACACCATCAAGCGTCTTGTCGGATACCGGAATTTGCCTCTTGATTCCGTGCTTACTGCAGAAGCTCCTCACACTTCGTAAACTACAGCCTCTTACGCCAATTAAGAACATGGTTCTTAATTTCCTCGACAAGATCTTCATAGCTGTTGTTCTTTTCAATTATAGAAGACGCACGACAAATCGTGATTCGAGGATCTTGCTTAAGGCTGTAATCTTTTTCTCATTTGCCGCCTAAAGGATTGAAAAGTTTCTATTTTAATTTTTTTAGGAAATTTAAAAATGAATTAGGTAATTTTGAATGTCTCAGTATGTCTATAACAAACACAATACCGCGTGGAAAGTGCTTTGTACGGTGCATACGCACTCATTTTTGTATTAGAAATCTCCGTCAACAACTCGTACGTAAATACCGTACGCCCGGACTTTCATTAAGTATTCATATATTTCCGTTTCGTAAAGGGCCGTTGTCATTTAACACAGTCGATGCCACCATGGGGAACCAAGCCTTAGTCATGATAGATGTGATATTATATACACTTGTATTCCCAGGATCAAGTTACAAAAAGGCAAATACGTTTTTGAATAGTTTTAGAGATAACGACGTTGCAGCCCAAGTTTAATTGTGTTGTCTGACCTTTTTGAGGGGAAAAACACCTGCTTTCCGTACGAAGATTATTCAACCTGAATGAGATGACCGAGTCCGAGTGTCTGTCAGCGTTTAGATTTGGAAAAAGAGACATTCTGATAAGATAGCTGTTATCATATAAATTTTATTTCCTCTATCACAGTTGATGCCACCATGGGGGAACCAAGCCTTAGGCATGACAGATGTAATATTAGGGTCACCTATTATGCATGTCTATTATTGATGTTTCGGTTTGGAAAGATAGTTTGCTAGTTTATCTACTTAAATGTTTCGGACTTTTGGCGGGTTGGTGTGGTAGTCTAATGGAAAGGAGAGAGAGATTAGGTTACGAAAGATCCGAGTTCGAACCTGGGTTGAGTGTCTTAAAAATAGCAGCTTCCGTTGACGAGACGGAAATGGAGCCGATGTCATGCGCCTTTCATTTACCCTATTCCTCTCCTCAACCAGTTTAGTTTTGAAGTTTTTTCTTTGCTTTTCATTGGTCCTTACTTCCATCCAGAACGAGGATGTAAGCATCGTTGTCGTTGGAATACTCGGCAAACAGTGGGAGAAGAAAGAATACAGAAACAAGATGAAAGAAATGGCTGGTAAAAAGGGAAAAGTGCTCAGATATCCGGATTTTGAAATTCTGACCAAACTCTTTAATGAAGTGTTAGATGCTTTATGTCGTAAGTATTTTTTTTTTTCATTAGCAGATTTCTCAAAGACAATGCTACGTCAAATGAGAACGAAGTAGTGCGCAGAAAGGACTGAGCCCGACTTCCGGTGCTGAATTTGTTCCTCTGCCATTGGTCAAATCAATTTTTAGACCTGCGAACAACATGGTCACTCTCGTCGCGTTATGTTCTCACAAGCGGGAAAGATGAAGCAAAATCTGTGCTCTTTTAGGCCACCCGAGCGGGCAACATAGCCTTTCTTGTCCGTTCGAGGATTCTGGCTTTGTTCCCGCGAAAAAAGTTATCGCACAGAGCATCGAATCAAATACTCTAAATGCACCTCATAGCAGTATATAACCTACTAACGTAGACATAGATTTTTGAACACAGTCCTTTTAATTTTTTGCGTGTTTTTCAGCGGTGAATGGAGGTTACAGCAAGTGGACGAGTTCTGAATGTAGTGCGACCTGTGGAGAAGGTGTAAAGACATTGACGAGAACCTGCACTAATCCTCCGCCTTCCAACGGTGGAAAAAACTGTAGTGAACTGGGACAAGCCATGAAGAATGTTTCATGTAATGAACAAGCATGTCGTAAGTTCGAATTTTTGAACTTATTTCCTGGTTATGAGTGCGACATAGAAAGGATGAAGAAATAAACGATAAGTTTCAAATTTTACGATCGTAAAGTTATGCTGAGCACTAATGCCCCACGTAGCAGCACACAACCTACGAACGTAGACGGAGATTCTTAAACAGCGTTCTTTAAATATTTTACCTGTTTTTCTGCGGTGGATGGTGGTTACACCAACTGGACGATTTCTGAATGCAGTGTGTCGTGTGGAGGAGGTGTAAAAATATTGACAAGAAGCTTCACCAATCCTCCACCAGTCAACGGTGGAAAAAACTGCGATGAATTGGGACCAGCAAATATGACAGATTCTTGTAATGAACAAGAGTGCCGTAAGTGTTTTACTGTTTGCTTTGGTTCACTCCCGAAATGCAAAGAAGATGGTTGATATTGTTTTAGAACAAAGTCTGGCAAGAATCAAAAATCATATTTTCCTTATCGCGCAGTCTTGGGATGTAAAGCTAAAATTAATGCCTTATCTCTCATGATTTTCGGCACAATTTTGAAAACGATCAAAAAATCATATTTTCCTTATCGCGCAGTCTTGGGGTGTAAAGCTAAAATTAATGCCTTATCTCTCATGATTTTCGGCACAATTTTGAAAACGATCAAAGTTTTTGCTTTTTGTTAGCGCTTATCACTACCAGCATATTATCGATATATTTCTAGTTTTTTTTGTTATTGTCAAGTTCTATCCATGGTTCAGTCTATTCAGTCCTATACCAGGGCTGCGTTGTTATCCGTCTTGTACTGAGCATATCGACCGTTCAGTCGTTCTATCACCGGTTCCTGCTTTCACGGGAAACAAGATTATGTCAGGCACCATGCAGATAGGAGAGAAAGAACAGCCACTTGATAGGCGGGCCATCTAGCCTGAGTATCAGGCGTTTCTGGGGAAAAGGGGAAAAATGGAAGCGAAAAAGGGAGAGAGGTGAAGGAGAGAAACGCCTGACACAGATGCTTTTACTGGAGCTTTCCACCCCTACACAGCAGGATTCGATACCATCCAATCAAAATCACTTCCGGTCATCGGGTTGTCAGCTTCACTTGTCAAAAAGCTCGCCTAAAATAAATCTCACTTTACGGTCTGGCCGAGCTCCGGTGCTTGTGTTGCTACGATTTCGCTTTTTTCTGAAACCTCCAATGAGGAGTTTTCGAATACTTGTAACGTAAAACCTGCCGTTTATGAGGAATTATAACAGGGTTTAGGAATTGTGCTAGTGTAAGATCGCCAACGCTCTGTTTGTAAACAAACGTGTGCCCGGAAAATTGTAAATTGCTTTTGTTTACAGAGTTAAATCAGGCGCTTGTCTGGCAGATAAAAAGCTGATGTTATCCCTCGTATTCTCGGGTGGTTGAAACGAGCTGCAAGAATAAATAGGAAGGTGCGATGGTGAAACACCTATGCCTAGAAATTATCAAGCAGCAGCAGATTCCACCACTTCACAGAGAGCTCGTGAAAGCTGTTACAAGTTCAAAACAAGTGAGACCCTATAGCAAAGGTCAATCCCGTTGGCGAAATATGATGGCGCCCGCTTGAGCTTAAGACATTTCAAAAGTGAGAAAATTTTGGAAGAGGAAGCGAACGAATTCCAATCACGTACGTTATCGTAACCGCAACAAGCAAAGTCAAGCTTTTTAAAAGCATTGGTGCTGTCGGCTATCCTCGCGGCTATCTCAATACATGGCTACCTCGCTCTATTTTCATTTACAGTAACAATACCCTTTCAACGGCAGGATGTTGTAAATCTGAACTTAGATATCTGAAACACTGATATCGTCTTCTTTGTCCCGGTCTTGTGAAACCAATACTCGGACATAGTTTCGGCAGAAGATGGTATATGAGGCTTTTCCTTACTTCGAGTACATCTTTCCTTTAAACTACGAGGCCTTGAAAACACAATTCTTGCTCGGGTTTTATTTTTATTCCAGGAAAGAACTTGAGAGCGCCCTCTAGAGCCTTTTTGAATTCTTCTCTGCGTCTCTGTCTGCAAAAGTATCACATGAAATCAAAACATCTATGAAAAATTTCGATGACCGTCTCCTTGCCGATCGCTCTTGCGGTCTGTGACGTCAGGGGGTATTGTGTGTTATCCAATCACTGCCACATCCAGATTTTGGATGTGTCACACGATTTGCTGAATGGTTTTGTGTCAGGCCTTCCTTTCTCATCTCCCCCTGCCCCCTCCCCCATCTAAAATCTCCTCTCCCCTAGCCCCGTAGGAAGGCCTGATACTCAGGCTACGGGCCATCCAGATCCCGATTAAACTTTTAAAGATCCGAGCCTGAAGCAAAACAAAGGCAAATACAAGACTAGGGACCGAGGTTAAAAATGCCATTATTACATGATTGCATGTAGTTAAGCAAGACGTTGTCAGACTGGGCGTTCTTGTATCAGGCGTATGTTAAGTTTTCATGCGTGTCATGGTTGTGTGAGTTGTGCAGTAGTGTTGGTTGAGATGTCTGAAGTGGAAGACAGGAAGACGGGAAGACGAGGCGCTGAATTTCAATTTACCACAAGTCGCTTCAAAGGAAAGACTCGCCTCAAAATTTCTAACATAAACTAGTTCGCCGAAAGCGCCACAAACGAATACTATCAAGAGGCGCATTAACTTTGAACGCAAAATCCCTCAAAATCGCTTATTATAATTATTTCCAGGAAAACGACAAAAGTTAGCCGTAGATAAGGTAATACAACTTTTATTTAGCATTAATCTATGCACATATTTAGCGATATGTTTCTACAGATAAAGCAAACTGTAAATCCAGTGCATGTGAGAGTATAGAGGTCGTTCAGATTCTTAACTATAGCCAAACCCGCCAATTCTAATTATTTCTGAGATATTTATGTAAAAAAAAAATCAGAAAAAAATCGCCCGGCATCTAAGGAGGAATTTCCGTAAGCTTTCTCCAAATTGAAAATTATGATTGCCTTAGCAATTCCTTGTAGCAGTTTCTAAGGACAAAAACGAGCACAATTTTGAGAAGATTTGGGCGTAAAAAATGTATTATTTCACAATAAATGGAGGCCAAATGAATTATTTTTGTAAAATCTGGAAGCCCATTAGCCTCACAGTTCCAAGCAACACTTGGCTGACAATCCATTTTGTAGCCACCATGTTGTTTGTCATACATGTATTTCATGTATAAGTTTAATTTTATTGTAGTTTTATAAGATGTAACTGAATTACTATGAATTCATTTATGATAAATTTTTTTTGTGATTAATTGTCAAAAATGCTCAGTAGTAGTAGTAGTAGGAGTAGTAGAAGTAGTAGTGAATTACATTCCATTTTTTGCAGCACCTCCATGTATTGCCGGACTAGACATTGGGATCGTTTTAGATAAATCTAGAAGCATCGATGAGGAAAACTTAGAAAGAGTTATCGAGTTCCTAGCAGACCTGGTAGGAAAGTTCAACCCGGCACCGGACGGGGATCACTTTGGTCTCATCACATTCGACAAGGATGCAAGATTGGTGTTTAACTTCTCTGACTCTGAATACTACAACTTGGACAGTCTTGCGAAAAAAATAGAAAGCGAACCAACAGAAAAAGCCAAATATGTTGGAACTCGCACTGATCTTGCTCTAATTATGGCGCGGGACCAGCTGTTTACTGAGGCGGGAGGAGATAGAAAAAACAGCCCCAACGTAATGTTAGTCCTGACTGATGGACACCCCTATGGCTTGCCGAAACATAGCAATTTTACAGTATTTTCCAAAAATATATTGAAAGATTTCGAGGTAAGTGCTTATTATATTTTCTTCTATCAAGGACACCTTTCACCTTCGGTCAATTTCGTGAATCCCTGTTTGTTTATAACATATTGTGGCATGTGTAGCTTAAAGTTTAGAGTTTGTTCCGGTTAAGTTGTAACAAGGAAAGCTATTAGCACATTCGTTTTTGAATTTAAGTCACGTAACTGAAAACTATAATTGCGCTTAACTCACTGAACACTCCTTTGTGGTGTGCTGGAGGCTTTGGTTACCGAACAGTTAACACATTGCACTTTATATCTATAGGCCCGGGAGGGGCTCGGGTTCATGCCTTGACAGAATTTCAGCGAGGGACTGAGAGAGCAACTTACCATCGTTCGCTGGAAAACGTCACTCTGCAAAAAGCGTGTTAACGAGCATGCAAACGCAATCTTGAGTGCCTGCCAAATTAGGATAATTAAGCGCGTGGTGGAATAAACTACATGTGTATTCATTTCATTCGTTCTATGTAAGATTATTGTGTTCAGATTCGTGTGTAGATTTATTTATTTACTTCTAGTATATATTTACTTTGCTATCCATTGGTAACTAACAATGGTGAAAGGAGTTTGGCACTACCCCTCGGTCTAACCTGAGAACTTAACATCTGTAACCAACAGACAAGTATCCAGAAAGAACGACAGAAAGAAGGAAAGAAACTTTTCCTTTTTCTTGTTAGCCAACTCGTGCATTTTCTATTTAAACAAAACCAGTCACAGGATACTGGCGAAACGTGACAGTAAATTTCAATGACAATACGTTAATAACAAGAATCGCCGAAAGGCGATTTTTAACTGGGCTGCAAAGGGGCTATTTTTTTCTGAGGGAAGGGGGCGGCTATCACTGACGCTCAGGCGACCACAAAACCTTGTCGCCGACCATTGCGTGAGACAGAATCTCATGTGAGACTGAAACATAAACTCATTCAGAACATTGTACTCTTTTGAAAAAAGTTAAGTTAGCCATTAATTCTAAGCAGGAAACGATTTGCATTATTTTCACGCACCCCTCCGCCAATCCCTCTGAGCCCCCAAATATAGCGTGACAGTATAACGTGACCAATTTGACGTAACCGGAAATTCAAAAAATTATTGTCGTTCTACGAGTATAAAATGCGACAGACTGAGCTGATTTACACTAGACAGAAAGATTGTATTGTATAAAAACCAGAAGTTTACTAAAACAGACAGCCAACTGTCCATTGAGGAGCCTAGACTGCGAGCAGTCCCTCCCTAAGCTCGGCAGGACTGGAGAGAGCCACTTTCACAATTGCGTTTTTCGCTGCCGTCAATTATAATTACGATCACAAGCAACGAAATCCACCAATCACCAATCACAAACCATGACCTTTTGAACCTGTGAAGTAAACTTGAGTTTCCTCAGAGGTCCGTTAAGATGATTGACAGCAGCGAAAAACGCAATCGTCGGTTGGCTTTTGAACTTTAGAATTCGCATGTTTGTGAAACGTGCAGTAAATAGACGATCCTAATTTGCGGATGAAAACGCACTATGTTTTCCACAAGATCAAAAATATCCAGTTTTAAGACTTTCCTCTTGGTATTTTTCTTAAAGGAATAAAATCCTTTGCATTTTGTGACCTGAAAAAGCTTAAAGATTTCTCGCTCGCAAGTTCATGTTTCTCAGCACGCACTTCAAACAATGTAAATAGATGAAACGATCGATAACATATTTTTTACCTAATACCGATATGAGTTAAAAATTCGCTCGAGTTCACTGTTTGTGTTACCCATGACTAATTTTTCTTCATGGAAGAAAACTATGCCGCTTTATAACTCCTCCGCCAGCTAAACAATATGGAAACACTATTTACAGTCCTTGGATATTAAAAAGACTGAACGTGACGCACTATTGTGCCTTTGTTTACTTCTGATCACATCTTCAAGCGAAGGCTCTCTTTTCAAGCGATTCATCTCAAAGCACAATTATATAATTGGCCCTTATATTAATTAAAACCCTATGGTTCATTCATATTAATGCTGTTTTTGCCCCTCACATTGACTGTGTTCGTTCGTATTCAAAACACCATTAGGAAAATAAAGGTCGTATAAGTCATGTGTATTATGTTTCGAGATAAAAGGATTATACGCTTTTTTAAGTTTCCATTTTGCGGTGACTTCAGTTTACATCCCCATAAAATGGTAGAGGAAATATCAAGAAACATCACGAGAGCTGAAAATTTTCGAAGGCGTGTTTTCTGAAACTCGCTAATGCTAGCTGACGCTTGCTGAATGGGCGAAAAGACAGAGTTGTGAAAACAAGATCATGTACAAATTTTTAAGACGATAAAAGCTTAGCAAGATACAGATACAAACAAAAGCCCGGGACAAAAGCAAACCCCCTGAAACCTCGACCTGGGCTACACTTGTATGCTCTACTCAGTCAATAAGCCTTGTCGGTAATATCCCCCATTTTCCTCAAGTTGGTCTTTGTGAAGCTCCCGGTGGATGTCCCGGTGAAGGTTTGAACTTGTGTGCGAAATTCTCAAAGTTCATATTTTTGTCCGTGCCTTCTTTATCCCCAGTATACGAAATTTAGACCTCCAAAGTGGCGTGTGTTGCATTATAAATAGAAGGAAATATTAAAAGGAAAAGCCAGTCTTTTAATATGGCAAAGTTGTCAAGTCCCTCGCTCGTGGACGTTCATTTCTTAACATCAGGATTCATCTGACATTCGTCGGCAACTGAGTTGTTCGCTTCAGTGAGTGCGACAGCTTACAGTCAAGTCTTCAACCACAGTGTCGTCAACTGGTGAAATACTTTGCTCATAAATTGTGCTTATTAATTGCTCATGTACTACATCGATCGATAATTCTCTCTTTGAGTTCACGAAGCGGCCCTGGCGTTCCAAACCTGACGCTCACAGTCATCTTTTAGTATGAACCTACCGTGAACGGCGTGTGGGTTTGTATGCAACGTGAGCATTTCTCTGAGTTTCCCAGCGCCAACATCATCAACTGCCTTAAACTCGAACAATGACAAAACTTATAAAGTGTCCCCTATGATCGAATCGCTTCGAACAACGCAAATAGCTTTCTTCAGGTTCGCAACGCCTTCTAGGTTTCCCAGGGGGGGCGGAGACGAGGTACAAAAAGTATTCGTGCAAGAGTCCGTGCAAGAGAAAGTCATATTAAACACCTTGTGAGAACATCGTTTCTCGGTACCAGACCCTCGTGTCTTCCCTCCCCCGGGAGGCCGTTTTCCTGCACAGACGACCGAAAACCGAATTTATGACTGGGCTTGCAGGGCAGCCCAGTAACTAAAACCGCCACCATTTTAGTTTTCGTGCAGCATTGCTTATTGCACTTTCACCTCTTTTCTTTTCTCGGTCTTGTGTTCAATTTAGGAAAAGGAAGTTCACATAGTAGTAGTTGGTATTGGCGACGATATAAGCACAAACATTCTTAAACTGATAGCAGGAGAAAACGGACATGCGTTGAATGTCGCTAGCTTCCATAAACTGCAAGAAGAAATTGACGGAATCAAATCATCTGTTTGTTCAGGTACTTTGTCTTTTAATTATGGTGTCAAGGAAACAAGTTGTTTACAATCTCGACTATCTGTTCGGCTCAGTTTGAGGGTGTGAAGGGGGTTAACCGACTAACGACAAAAGGCGAAAAATATAACTGACTACCGACAAAACGAGTAAAAAATTACCGAATAGCGACAGGAAAAATATTAACCGACTACCGACATGGGCTGACACTATCAGAATTTGTTTTCAGAAAAATGACCATTTTGCATTGTTTTCTAGCCGTTAGGAAGTAATCTCTTTAAATTTGTGACTCATCAGATGGTCTAACAGAAAGAACTTCCTCTTTTGTTAATACGGGTACATTACTACAACCAATATCATAATCACAGAAGCCACACTTTAAAGATGCTACCGACTTTATAAATGTTATTGAAAAAGACAAAGGTGAAAAAACTGAACGTTTCTTGTTTCGGTCCGAGAAATTCTTATAGAGTAATCCTCAAATAAAATTCTTTCCAGTTTAATGGAAACACTATCAGTAAAAAACCACGGTACCGAGATGAGCACAAACAGCAGTTTCCTTTCCAACATTTTCATGGCCGCATATAACCTGCGAACAAAATCTCCTTCGATCTTCCTAGATAAGTCGGGAAGAGGAAGGAACCTCTGCCGACATCCTCGACAATTCATATTGAGCATGCTCCAAATTCAAAGTTTTCTGCGACGTCAATCAAACCGTTACCGTAGCATCCACTGTGTTTGTCAGCACATGTAAATGTTAGCGGGAACGTACCGGTTCGTTTTCACCCTTCCGTAGCTGTGTTTCCTCTGGATTTGGAATCTAAACTTGCCATGTTTCAGTGTAAAGAAGTGAAAAAATTCTTACATCTAAGGTAAAACTTACGGTGCTTTTCAAAAACAAAGCATCTAACCTTGAAACACAGAAACACACAAAACGGATCGAAATCCAGCAATCACAAATCACACACTACGACCTTTTGTTTCCTAAGAGGTTCGCTAAGTTGTAAAGGCGAGAAAACGAAGAAAGCGTCGCTTCTTCAGATTTTGATTGACGTCGTAGTAAAACACAAAATCCAAAGACGTTTTTGGCATCGCAGGTCGGATGTTATTCACAAACAGCTGTAAAAGCCTCGATCATTTAAATACAACATGGATTCTGTGGCCTCACGATCTTATTTTGAATTAATGTCATTCCAAACACAAAAGAATAAGCATAGATATTATTTTTTAAATATTTTTATTCAAAACCCATTTGTTTATCCTTCCAAGAACTTCGCGTAACACTTACGGGATTGTGGATCCGTTCACGTAAGTAAAATTGGCTAAGTACATGGTTAAATCCAAAACAAAATCCATCTCCAATCTGGGTACATTTTCCAATTTTTCTAAAACTGAACGTTCGATCTATAATTTTCTCAAAATTACTGCATTAAATATTTGTTTTGTTATGGAGCGTGGGCGCAGAAAGAATCAGAAAAACTCCCGAATATGCGTGCGTGCACAGACAAAACTGGTTTATCCAGGATAAAACTTGTCTGACTTATCCAAAAAGCTGGATGATCGGCAGATCAAAGGAACTTGAAGATGTCGGCAGAGTCGCTTCCTCTTTCCCGACTTATCTAGGAAAGATCGAAGCGACTCTGCTAGCAGGGTAGGCCGCGTATATTGAAACACAAAGTTTAAGCAAAACCGTCTTTAAACCAACCGTTTGAAAACGCTACATAGATGATATTTTTTCCCTATGGGACATAAGTAAACCAGACAAGGTAGATTTCTTCAAATTCACGGAACAAGTAAAATTACTTCACCCTACTGCTCTACTGGCTGTGAATTTTACGAATTATCTGACACTGAGACAATCGTTTTAGACCCGGTTGGATACTAAGGCACAACATTCAAAGAAAAATGAGAAAAAGCTATATCATTGACGTAAACGTAAAGACGCATTTTAAAAGGAAACCATTCAGTATATACATTTTCACCTCTTATCATCCACCAATTGTTAAAATGGATTTGGCAAACAAGAAGCCTTGAGAATCCTACGAACAAACTCCTCCATGGAAGTATTCAGATTTCAAAAAGCGGTTGATGGACAGAGGCTGGCCACACAATTTTGAAAGAAAAATTGCTATTAGAAGTAAAACTCACAAAAGGAAAGCAGCGCTCCTGAAACAAAACAACAAGGAAGAAAAAGAAATATTGCCTTTCGTGACACAATACAAGCCCTTAGTGTCTATTATAAAAGAAGCTTTAATGACAAAGTGTAATCTCATACAAAACCAACCACTACCTCGCCAAAGTTTTGAAGCACCACTTAACCCTCGGACGTACACGCAAAATCATGCCTCCTACCATGGTACAAGAGGAGGGTAGATGGAACCCCTTCCCAGAGTTTTTGATATGTTGCAGTATTTCGAAGCGATTTTGCCTTCACTGAAAAGCCTTTGACCTTCTTAACAAGATGAGGTATATTTTATGAATGGTGGCGTTGCTGGAGGCCTGTGACGTCACCAACAATGGTCGCCATCTTGACCTTCATCTTGGATTTTAACAAGAATTAGAAATCAGGTTATAGCTTACAACAGCGAGAAATGGTAATTGCTTGACATGAATAATAACACATAAATAAGCACTTTGCATGATTTTAGCCACAAGATTTACTTTTACTGTTGAAAAAAGTTGGAAAAAAAACATATTTTCTCTCAAAATGGCTTGACCACCTGCTACTTATTACGTCATACCTCGTAACCATAGAAACTGATCATCACTGAACTTGTCTCAAAATGCGTGCGAGGGATAAACGACCATCTACTGAAAACGTCAGGTGCTGATGTTTGATCCTCTTGGAAAAACCCCAGAAAAACCTACGGAGGGTGGCATACACCCCCCCACCCCCACCCCTTGTACATCCGAGGGTTAAAGTGTTATTTCTTTGAGAAAGGAAAATATGGCAAAGGACATGCTTGTTAGAGCCAAAACATTAAAGGTATAGATGTACAGCCTGTCACCCCTTGCAGTTTTTCCCTAAGAATAATTTAAGTATCCAAAAGGCTGGAGTCTATTAATTAATTAATTACTTTTTACTGTGCCCTGTAGTCGACAGGGAAACCAAGTTCGCATTTACCACAAAAGGTTTGGTGATTTTATCAGTACTCATGATATTCATTTGGCAAACAATGGTGAAATAAACGATCATGTTGCATAAACAGACAAGAGTTAATGAAGTTTACGTGTAATCAAATGATACATTGATACAAGTTTTAAACTTTCCTTAGGGATCAAAGTCTTGAAACTGGGTGAAGTACATAAAAAACATTAATAATTAACAAGCGTTTTTACTTATCACAAACGATTTTTTGAAACATAAGCAAGCGAATATTAACGTTAAAAGCCGACGTTTCGGTATCATCATGACACCATTCTCAAGGCAAAATGAATAAATAATACGAAGTTTTGATTTCTATAGTCTCTACAGATTAGCATAATAAGAAAGGATCACAAGTTCTTCAAGTGAATACCGTTGCGCGAATCGAGTCCGCCTGCACGTTTAGGGATGGTTTGAGTTTCCTTATAAAGAGCATCTCCTTAATTAGGCAATCAAATTTGTTAGAACCTTTAGAGAGCACGTGAAATTGTTCTGAAAGAAAAGGTGGTACGTCCGAGTTATGTTCGCTAAGATAATGTTTATTAATGTTTTTTTAAGTTGACAACGATTTCTGTTTAATTTGTGTCCATCAACGCGGTCGTGGAGGTGGCCGCGAGTATAACCAACATATCCTGCATCGCACAGGTTACATTGAAATTGATAAACTAAACATTGTTGGTTAACAATGGCTGGCTTGACTTCTCGAAATTTAAGGTCTTCGTTGAGTTTTCTGCTGATGAACACGAGCTGAATAGTGGTCTTGATTTTTAAGGTGAGGTCTGTGAGACGTTTTTTCACTATATTAGCAGAGACCTGATCTTTAAATGGTATGACAACTCGGATTACAAGGTAGCAGACCAGCAGCAAATTCCATCAACGGACACGACTCCAACCCCCATCCGAGGTATTCACTTGAAGAACTTGTGATCCTTTGTTCTTATGCTAATTTGTAGAGACTATAGAAATCAAATCTTCGCATTATTTATTCATTTTGCCTTGAGAATGGTGTCAGGATGATACCGAAACGTCCGCTTTTAACGTTAATATTCGTTTTTACTTATTAACTGAGATTTTCCAAAAATCAAAAAGTTTAACCGACTACCGACAAAGATCGAAAATTTTAACCGACTACCGACAAAGTAACTGAATTTTAACCGACAACCGACAAATGGACCCCCCCCCCCCCCCCCCCCCCCCATTCATACCCTCCAGTCTCGAAAGTCTTTTCTCTTTCTTCTCTTTACTTTGATCGTCTTTGTGATATAAATCAAAGGAGATGTGGCTAAAAATCAAGTAGGCTTTTACCAGGATTTCTGATATACACTGACATTCTACCTGATCCGCTTCTCTCAACAGTATATGACTTCTTTATATAGTAGTACTGTTTTAAGAATAAGACCAAAATCGAAAGATCTGACACATTGCGCAATTATACAATATGTACCTAGGGAAAAAGCACTAGGGATAAGCCGGCTTTGAAATTTTACCAGAATCTGACGACTATCTTAAAATTACAGAAATAATAAATTATTGATAAAAAAATAAGCTCAGAGAGATCTCTGATTTGTTTATATAACGCCTTTCTTCTGTCTTGGGGTGGATTTCTACTGTCGCGTGCGTACGGGAGTAAAATTTACGTGCGTAAGTTTTGAAATAGGGGCAGTGTATGATAGGCCACGGTCAACTTAAACTTTTACTCGCAACACTTCATACATTGCCCCTATTTTATTTACGCGTGTAACATTTTCGTGTGTACAATTTCGTTCTAGCTTCCTCCCATCAGCTCGAGCGGAAACGCTTGCTACGTCGGCTAACATCTATATGCATTTCTATAATTTGCAGATTAACACGCCACTGCAAGCTACCGGGACGTCGTTAACCAAAACGTGGCCTGATTTGTGGAAGATCCGAAGGACTCGGTTTATATACTATTCAGAAAGCCGTAGTTTGGTTGTTGTTTAGTTCAGGAAGTTAATTCCCAACGTGGGTAGTTCATAGTATCTTGTTGCGATCTTCTTCATCTGAATTACTGAGGATGGAATTCCACTGTCGCGTATTTCTTACATGGGTAAATGAAATAGAGGCAACATGTATACGCGTAAACGTTAAAGTTGAAACTCCCTCAACTTTCACGTTTACGACACTTTACACATTTCCATTTTATTTACCCGCATAAACTTTACTTGCGTACGCATATAAAGCTTAAGCGACACTGGAAATCCACCCTCATTATGGTTACCTACGCAAACTGTTACTATTTGGGTTTTGCTGTCTGGACATTTATAGAAACGAATGAGGATACCGGTATTGGCAATGTATAAAAACTGTGTGGTGATATTCCCGTATTCTATCCGTATTTAGTCTCTAAACGTCAAATTACCACACTGTTTGATTGAGTTTCATGTGATGCTCCTTTTATGTTTTTATCTTGGTCTGTCAGGTTGTAGTGTTAGACTGGTTTAAAACTTTATCTACAATAGGAAATTGTTTTTTTCACTCTTATTACTGTGATTAATAAAATAATAATAATGATAATGATAATTAAACATTTTACTTGTCCTACAAAAAATGTGGTCTTATGTTGTTCACTTAAGTCTTTCTGATCCATCAGGATATTTGCTGCAAACTTAGTGTTAGGAAAAATTTCCAAGGCACAAGAATCAGTATGAATATCCCATTTTTCCGGTCCCCGTACCCAAACATTCTGACAAGGTTTCAGCAGGAGCCAGAAACGGGGTACGAGACCGCAAGCTCGGGGTCTACGCGGTCCCATCGAAATAGCCAAATGTGATATTTTTAGATCAAACTGCGCCACCCTCAACGTTCCAATCTCGCGAGGGGAACCCCGCGAATTTGCGCAGCTATCGTGTGGAATTTCAGGAGATGGGCGATTGTTTTGCAACTTTGTTTGGGTGCTCTCTGAGCTTCTCTGAACCTTCCATTTGCTTCATATCTCAATAGGCAATCCATGCACAGTGTAAGAATGAGCCAATATTATATTTAACATTAATAGAAATACGCATTTATCGCAAAAATGTCTCGAAGCTTTTAAAGGGAAACCAGCCCTTGGGGAAAATACCGTATGATTAAAAACAAAAAAAAACAAAACAAAACAAAACGAAACGAAACGAAGCAAATTTATACAACAAAGAAAACCATCTGCTAGGAAGATTGGCTCCTAGACCACGTTGCCACGCTACCAAAGCGTTAAGTGGGAAAATTGGTAAACACTGTTTGAAACTGGTAGAGCTGTATTTATCATAAATTCAAAGATATATTTGAGGAATATTCACCATAATCATTATTTGTTGTTGTTTTTAACTTTCCTCCCTCCTTTTCGCCGCAAGTTTTTTTTCGTCCGAACGAGATATTCATCGCACGACATCTCTTCTTCACTGGATTTGCCAAAACCCTCGCACTACGGTGATTAACATAAGCAGAATCAGAATGAGAGTCCTCATATTTAGAGTTATTGTCAAAAGGGTTCTCCTCAAGGTCTTCCCTCAAATTCAGAGGAGGCAATGATGACTTTAATGGAATTTATTCATCTCGATCTAACGGAGGTAATTTCCGACGTCACTTTGGTTGTTTATGCGCGCGTGTCACACGAGATGGCACAATTTGTCATAAAAATAGCACATTTGCATTGGCAATTTATGGAACCAACCCCATAACTTGAAAAGGTATCCAGCCACGATCTCCTTCCTCGATTATGGCTCCTGATTTTAAGTAAAAGGGACAGTAGAGGAAACCAGCGCTCTAAATAATTTTTCACGGATGATATATCCATAAACTGATCAACAACAAACATCTTAACGAAATGTATGTATCGGCAATAAGTGCATCTAGCTTAGTCACTCAAGACATAAGGCAAAACATGTGGATGTCTCAAGACAAGTTTCTTATGAACAATGCTAAAAATGAACTTGATTGTCTTTCATTGTCGGCACCCGTCAACAAGTCAGTGTCGTGTCAGTGTCAGTGTCTTGGACGCTTTATCATTGCCCCACAATCTCCCTTTCTAACCTACAGATGGGTGACTACAATGCGAAGACAAGCTCTGTTGCGTTCTGATACAGTCGAAACTCCATGTGCAGCGACCACGTCATCTTAAGCGACAACTTCCAATAAGCGATCACCTATCCAAAAATTCAAAACTTTCCTGGGCAAATCACTACAATTTGTACCTGTCGTAAACGACCACCTCACCATATATGGTCATGATGAGAGGTCATCTAAAAATATGATTGACTAAGCGAGTACCACGTGTCCAATGACGTAATATAACCCAAGTCACACAACACAAAACGGTAAAACCGAAAATGTGTCACCCAACATCGGTTGCCCTGGGTACAAACGGGGACGTTGGACCTTCATTCCCCGCGTGTCTAAGGCGATGAGTTGCTCAACAACGCGTTGTAAAACACTTGCGTGTTAATGTCGTCCATGGTGATCCCGTGCTGGAGACCGCTGCAGTGGGGGTTGGTTGGGACGTGTCCACTCGGCCATAGGACAGTAGAGGCGTTCAGCGAGTTCGGTCATGAGGGGCCATGGGTGGGCGTGTTGCAGCTTGATGACCATGTGACAAATGTCGACAACAACAACAACAATCTTTATTGTGCTCTTGATACAAAACGTGTTAAGACATACGAAGGAAATAATTGTGAAAAAAAAGAGAGCACAGCCACTCAGAAATAGCAAGAGCCAATCGCGCTGAGTGGCTGGGCCAAGAGGAAAAGTAACTAGATATCAAAGTTGTTATAAATAAACAAATGCACACAAAGACACACAAAGAAGAAATATATAAGCTGTAATAAATAAGCAAATACACAAACAAATAAACAAAGAAGCAAGACAAAACAACGGCTGTGCACACAATTAGCTGCACATAAAGTACACCAATCAATATTTGGAGATGACGATTGCAGACTGTGCTGCAGGGAGGGAGAAAACAGCCAACCTAGAGGGAATAAATGATCCTGCATTCATTATCCTCTTTGTAGGCATGCTGGTCTTGGAAGCAATAACAATTCGGCTCTGTGACATGAACTGTTACCCCATACCCCCCATGGGTACAACCCTCGTGAAAACACAACAAGTGGTCCACGTCCCACCCTCCACGCACTTGAGAACTGGAAGGAAAAAGCCGAAGGCGAAAATAGCTCGTGCGATGGTACGATGAATGTACGTTCTGACCGTGGGATTTTGTAGACTCTTGCCGAGACGTGTCATGGCCTTAAGCATTTGGGGGAAGGCGAACTCGAGTTTTTCTTTGGTCAAGGGCGTCATCGTGGCTCGCGAGGATGCCCCAGAGGAATGACCACATCCACTTTCATGATTTTCCATATCGTTGAGTCAGCTCTCCTGCCTCGGCGTCCGCGCTGGAGACAACATGTGCACTTGCATGGGTTCTACGGGAATGTCTGCTTTGGGCAGCTCGAGAGGAAGCGAAGGCGATCTACTAGGCACTCCTATCATGGTGAAGAGAAGGAAAGCAAATGGAACACACAAAGAGACGTCCTCTTTTTCATGATGGAGAAGTCTAAACCCACATACTGTTCAGCCATTGGTCGTTGTTGGTTAATATGTGTGGAAACCAATCAGAACGATGGTCGCTTCCAGGTCGTCACTGTCCAGGCATTTCTGGAATGGATGATCTGTCTGCGCAACGCCGAACCGGAAGGCAAACCCAAATTGATCCTCCTCTTGTACAATTTTCAGGGCTTCAACGGCTACTTCGTCCTCAACCAGTTGTACCGCAAAGACATGAGCCCTCAACAGATCGTCAATAGGGCCATGAAAACTCCTGTGTTTGGAACTGACCGAGCTCAAAATCAAATTCATCGACAGCTTGAACCTTTTCCCATGCCCTTGGCAGACTTCCTCAATGCCTTTTGTTTGCAGGAGGAGGCAAAAGGTTTATTCCCCACTTTCTCGACAGA
Organism: Porites lutea; assembly: GCF_958299795.1. NCBI lineage: Eukaryota > Metazoa > Cnidaria > Anthozoa > Scleractinia > Poritidae > Porites > Porites lutea. The sequence continues at coordinate 23,359,516 of NC_133210.1, read as the reverse complement.
CCCGAACACCAAACGTATGTGGGGCCTTTGCCCAACAAGCATTATTACGACCCAGACGGCAGGAGCCAAAAACGTCGCGACGCCTTTAGCCGGTGGTATGACAGTTATCACCCTCAAGCATCCTGCATCCCCAAGCAGATGCAATTTTGCAAGCAAGGACAAACTTACAAAAAAGAAGGACCAGATCCTCATAAAGGATCTAATCAGCTATATTTGGAAAAATAGAACAAAAAAGCAAGGCTGATTTTACAATCGGGAATATATATTTCATTTACCAATATTTCGGAAGGCACGGCCTTCCTTCTTCAGGGTCTTATGTAAGAGCCTGAAAAAGGAAGACAGTGCCTTCCGCAATATGTAAAAGAAATATATATATTCTCAACTGAAAAATCAGCCTTGCTGTTTTTGTTCTATATCCTCAAGCAGGCCATACAGAAAGTCGAGGACGATTTCCGAACGAAGTACGGATTGGACACCTTCGAAAAAACATCACCATCACCTCCTACTCCTCTTTCGCCTGTTTCTGACACCAAACACCATCGCCCTCGAATTCCTCTGCACTGTCGGGCCCTCTGCATTAACCAAAATCGTGTGGCCATAGAATGGCTCATCACACAAGGCATCAGCTAAGCACCACCGCCGACGGGCAGCCCCGGTTACGCCACGGTCGCAACAGACACGGTGAAGTGCCCCTAAAACTCGGTCCAGCCCAGACCATTCACGTTAACGGCTACGACGCCTCAACCCACACCGTCTGAGAATTTTACGGTTGGTGCCCAACATGTTATCCGCGACGCCTTAAAACCCATCGCAAACTCAACCATGGCACACCCTATGATCTTTGGGTCCAAACCCAGGCGCGGTGAAGACCGACTACCAACTCGTCATTCAATGGGAATGTCATTGGCGGCGGCACAAGTCCTTAAAACATGGGCCGACTCAACCCAAATCCTCGAGCTGGCCTTCTCTGTATCCTCCCGAAAATTCACGAACATGGAAACCCAGGTCGCCTAATCATCTTTAACAATGGCTCCCCCACTGAATGCATTTCTGCATTCATTGATTATCACCTGAATCCTCTGGTACAGCCTCTTCCGTCCTACATCAAAGACACGACTCACTTCCTTCACAAACTCTAGCAACTTGCTCCAATCCCCAGCAATGCTATCCTCCTTACGCTTGATGTTTCATCATTAGATACAAACATACAACATAACACATTACAACCAATTTAGTGTTTTCAAGAGATTAAAAAGTCTTCTCATTAGAAACGTTATGTTGCGTTTATACAAGGCGTTTATGCTATCGCGCTGTCATTATTGTTCGCTTATATGGCACTTCTGTAGCGCGAGAAATCGTGATAAACTAGAGCTTTTGAATAAACGCATTTTTAGATTTATAACAACCATCTCCCAGCATTTCAAAATGCAAACATCTGCGCCCCTTACATGTCAGTTTTTACTGCAAGGCCAAAACCAATTACATCTTCACTTACACCAAAGGAAGACGACATATACATGACCCCTTAAACTGTAAACGCTTTGAGGTCCTTAACTATGGTCATCTTATTATTTCTACTTCTGTCTCTGAACATTTTAATCACGCCGATCACTCTATCAACGACGTCCTTCTTGTTTCCTTAGAACTAATCCGTAGCCACCGTGACCCATTTAGAGGCTCACCTCATCGACAAAGCAATGACATTAGAACCCCGTTGTATAAATAGAAGTGATGAACTCAACTGGGAACAGTTATCTTTTTAGTAGTCTGTTATTCTCTGTTTGCTATGTATTGAAATCTCGCAAACGTAACGTTCATGTTTTATCTGTATTCATTTTTTTGTATTAAAGAAAGTACCGGTCCAGAACTACTAAAGATACGGCTGACCCTCATTGGTTTGTCGTTGTGGTTTTGTCTTTACAAGTGTTTCCAACTCCCTCAAAGTCCTCACCCGCCTCGATGCCACGGAAACGTTTTCGGTGGTCGAACAGAGTCCATACGCACCAATCACGAGGGGGAAGAGATTCACTAAGATGAGACCGTACTCCATTAGTCACCCGCAAATCGAGACCGAGTACAAGGCCTCCACCTCGGAGAGGCCCAAGTCGTCCTCATGACGTTCGGTCTGATCCAGCCCCTCGTGTTAGCCCTTCGATCGAGCTCTCTATCATCCCGGTGTTACCGATGTGCAAAGCCATAAAACTGCTGTCCATTCTCTGCCTTCGGTGTGCAGAGAAACAACAGGCTCGGGGTATGAGTGCAGCTGCAAGTGTCCCCATTCCGATGAAGCACGCGCCTTTGATGGCACGTGGTGGAGCGAGGAGCTCAAGGTGTTGTTGGAACAAGGTTACCGGGTGCTGTACACCTTCCAGACCTGGGACTTTGAACTTATCCATCAACAAGGCCATCGAAGGCAAAATAGAATGGGACGGTTGGTCTCCACCGAAGTAGCAGAGAATCCCGAGCCACCCACCTCCGCGAGTACCTCCACCCTAAGGGGCTGGTCCTGGACCCCGCCCGTGTTTAGAAAAGCCTGGTCGGCAGACCTTGTGCAAACTCATGGCCAACAAGACGCAGGTCACCACCTGTAAAGAGGTAGAGCGGTTTTCGAAGTCTACGAAGACGACACACAGATCATAAACTGCAACTCCCTGCTGGCGACGAAATGCTCGACGTGTAACACTGATACGCCGACGACGTGAGCGAACGGTCTAGCCGAACCATCATCCTCGTGGTCATTTCCACCCCGGCCGAAGCTCGCATGCAACCCTAAAGACAGAAACTGTTGCCGTTACTAGACCATGATCTTGACATGGACACAGGTTCCGTCATCTACATCTATGGCACGGGTCAGTGCCCCTAACCACGTGGATCAATTCATTGTCGATTACCTTGGCCTGTTAAGTCACCCACATGAGGAAACAGTGTTACATGGTCCTCATCTCTCAAAGCAGTCGCAACAACGACGACATTAACTTCGTCACCAAAAAGGCCTAGCTGCACGAAGAGCTGAACAACCCCGCCCCAGTGACCAGGACACTCAAAGTGCACATTCCACACAAAATCACCAGAAACGTCACCTCCAACTCTCCACTCCATTCTCCAGACCAAGGGACTGAAAAAGGTACCCGAAAAAACGCGTCATCGATATATCGTAAAAATGGCTATAGTTAACCCTGTGGCTACGGCATACCCGTCCCCTGGACCCCTCGCGACGAGAACATGGTGGATCTCTTAACTAGCTTATAAATCAAGAGACGACTGTCCACCAAGGAGAATAGCCTGAATTTCCGACATCACTTCGAGTCGCTTATTCCCTCAGTGATACCTGAATCTATGAACCGTTAATGCTATCCAGTGACGACACTACCCTAAAACCGGGAAGTGATTGGTTGATTATCCAAACATTCGCATAATTATGTAAAATTAAGAGAAATTTTAGTAGGATTGTCGTTTGATATTCGGCGATTGGCAAGCTTGAGGGTCCGACGTTTCCTCATGCAACCTTGCAACCGATCAATAAAAACGTGTTCCGTGACACATCCCTGGTGTCACCTTTCCATTTTGTGACCTTCCTTACGTCATTGGGCACGTGGTACTCGCTTAGCCAATCAGATTTTTAGTTGACCTGTCATCATGACCATATATGGTTTCCCTATAGTGACGCATATTAGTGGTGACAGCGACCACTTATTTGGATGAAGGCTTTGGAATTTTCCATTGTTTCAATAATTCTCTTATTAGCGACCAAGCCCCAGTTGTTCAAAAGTTGGATAGCACTATTCACCAGATAAATCACTATCCAACGGATAAGTGCTACGGAAACCAATTGTGCTATCCAGTGCATAGTGATTTATCTGGTGGATAGCGTTATCCACCCTTTGAACAACTAGGGCCAGTTGAGGCGTAGTTTGAGCTCTACGTTTGCCGCGTGCACTCTACCTTTTTCCCCCTGTGGCTCGATTCTCTTAAGCGACCACCTTCCGTTTGCGACCGCATTTTGGGTGGTCGCTTTCGGGGTTTCGACTGTCCAGTATCAGAAATATTGAGACTTTAAATATCCTCGTCAATTCTTTTCTTCTACACTATGCGATTAGCGCCCGCTCCTCAGGATCCGAAAGCGTACTTTCAGTCATTTCGGAGAGAAATGACCAGACAAGACAAAAAAACTACTTCAAATTGAGTAATTTAACTTCATTACACCAACATTTAACCCACTAATGTTTCCTATAGCCCATGATATTTCCAGCAGTAATTAATTCCCATTCAGGCAACCTGTAGTTACCATGTACTAGCCCGGAAGCTATTTCAACTAGCCCGAAAAAGTTTTGATGAACAGGATAAATTACAGTTCTTTTGTGAAAGGTTTGAACCCAGGAGTCATTTCATAAGTTGGTTAAGTATGATCGTCTGGGTGAACGTAGTCCTAACTAGGATTGTTGTTCAAAGTGGATGACGTTTCGAAAACCTGTGCGGTAATCATCTTCAGAGTCAAAGTGAGTTGTATCACGTCCGTTGACAGTATTAAACTCTGGTTATTGATCTGATTGGTCAATTAAGTCGCGATGTCATTGGTCATCTGTCAGTTAAGCCGAGGTGTTATAGGCTATGAAGACTGGTAATGTCGTTGGTACTCTAATGTCATTCTTCTGTAATTTGAATTCCTTCCCCAAAAAAGTCACCCGTCAGGCAAGTTAAGAACAGATTTCGCATAACAGTTATTCCTCGAGCCCGTATGGGCTCTGAGTCAATAGCCCATGAGGCCGAGGGCCGAATGGGCTATTGACCAAGAGGCCATGAGGGGGAGAGGAATAATTGTTTTAGTAAAATTCAACTAGTTGGTAAAAAATATCGAGACAAAACAACTTTAGCTAGTTAAAGTAAGATCCGTTTTGGCCGCCAAAAATCCGACGCTTTTCGCTACTTGTGGGCTATAACATATAGCCTAGTAGTAGCTCAACCAATCAGAACGCAGCATTGATAATAGACCACTAGTTGGATTTTACTAAAGCGCGATAGCCCAGGGCTATCGGACACTACTTTCTTTGCAGGCTAAAGAGCACTACTATCCTGACCAAAAGGGTTTGAGATACTTCCCTTTTACCTCCTCTTTTTGGTAGGGAATTTGCGAGTGATGGACAATTCACGGTTGTACATACGGCTTTTTGCTTGTAAATACGCTCCTCCCTGAACAAAATTAAAGTCCATACACTTTGAATGCTTTTGAAAATTTTTTGGCCTGCAAGACCCAACACTGTCCAAGAGGAGGGGGATTATTAGAGAATACACAGATCATACACATGTCTGTAAAAACGTTTAGACCAGGATTGTAGGTGAGCCAATGTTCTTACATTGTCTACGTTTGGAGAGAAAGGTGGGGTCGATAGGCATCGTTATCACTTTTCATAAAACAGACACCTAAACGAAGCCTCAACATGAAGCAGTGGAAATTTTGAAGAACGTTTCGAAGTTCTGTGTGGGAACGAGGTTAGTTTTCATATGTCAACAGCAAAAATCAGTTGCAATGGTAATTTAAATGCGCTTACTGCCCCGTACAGTTTAGAGAAAGCGAACTCCTGGATTTCCACTCGCTTTCCTAGTACTGAATTTGAGAAAGAGAGGAATTTTGAAGCAACTTTACAATAAATGGGCCATCTCTACCTATTTGCCCCATAGTGTTAGGAATTTTCAGACATTCGCCGTAGGCACTGCCGCGCTGCGTTATTGCTTGCACTACTACTAGATATTCCAAATGGCCAGTAAAAAGACTACGCCAGGATTAAAAGAATTGACAGTATTTTTCTAGCACATTTTCGTGTAGTGATTTTTATCTTTGTTAAGATAATCGAAATGCGCGTTCTATGAGATAGAAAGTAAGAATGATGTACACGAATTAAGATAACACCACTCAAAAGTAGTTGATTGGCCTTTCATCACTGCGATGTATACCAGCTAGCATCATTCTAGGCCCCATCCTTTGTCGTCTGGATTCAACTTAAGTCCCTCCCATAAATGAGAACCGTTCATGGAATTTGGATGCAAAAACCCATAACTTTATGGAGTTCGTACTTTCGGATAATATAAGCGTGCATGACAAAAAACAATACCAAACGTTCATTGTTAACGTTTATTCAATGTATGTAATTGATTTCCCGGCTTTCAAAGCTGCGATGCTCAATAAGAAATCGTCCTTTTTTAGAATTCAAAAACTCAATTGGTATATAGCTTTGAAGTCTAACCGAAATGTATTGCATTTCACGCTTGTGCATAAAACGTTTAAAATTAAACTGCCTTTGCAACAAAATGCCCTATACAAGGGGTAGACTGCTACGCAGTTTATTTGTTGAGAATTGGTCATGATGTTTATGTTACTGTTTTATTTCACTAATACTCCTCTAAAACATTCTTTTTATATATATAGAAAAGGCCGATTTACTCGTAACAAATTTTGTCCATTGAGTGTATATCCCACAAAACGAATCGCTTGGAAAAAACCAGACCTGCCAGTACCTTACGAGTACCGTACACTTATATACACCGACTATTCGATTGGGCTGGTTCACACTAACGACGATATCGAGTCGTAATCAGAAAACAGCGCAGTCCATACTTATGACACTGAGGGAGCGTGTGCTCCTACGGATCAGCAGTGAAAAATTTTGAATTCTAGCAGAGTTATAAAGACAAGTATGACGTCAAGTTACTATGGTAGCAAAACGTCTGGATCTCAACAGTCTTTCTTGACAGAGACGGCCATTTGCATTGTCCAACGACGGAAGGAAAAAATGCGCTACCGTTTGTGTTCTTGAGTGTAATCATGTACAGGAAAGTCATACATATCGATTTTTTATTTTTTTCTGCCATATTGCAGGACCACGGTTTGTCGAGATCGAGAAATTTTGCTGTCATGGCAACGTGACGTTAAGTCTTGTCGTCTTTATTTCAATATTTAGCATGCGTACTTATCCCAGGGTAAGTCGTTCTTGGGGCTCTTCCACATGTAACCGCAAATCTGAAAACGCAGATTTGTTTTACTCTTTTCTCGAAAAATATGCGTCCTACGTAATGTATTGGAATCGTTTTTGCCCGTCCAAACGAAAAGTAACGCTAAAACAATAGAAACGCGATAACTTCAAAACCTGTTTTCGTCCGTCCACACAATAACGATAAACCAACGTTTTCAAAAAATCCTACACCGGGAAACGTTTTCCAAAAACGCTGTTTTCGTGTGACCGGAAGGCTAAAACGTTTCCAAAAATATCCGGATACGTGTGGACGGGTCCTTACACTACTTAGACCAACATAAAAAAGTATAGTGATCCCTTACAAGAGTCACGTGACAATTATTAAAGGCGTCAAGCAATAGTTGAAAGAGAAAAAATATATAGCTGTAAACGAGTTTAATTTTACTGTTAGGCAGCGTTCTAATTTCTTACTGGGACCATCAGTTTCGCATACCTTGGGTGCTACCCATTTACACACACCATCCGAGTGGAAATCCTGTGCATAAAAATAATACTGTAACATCTGGCCCAAGTTGTTCAAAAGGTGGATAATGCTATCCACCGGATAAATCACTATCCACTGGATAGCGCAGGGGGTTCCTCTAATACTTATCCGTTGGAAAGTGATTTATCCGGTGAATAGCGCTATCCAGCTTTTGAACAACTCGGGCCTGACCTGCTGCCAAGTATATCCCAATCAGCTGAACAGGCCAAAAGGAGTAGACAATTTGCGTCGCCTTAAATCACAGCCCATATTTTCCGAGGTTTCCCAAACGGAATGGCTCGTACCATTTGATTTTCCATCCAGAATTTCCAGTTTTTCCATGTAAATCGTAAGTGCCCCTGGTTACATGTTTTCGATTTTGACTATCGCTGTCGAGGTTTGAATCAGCTGAAACACCTCATCAGCCAAAACAGAGGAAAGACCGTCAAATGCCTACTTCTAATAAAAAATGATAACAGCTGATTTTTCAGTGGCTTCACGCGTACTTTTATCTTAAATCTATTTCACCATTTTCATAGAAATCAAAGTTAATGGAACCCTCCACCCTAAAGAGGCTTTTTGAACGGTTTCCGTCACTGCGAGTCTGTTTCAGGTCTGACACATTAGAACGGGTTGGAAGATCGGGATTTCTGTTACCCTCTTTATCTACCAAAGGCTGGTCACCATTCGAGGTACACGTGTCATCTGAAATTAGAATGAAAGTGATCTAGTGACTGGTTCAAAATTAGGGATATAAGGGTAGGTTAAATCATCAGCTAAGGACCTATTCATATGATCCCGGGTAACCAGGATGAAATTCTTAGAGGAGAATGCTTTCAACGCTGCTGTCATCGATTTCACGTTCCTTGCTCTCTATCAAAAAGTCTTTTTTTCCTTAAACTTATAACAGACCCTAATGACGCTGAACTGGCTTTCTCTCAACGGAGTGGAAGGCGTAGTTGGGGTTGTAGTTGGAAACGTGTCGCTTTCGTATTTGGACTGAAGGGTACATAAGGAAAATTTCCAGGTGGTGTGACTGAAATCTTCGTTAAAGAAACAACAATCCAAGTTCAACGGGCAGACCTTATGTCTCTATATATGAAGTCAACGCACGCAATAGAGTTGTGGAGAGATCTCGGTCAAACAACCAGAACCAGACATTCTATTTGCTCAGGTTTATGTGAAGAGACACCAACTCGGCTGCCTTCGCATGGCGCGCTACCCTTTGTAAATAAGTGCAAAACGCGCCTCCAAAAATAGTTAACAGTGAAGTTTTGACTATATCAAAGGAAGTTAACTATAGATGTAAAGGAAAAATTTCTCCTTCCGGATAAAGCTGTAGTAGCTCATGGTCACATTGCTTGTGCGGCCAGTTTAACAATGGTTCTATTTTGTAACTCACTGATAGAGTAGTTCTGTGTTTAATAGGTGTTAAGTCGAAAATTGTATATCTAACTAACCTGGCCTCGTACTGCTATTGTCACCACTTTCTGACTGATTAGGATGGGATGGTCTTCCTTCAAACTGTATAAAGTTATTAACAGTATTTCCTGCAAAATTAATAGAAGCTTCCTTCCCCGTATTCGTGCTTTCAGCACTTCCAGTTCTAACCAACTTTTGTTTCTGCGACTGAGTGTTGCTTCTGCGCGCCTTAAGTGAAAACATCCAGTAAGGTTTACCAGTCGTTACTGTATTTCTCTGATGCTTTAGTGATCTTCTCATCCGCTGCTGACCCAAAAATCTGCTTGTTCCTTGTGAGGGTATGAACAGGGCACTCTCCTCAGTAACAGCTCCTTGCCTTCGACCTGTTCTGGGCAATTGCAATAGAATTTTCTGTTGCCATTGGAGACCTTTCTGCAGTCTGCGTTTGATGAACTTGATCTGCACTAAGAGAAACCGCTAAACCACAGTTTTCATGTTGAACAGGAAAAGCAGTTTTTGCTGGTTTAAACGGTAAAGTAGGCTTCACCGGTTGGTGAAGATAGTCTTGGTCTTTTCCGGTTTAGGGGGTTTTGCTGGTCTATCAAGTAAAACAAGTTTTGCTGGTTTATCTGGTAGAGTAGGTTTTCCTGGTTTGTCCGGTAAGGCAGGTTTTGTCGGTATATCGTGGTCAGCAGATCTTACCGGTGCATCCGTTGGATCAGGATTTGCTGCTGGTTCAGGATTTACCGATAAGTCCAGTAAATCAGGTTTGGGTTCAGATGTAGTAGCGTCCATAGACTGAAGCATGACGTTATCAAATGAAGGAGGCCTTGGCCGAGGAGAGGAATCCTCTGAAGTCGAGGATCGGTTCTTGTGGGATTTTAATGGACACTTTCTTATTATTGTGAGTGGAGCAGATTTAACCGAATCACTAAAAACAAGAGAGAAAGAAATTACAAATAGTAGCGGGTTTTGAATGTACAGGAACAGGTTTAGTATGTCTAAGCAAAAAATACATAAACAGGAAACTAATTATTGAGCACGGACAACACTCAACGGACAGTTCAACCGTAATTAACATTAGGCTTGAGACAGACCAAAAAAAGACTGTTTCTGTTTCTTTATTATTTTAGTCGGTCTCTACTGGGGTTCCGAAACATGCAAGTCTTTTCTTTCGTAACTGTTTCAACTAAACATTTAAACTACAGTGCTTACGCTACCAAGGAAATGAAACTATCATACATCTAGCTGTTATACGTTTTTTTACAATTAAGCATTAATCTGGCTTGCCAAACAAAATCTTGGAAAGGACACCTAATGACTTGGCGAGTCTTGACACATACCTTGTTCGAAATTTCGTATCCAGCAAGTCTTTTAGGTTAGGCAGAGGGTTACGTAAGTTCGGCGTCCCAAGCCCGTTAACCTGACGGATCTAAATTTCAAAATACAGACCGTAGTAAATATATTAATAAAGCAGCGGGTTTCTACAGAGACATTGGTCGGTACATGCAAAAGATCTTGAGGCTTCACGGTTACATGGCCTGAAAACAGATCATTTCATGTTCGTTCCAAGAAATTATCGGTTTCAAATTCACTACTATCAAAAAGAGACCTTCCTGCTCGACGATACGTTGCTCTGTTCGACCACGAGAATATTAGCTTGGCAAAGGATATATATCAAAAAATAAATGTTTCGCGGAAAAGCAATATTTTATAACAATGGTACTAAATAATTGTTTCTATTTTAATACATAAATTTAGCTATTAAACCCTAAAAGCTGAACTCCCCCGTAAGGCTGACCATTTACTTGAAACAATAAACGCTAAACCACTGGGAAAAAATTGCGAATTTACATGACGTTAACCTTGCTTTTTACCTCAGCTCGTTGGCACAGGAACACATTTTTCCTTTTACAACACGTTGCTGGTTTTAAGTAACGTCAACAAAATTCAAATTAAGGAATAATCAATTCTTTCGCGTTTTTACTTTTACGAGGTGTTAGAGCAGCAAATCATTTATATTTTGACAAATTTTCAGTTCGAAAGCGTTCTTCGTTTTGTGATAGAGTGAGCTTTGGGGTGACGTAGCATTTTAATGGCGGACCAGGGGCCTGTTTCTCGAAAGTCCCGATAGCTTTTCGGGCCCGAAAAGATGTTTATTTGCAGTGTTTGCATTCAAGACCAAAGTTTCAATAAATTTGAAACTGATACAATGTAACTATCAGTTAACAGAGCAAAGTTGACCGGTTTGTGAGGTAGGAATTGTGCATTTATTCGACAGGTTGTGATTTTAAAATTTGCCTTCGGGCCCGAAAAGTTACCGGGCCTTTCAAGAAACGGGCCCCAGATCGTGTCTTTGAATAAGTACTCTTTTAGTGTTTCGGCAAAAGCCTGACAGATTTCTCGGCCAGTTTGCGGCCGCAAAGAGACACCAATATGGCGTCTCCATACAAAGTTCTACAGATTTGGGTAAAACATTTCCTCGAATATTTGACATATGAAAATCGCAGAGACCTGCAGAATCTTGGCGAAACTGTTTGCACACTTATTTTCTCTAATAGGCATGGGTCGCACTTGGCAAAGTTTTGGAAAAATTTGTTTACCTTGCGGTAGAAATCTGTCATCAGGAGACATTGCCAAGTGCGACCCCAAGTTTTCCGGTTGGAAAAAAACTTTGCGAAACAGAAAAACATTAAAAAGATGCCGAAGTGCTTGGGTGGTGCAGGCAGATTTTGGAAAACTCGAGCTAAACAATAGGAATCACGGCGGTAAGTGTCAGCACTTGTCAGCGAAACGTGACCAATTTGAAACACGATCAATTTGAATCAATCGTTGAAATTTTCTGACCTTCGCGTTTTCGTTGTGGACAGACGAGGCTACCACTAATTTTCGCCATTTTAACGTTTTTGCGAAAACTTTCTACGGGCGAGCAGTTCATAAGCTTGTAATCCTTCGCTATTTCAACGTTTTAACGGGAACTCTCTACAGGCGAGCCAATTATAGTCTACCCAGGCACCGTCACAGGTTTGTTATTCTGCGAGCTAAATGCAGTCTTTGCAGCCAAGCACTTTATTTTCTTTATTTCTCCCATCCTCCTGAAACTGGGAAAGGAGGAAAACGATCCTACGCCAAATGATCGGACTGCGAAGAGATAATGTTCTCTGGTATCTGGCCTATTTTAGTTCTCAATGTGTCAAAACAACGACAATTAACTCCCACTAGTAAATACTAGTGCGACCCTCCTCGATTTGACTAAAAGTTTTCTTTTCCGGTTGCGGTTTCGAATTTTCGTGGTTTTTTAGCCGGCAAAGATGAAAACTTTTCCCAAGTGCGACCTATGCCATATCCCAGATTCTAAAAAAAACTTTATCCTTGGAATGGTTACGATATTAATTTGTGACGGCGTGACGGTGAAAACAAGCCATAAGCACAAATGCTAATAAGGGAAGAATTGACCCCTAACTGCGTTGATCATTTCAGGAATCAGTCACCGCCACCCGAATAAGGAAAACAAATGACCTATCCATAGGCTTTAAAAGAAATTAGTGAAAATCGAATGCTAGACCAAATTTCAATTTCATGGAAGCTCCGCTACTAAACAATGTGACAATAATGATCTGAATTGGAGGGAAGTAACCGACCTTAGATAGTTTGACAAATTTACACATCTCAATGAACAGCGTTTTAAGGCTATGGCGAAAAAAAAGTAAATATAAGTTTAAGCTCTAACAAAAGGGGGAAACAATGCTCAGTAGTATAGGGCGCACCGGTTACGCCGTTGTTTTGCGCAGGAATCTCATTAGCGTGCGCAGGAATACAATAACTAAGTGACGTCATAGGCTATTGTCTTGATCTCATGAATAAAATGCGCAGGAATCTCATTAGCGTGGGCAGGAATAAATTAACGCCAATGACGTCATAACCTTTGTCTTGATCTCATGAATAAAATGCTCAGGGATGCCATTAAGATGCCATTTTCCCTCCACCACCACCACCACCACCGCCACCACATTTCTATTGTTTTCCCTCCACCACCACCACCGCCACCACATGGTGGTGGTGGCGGTGGTGGTGGTGGTGGTGGTGGAGGGAAAACAATAGAAATGTGGTGGCGGTGTTGGTGGTGGTGGTGGTGGTGGAGGGAAAACAATAGAAATGTGGCGGTGGTGGTGGTGGTGGTGGTGGAGGGAAAACAATAGAAATGTGGCGGTGGTGGTGGTGGTGGTGGTAGAGGGAAAACAATAGAAATGTGGCGGTGGTGGTGGTGGTGGTGGTGGTGGTGGAGGGAAAACAATAGAAATGTGGCGGTGGTGGTGGAGGGAAAACAATAGAAATGAGGAGGAGGAGGAGGAGAGAAAAATGGGAATAAAAAAATTGCGGAAGGAAAATAACAAAATTGTGAAAAGGAGAGGGGTAAGTAAAACATTGTTTGCAATGTAAAAAGGAGCTATTTTGCCTTTTCCCTCATTAATATGCACGATTTGCCCGCCAAAAATCAGTAAACGGGAACTAGGACAATCACAGCAGCAGCAAAGAGGACAAGAGCTAGTTTGTCTTTGCCCTCATTAACATGCACGATTTGCCCGCCAAAAGTCAGTGAACCGGAAATAGGACAATCACAGCAGCAGCAAATAGGACTTGCATAAATACATTACGCCTCCGTGATTTTAAGTCACAGACAAGTTTGACTTTACTCCTCAGACAGTATGAATTAACCAATAAAAACGTTTCTTATTTTCTAACTAACCAATCGAAAACGAAGACGTTTATCGACCTTAAAGTAACTAGAAATCCTAAGCCAACTAAAAATAGTACATGACCTTATCTTAATGGCATCCCTGCGCATTTTATTCATGAGATCAAGACAAAAGGTTATGACGTCATTGGCGTTAATTTATTCCTGCCCACGCTAATGAGATTCCTGCGCATTTTATTCATGAGATCAAGGCAATAGCCTATGACGTCACCTGGTTAATGTATTCCTGCACACGCTAATAAGATTCCTGCGCAAAAAAACGGCGTAACCGGTGCGCCCTATACTACTATGCTCATATGCTCGCCTGCCTCCTTTCAAAATAACGGTTATTTGTAAGTCGTTAGCACAATACAAACATTTAAATTGAGATTCTACCGGAGTTATGTTCTTGTTCAAAAGAAATATTCCATAGAAAAACTTGGCTAGTTCTTTGCCTCTGTTATGTAATGGAAATCTGAAAAAGGTATAACAAATAAAGTGTTTTATGTATTTATCATCAGCACTTATAATAAAACGACAATTCGCTTGCAACCTAGAGTTACAGCAGTATGAAACATATTGTATTCAGATGCGTTAAATCAACTCAGCGACATATTTAAAAGAGAGCTCGCCATTTAAGTGATATTAACAATATAGCTCTTGCGCTGACATGAAAACCATACATGATACGGCTTCTGTTCTTGGTGCGATTTTTGTAGCGTAGCGAAGCTGCGCCGTGCCGACCTCGAAAGTGAAACGTCACGTACCGGATGGCGTATTGCCACTCCTCGTTGGAGTGTGTACAAGTATTCGGACCGTAGCGGAAGTAAATGAGTAGGAGCGTCGACTGGAACCCACTGAGATGGAAGAAAATATTCAGATGTGAGAATTAGGATTTAGTTTACCAGACCGTCTCGGCCAATCGTTCCGGCACGATGTTCGAGGAGTGTATACGACTTGCTCCAGTTGTGGATTGTTGCCGTTCATAATGTACAGAACAGCTGTCCATGTCGGCAAAAAATGTTTTCCGGTATGGTGCAAACATAGCCTAATTCACGCCAATTTCCTCAAATTCGATCCAAGAATTAATTTTAGTCAAAAAACCACTCTTGTTATGGCCAGTACTTACTTTCTGTCCTTTTCTGGAACCTTTTCACTTCTCAAATCTACAATGGTAGGCCTAGAGCCATGAGAGTTGACTGGATATCTCAGAGGCAGTTGCAGGAATCTGGCAATCATGCTGACCACATGACACGTGTAACCCAAAGCAACTGCAAGAGTTTCATCATCCATGGCTAGAAAAGAAAAATATATATACAACTTGTATGACCTAGCAGCTAACTTGTGGGGAAAGAGCTGTCTATCCTGGAGCATTGGACTGGTTTAAAAAACAAAGACATTTTTGCACTACAGGAACTGTCCGTTAACCAGTAACCATGTGAAAATGTTTTCACCTGACTGACAAGATAAACGTTCAGTTTCTGTTAAGAATTAGTACCTGTTATTTCTAGGGTGTGTAAAATTGCATTCAGTCAAGCTATACAACTGCTTTATCCCGTGCTATTGCTATACTGATTCAACATTTATTCAAAAGACACAAGTCCTGTAACGGACTAAAATACTCAAATAAGACTTTTTCGAATCGATCAGCGGACTTAACGTTAAGGATTTCGCTTGGCAACGCTTTCCAGTCCTTGAAAAAGAGGAATAACGCTGAACAGACACCAGAGGTCCCAAAACTTTGTTTGGTGGAACTAAAAAATCTGTTAGATACAGTTGTACTGTTTTCCCCCTTAGGAGACTTGAAAACGGACGGATAAATGACTTTAAAGTGGACTGATGGATAGGTAGATGAAGGCTAGATGTGTTCTTAAACAAGGTTCTAGCTCGTTAAAACACTGATAGAGATAACACATTGATAACAACACTTGAGGGGTTTGCAAAGCTCTTAAGAAGCTAGAGTTGCTCTCGGCTACGCCTGTAGCAACCCTTACGCTTCTTTCGTGCTTAGCAACCTTCCGCGTGCATAACTCGATGGTTGCATGCTGCACGTTTACCATTTCTTAAATTTGTTGAAGCCCCTCTCCTTCCCTCCTTCCATCCAACCAGTTATTCACTAAGACATACTACTTAACCTTTCAATGCACATTTTAAATTCGCGGTTTTAGTTTAATTCAAATTTCAACAGCAAATCCGAACATGTTGATTCCAGTAAAAGATGGGCATAATCGTAATAAAAACATCTTACCTGTAAATTCATCAGACTCACTGTTGGGAAGCCGCACTCCACAAATAAGCTTTTCTTTGGTACCTTTTAACTGATCAAGAAAGTAATTTGACAAACATCGATAAGTTCAGCAGGGAATATTGTAGCAGAGAGCTTCTCTTTATTGACATATGAAAAATGTTCAAACATACTGAAAATAATTAGTCAGGTACAAAGAAAACACGACGGTGCGTTAATTTTCGCACTTTATGTCCATTGTTAGTAAGTACATCGTACCTCAACGATTGGGTAAATGCTCATTAGTTCAGAGATAAGCTGCCGACGCCTCATGCCAAGCTGAGCAGTTAACTTCACCAGTGATTCCCTTCAAAACAAAGCAAACTTTGTGAATAGTATGCGACAGATGGCAAAACTTGCGTCTGTGAATTGGTCCTCAGCGCTGCACAGTCAAATCTCACTATGGCAGATATCCTCAGGATCACACCTTCATTACGTCACGTTACTCGACTTTCTTGTTTTTTCTATCTACCGCCCAAACGCGTGGTTGTTTGAATGCGAAATTTCACTCCAGCTTAGAAGTAGGGGTGGATGAGGACCTACGGACGATCACGTGACCACCAAACCTTGCATTGAGCATTGATAGGTTTCCATTTTCTTTTGTAATGGAAGCTCCTCTCCGCGCTCTATTATAGACATTATATTACTGCACTATAAGTGAAAAAGCCTATAATGTACAGTATGACAGCAAAATGTTGAAAATGCCCTCTAAGCTAAAGAACTCACCTTTCTTCTATGTGAGCTAGTTCGTGTTCTCTTAGAGAAGACTTCCATAATTCCAACTGCTCTTAATTCCTTTCAAGGTTTAGTTCTAAGAAATTACAACCATACACCGTGAAATAAACATACAGGTAGTGGCATGAACTAAATTATGACCAATTTGTTCCTTTGGTACTGTTTGCTGTACAGGTTGGTTCTCACTACATGGAAAATAAAATAATCCTAAATGTGACCATTCAAACGAAAGCTGCTGGGTAGTATACCTACACCTACATGTATACTTTCCCATATATTTTTCGCAAACACACAAAAAAATCGCAATTTTTGCACCTGCGTGCAAACCCGGACATAAGTGCCAAATGAAAGCTTACATGTATGTGCAGTACTCCCTCGTTTACAATGTGTTTCTAACTTATGAATTATTTCGTGGATAAATTATAATCCTCATAATTCAAATAAACCCTTAAGGTGTTGTGCTATTTTTATCTTTAAGTATTAATTTCTAGAGAAGAAGGCTTGATTTGTGCTCTCTTTATTTACAATTGCATATATCTTAACTTTTTTTATTTCCCTTTTCTGCTTCATGTAGATGAACATAAACTCTGCGATTTAATTACCAAGATTTAATTACTTCTTGTTTCCACGCAGTATTATATTGTAAGCTGATGAAAAGTGACAAAGGTACACTCCTGTAACTCATGAATAAATTAAAAGTTGAAACAGTACAAATCCCAGAGAAACTCAGGACCAATTTCACAAAATTTTATCTTTGTATGTTAAAATGCACTTACCATGCTCTCTGAGCTTCTCCAAGAAATTCTTTTCCTCTTCTCTCTCTAATAATAACATTGGATGAATTTAACCGTTACTTATATACAATAATACATGTGACTGTATCTACACCTACAAACACATTCCTTCAGCCTGATTAACACGATTATACTATACACCCTGTATAATTAAATATCTAATACTTAATTGGAATATATCAGGGCTTTTTGTTTTTTGCTTTATCTCCTTGGTCTGCACAAGTGAGTGTCCTAGAGTAT
>NC_133210.1:23311818-23329318 GCF_958299795.1 Porites lutea | reverse complement strand
CTAGAATGTGTCTAGTATGACTACACTTGTATGTACTACATCATTCTTGGACTGTAATTAATGTGACTATATTATTTTCATTTCTTCAGTTGTAGAATAATGTGACTAGTGTCAGTGTATCTGCGATCTAAAACATTACTAATGCAACCGAGTTTCAGTCCTAGATTGGGACTACTAGTAACGCGACTGTATTTCAGTCCTGGAATGACTATAGTGACTGCATTTACTGCAGTACTAGACCGTAACTAGTGTGACTGTATTTTAAAACTGGCATGTGACTAGGGACTACAATAATACATTAATTTTTTCCACAGTATGATTCAAATTATAATTATGATGCATTACTGTTTTCACTAATTTTGATTGCTTGTGGGTACACAGGAGTGTACAGATGGCAAGTGACAAATATAAAGCATGCATTTTCTTTCCATGATCTTGTCCAACGTCTTTACACTGTCTACAAGTAGCCATTACAACCCCTGAACGGTGATCATGAGGTTATCCCTATATTAAGATGTATCCTTGCGGACAACCCACCCAGCCCAGGAAAGGTTGGCCATACCACCAGAGTCTACACCCGGCCCGAATCTTTTCAAACAGTGGTGTGGGTCCTTTTATGTCCCACAAGAACCAGACAGGTGAAAGTGCTGTGAGACAGGACCTATGGTTTTTTTGTCTAACCATTTGCAGATGTCATTTCAAAGACAGCACTTTCTTCTCAGTTATTTAAAGACACTGAGTGTTGGCTCTGACCTGAAACGGAGATTTCGTTAAAAATCACTCAACATAACCAACTCCTATTTTCTTATCAATGTCGCGGTATTTTGCGGTTTAATGAGTAGTAATCACTCCTGCAGCCCGTCTAATGGGAAATAACATGACATACCGTGTAAACTGCCGCAAATAGGCCCTAGCTAATAATTTTTTATATAAAGTTTTAGGAGAGATAATAAACGGAGAGGCCTATATTCGAGGGAGCTTACAACCGGGTCGAAACCAGATACAGCAGAGCTTAGGCAAATACGATTTCCATTTACTGCGCATTTCATAAAGCCTCCAAACGTCATAATAAATGGAATCCATATTTCGATACAAGCTAGAAGAGGGGGCTTATACCCGGGAGGGAGCTTATAATCGGATGCATTCTTTTTGTATAAAGGTAGGGCCTATAACTGGGAAGGGGGGGGGGCTTTTAAGGGAAAGTTTACAGTGAGTGAGTGTTTCTATACCAAACAAGAAAATCATTCTTCGTCTCTTGCTCGGGCTAGATTGCCTAAGCATCCAACCATCATACCGAGTCACTGATTTGCCATGATTTCTGCAGCGTTTAAAGCAAATATAATTTACGTTCGCTTGAGCGTAGTGAAAAACGTAAATTTGGTTTTATCAACTGTATTACCAATTTAAAAGATGAATCCCCTTAAAGTCTTTGTGGAAACGAATCTTTGCAGTTTAAGTTGGTTTCAGACTTTGAACGTTACTGGTTTCCCAGGAGCTTACCTCAGGACCGTTTCTCGAAAGTTCCGATAATTACCTATGGGCGGCCGTTACCACCAAAAATACAATCATGTTAAATAGCACAGACAAAAGGCATATGGTCTAGTGACTGCCTGTGAATATCGGCATTGCAGATGTCTGGCAAGAATCGTAATCGCCTTGAATCGTCGCTCAGTGTTTGGTCAAATCCAGTATACAAAACCCGCCTGAGCATCTCTGCCAGCTAAACAAGCTATTACAGTTGGTTCTTTTCCGGTTTTAACGTGAAGTTGCTACATGATTGGCGTAATTTTGATCTTCCAAAGCTTATGCCAGCACAGGTGACCCAAGCTCGAAATATGACCATCGGAACTGTTGCGTAACGTTCAAAATATAAGGATTTGTATGGGAGAGAAACAATTGTTTCTGTAGGCTACGAATGTAAAAGGAATTAAACAAATATCGGATAACCTTGCTTAAGTTGTGTTTCTTCTTTCCTGTGTGGTTTCCCAGCCGATTTATGACCATTTATTAAATAGGGTGTTATTGGAACCGGTTTACTCTCTCTATAATAAAACTTATACAGAGAGAGAAAACCGTTTACAGTACAACCCATAAAACGGCCATGGATCGGCCCATGGGCCACATAGGAGAGACGTGACACACATTTTATGTAAGGTAAGCTGTTTTTTATTAAAATCCTTTCATTTTCGTAGGTTACATTTTCATTTTCCCATACAAATCCTCATATTTGCCGATGGTCATATTTCGACCTTGGGCTAACTCTGATGTCAGTAGAACACATTTACTTATTTCCTTAATGCCTGAATCATGTTTCATTTTGCCTCGTTGACTGGAGAACTTAATGGACAGAAATGAAAGCCAGATGACCACATTACACGCCACACCTGATCCGTTTGTGGGAACACTGACAACAACGAACATGGCTTCGTGCAGTTCTCCCTTGCACAGAAATACAAAATATGGACCAAATAGCTCTTGAATACTGATATTATGGCTTTCTCGGGCGTCTCAGGGTCGATGGAAGATGATTTCTTCACCAAAAGCCAATCTTACAAAAGCGTTCGCCAGAACAAAAATCAAGATGCCGCACATGCGCAGAAGCGTATCACAGTCCCTTTAAAGACAAATATAAGCGAGAAGCGCGAGAGCAAAGACGAGGGGTCGGTGGTGGATAAAGCATACTGTGCGAGCGGGGACTCGCCAATGTTTTCCTTAACAATTAACTAAAATACGACCCCAACCCCCCCCCCCCCCCGCCGCCCTTCCCTCCCAAAAATAACACAGTGATCGCGCGCGACTTCGCACATCAAATAATAGTCATCTTTTTTTTAAGTCAATAGGAATCGTTCGTTCTTAAGGTACCTTTTCTCCCCGTCGTCTCTCTCTCCAGGGAATAGGTATTCTCTTTTCCAGAGCTTCTACAGGGCGCAGAAGAGTTGTTTGGCCTTGAACCAGTTAAATATTTCAGAGCGAGAATCACCCTTGTTTAATTAGAGACCGTACTGAGAACGGTCATCACAAGAGCCCCGCGATCGATGAATTGTTTTATTATTATGTCATATTTTTTTATGTCACCGGGCAATAATTTTTAATGTCATATTTCAATAAACATCTCTTCATGCTGGACCGCTGGAACTTTCTAAATCACTGAACCGGCCAACCAAATGGAAGCCGAACGGGCATAAATTCCAGTGCATTTAATCCCCTTTGTTAATGCTCATTTGCATTTAAAATACTTTGGGTTAAAGTCATTTACGGTAGAACCCCGGTAACTCGAACTCTAAAGGGAAACGAAAAACATTTCGAGTCAGCGGGGAATTTGAGTCGATCAGGGTAAATTTCAGTGAAAGTTTGACCAAGGGAAAGGAAATTTGTCAAATTTAGTTCGAGTTGGCGGGGAATTCGAGTTATCCGAGTTCGAGTTATCGAGGTTCAGAACTGTAATACATTAGGGACTTTAAGATCCAACGACGCGGACGACAACGAGGACGTCAAAAAAACAATAGGTTTAATTAGCAAAACAACAACTTCGCACGTGCATCACACTTTTTTGTACATTTCTTTCCCGTTTTTGCACGACTACGACGTGAAAATGCCTAATTTCGCGTTTTATGGAGGACGTAAACAAACAACGACGAAATTTTATTTCTCTTTCTGAGCTTGGATATGGTCCCTTGAAATTCAGCGTCAGGAGGGTTCGCCTACAATTGACAAAGTAAGTGGGTAGGAATAATCGCTATAAAGACTGAAAGAACGCAAATTCACTTTTTAAGCGACGTTCTTGTCGCCGTCGCGTCGTTGGATCTTAAAGTCCAAGGTCCAAACACTTCACAGTTGATTAAAAAAAAAGAGTTTTTTTCAGTCACTTTGTCCTCTTGTTATTAATACTCAGCAGAGACCTCTCGAAAACTGTCTTTTACGGGACTTCACATTGGCCACTACATACAGTCCGTCATCATTGTCCTCTTCTTTTTTTTTTATAAAATCATAATGTTGTCTTATATCCAGCATACAAATGAAGGAAACCCCTTTGGGTTTTTCAAGCATGACCAGTCAGAAATAGCTGTTCAGTTCTAAACGGGGATCAGAACTCTTATTGGAGTATTTTAAAATCATGATTTTTTTCTTTGATTCTTGTGACACATGCACAATTCGTTTTGAGAGACTGTATAATCCAAATTATGATTTAGTCGTCTGCTCGTGGTACTGGTACAAGGTATGCCAATGCAAGTAGTTTGATATCAAAAGCGGATTTAAACCAAATTGAAGTTTGTAAAAAAAAACAAAGAACTCCATGAATGTATACTAATAAAATGCAAGGAACTGTAATTTTAAAATCTATATTCGTCAATAATAGAGATTTCCCATGGCGGAGGAGAAACTATAACCTAGCTGTAAGCTGTTTTTCATTTTACAGTAACTTTACTTAACCCGAGTTAATAAAAGCTAACGACTGATTCGACCGCCTTTGTCGGTGATTAAGACTTTTTCATTGCATGTCGAATGATCATAGACCACTATGCCGGCCACAAGCATGCTGAGTACAGAAGAAAATTGCTAGACTGTAAATTAACGAAGCGTTAACCTGAAAGCAATTGGTTGTCTTTACACTAGACTGTTAAGTAAGACTTAGGAGCTGCTAAGTTTTACTTAACCAAAAATTCGTGTGTGAAGGCTTAAGAAAAATCTCAAGAAACTTTACTTTGCATCTCATTAAAGTCGGAAAGTTAAAACGATTCAAGAAAGTTTCAAGCGACTTGAAAACCAGCCTTGTGACCGACTTAGCTGACTTGCGGTTACTTGCGGCCGGTTTCTTGAGCTTTGAGAAACGCGAAACATGTCAATCAATCTTAATTGTGTTGCGTGGGAAAATAGCCTTAAGTTAACCTGAAGTAAAAGAGAATCAGTTGTGTGTGAAGCTTTATTTTACATGAAGTAATTAAAGTTTACTTGTCTTGAAATATTTCTTAACTTATTTAGGCTCTAGTGTAAAGACTACCATTCTGATAAGTAAATTGCAAAACGTATGTCTTTCAAGAAAGTTATCGTAACATGAAGTTTCCAGAAGTAGTCTGTAAAGAATTCTTTAACAAATAACATTCTTGTTGTTTTGATACGAAGTTGGCTTTATTTCAGTGTTCTGCCAAACCATAGATCACCATGCTATAAGCTTGCTGAGTACAGAAGAAAATTGCTAGACTGTAAATTAATGAAGCGTTAACCTGAAACAAGAGACTATAAAGGGGACAGAGAGGGCATCCCCAATATACACCCTATTCCACAGGTAATTCGTCTCGAGTTATTTTTAACACCACAGATCTCAAGGGGGATTAAACAACAGCCAATCACATAGCGCGAATGTGTTCCGCGTGGATGACCCACGCTGAGAGCCACGCGTCCTTCACGAAATGACGCAGAACAAAATGGGGGAAGACGCGGAGAACGATTTTGCTTTTCCTTTTGTCGACGAAAACGACTACAGCGAGATTTCTGCGAAAGCTGTGTCAGCGAAACCGAAATTAAAAAAGAATCGCCCTTCCTCTCTTGTATAGAGCCAACAGTAGAGCAGGGAAATCCTTAACACACTGAATATTCTCTCAGGATCATTTATAATTTACAGTTTGAAGAGAGCAATTTCTGGTTTGATGTTTATTTTTTTCAGTCTTTATAGCGATTATTCCTACCCACTTACTTTGTCAATTGTAGGCGAACCCTCCTAAAGCTGAAATTCAAGGGACCATATTCAAGCTCAGAAAGAGAAATAAAATTTCGTCGTTGCTTATTTACGTCCTCCATAAAACGCGAAATTAGGCATTCTCACGTCGTAGTCGTGCAAAAACGGGAAAGAAATGAACAAAAACGTGTGTTGCACGTGCGAAGTTGTTGTTTTGCTAATTAAACCTATTGTTTTTTTTGACGTTCTAGTTGTCGTCCGCGTCGTTGGATCTTAAACTCCCTAAATTGTACAAACGACCGGTTTCAATAGACCGGCGAAATTTCTCATTTTATTAAAGCACTGAGGTTACGACAACTTCGAGTTAAACTGATTTCACGGGTTGTCAAAGAGTCCAGCGATTCCTTTTTCCCAGGTGAGCGCCGACTCATTTCGCTTCAATATTCAGGAATGCTCTCGATCTTTTTACGCTTTCATTGCCTCTCGCCCGACATGTTTTGCACGGCGTTTGGTCATGCGAAACCTCCACGAAACATCCACGCCTCGCGCGAGGTAACTTTATCCCGATTCTAAAAATAACTCGAGACGAATTACCTATGGAATAGGGTGTATATGGGGGATGCCCTCTCTGTCCCCTTTATAGTCTCTTGCCTGAAATCAATAAGTAAATTGCAAAATGTATGTCTTTCAAGAAACATATTGTGACATGAAGTTTCTGGAAGTAGTCTTTAAAGACTTCTTAAATAACATTCTTATTGTTTTGATACGAAGTTGGCTTTATTTCAGTGTTCTTCCATATGACTAACTTACGCTATGACCTGAGACGGAGTTTTCTTTTAAAAGCACTGAACCCAACCAACTCGCAAAACAATTAACACCCACACAGAAACGGTGCCTCACGTTATTTCAAACCGCAGTCTAAGTAAGAGGTTCTTTAAAGATTCTACTTAAACCTACAAATAAGTCTTTCGACTTTTCATACACCTTGCGATTTGTATTCTTGAGCGCAACAGGCTTTGTGGGAAATTTTTAGCTAGTGGATGCTCTAGTGTGTAGTCAAGCGGCAATCAGTAGTAATAAAGGTTTTATTTTGTTCGTATTATAACCTGTAATAAGATTAAGCAACTACAGTCTGAAGTAGATTTGAGCAGAATTATGGCTAGTTCTTATCATAAATTGAACTTTCGTTCCACACATGACATAACTATCAAAATATAATCACGTGGAAAGATCCTTGTTGAACATTTTTTGATAAATTCTCACCATGATATTCTTGGTATTTGCTGTTTTGATAAAAGGTCAGTCTCCTCTTGCTTTCTCCTGAATCCTACGTGCGTAACTTTAATAGCCAGAACTGGGAATTCTTACGAAATCACTGAGCCAAACCAAATGACCAGCGATCCAGAATCCCGGTGCATTGAATATTCTTTCTCTAATAATCATTTGCATTTAAAATGGTTTTTATTGAAGATATTTTGTTGGTTATTTAAAGATCCAAACACTTCGCAGCCAATAAGAAAGAGTTGGTATTGTTTGCTCTCTCTCTTTATGGTACACGGTAGCCTCACAGTAGCCGGCAGTCTTCTACTGTACTTGACTTCGCATAGGCGACTCAATCGTTATTTAGATCAGTACCCTCTGTTACCTGAACTGTCTTTTTTTCTGGGGCTATCATTGAGCAGGTGAGTTTTGGCAATATATTTCTATAATCAAGTGATTTATGTCATTTGGTTTGTCGAATCACACTGTCTTGTGTTATATTTCACATACAAATGTAGGAAACGCCTTTGCGTATTTCAAGCATGTCCAGTCAGAAATAGTTGTCTTAAGCCAAGTTGATCAGCGCTCTTTTCGTCTATCATGGTGTTCTTTCTTCACTTCTTCAGATTATGTTATGCATGTCTCAGCATGATTTTGATGCGAAAAGATCGATACGATAATTTTAACTTAGCTTAAGGGAGATTCAAATCTCAAATTTGCACTGATTACAAATTATATAACTCCATTACGTAGGAGTTAGCACATTTGGTTAGCACGTATGACAGACAAAAAGTTACACATGACTTTGCATTCGTTGAAAAAAAACAGATAATTGGATACTTTTCTTTTAAAATGCTGTAATAATGGCAAAAGACAAACGCGACTTCTGAAAAGTTGCTGGCGAACTTCCCGTGAGGAGAAGCTGGGATTTTTAATTTATACATAAATACCCGAACTGAAATGGAAGCAAACGATTATTTCATTGGACATGCAGCCATCGCTTCTCCACTTTTTTTCCAACGCCTCAGCGGTGAATTCTGGGACTTATAACGTGTTTGACCAGTCCTCCATGATTACCGATACATCTTATTTAAATAATGTGTAATTTCTATTTTCTTAAATTTGTCTCTTGTTCCTGGCAAAATGCAATATTGACGTATTAACATAGACCGTCATTATAAGAATGCTGATACAAGAAAATTGCGAAACAGACGATTTACGATTTACGTTGAAATCAACTTTCAAAAATATATTCTTAAAGACTTCACAAACAACACTCTTGTTGTTTGACTAGAATTCGGCTCATCTCTGTATGCTTTAAAAAGACTGTCTTGTGCTCTGACCTGAAACGGAGATTTCGTTAAAAATCACTGAACCCAACCAATTCTTATTTTCTTATCAGTGTGGCGGTATTTTGCGGTTGAATGAGTAGTAATCACTCCTGCAGCCCGTGTAATGGAAAATAACATGACATACCGTGTAAACTGTCGCTAATAAGCCGGCTGGGCTTATACATCTTTGTATGGGGTTTTAGGAGAGTCAATAAACGGAGAGGCTTATATCCGAGGGAGCTTACAACCCGGCAGATCGAAACAAGATACAGCAGAGCTTAGGCAAATACGTTTTGCATTTACTGGGCATTTCATAAAGCGTCCAAAGGCGTCATAATAAATGGAATCCATATTTCGATACAATTGCAAGCTGGAAGAGGGGGCTTATACCCGGGGGGGAGCTTATAATCGGATGCATTCTTTTTGTATAAAGGTGGAGCCTATAATTGGGGGGCCTATAACTGGAAGGGAGGCCTTTAAGGGGAAGTTTACAGTTATTGAGTATTTCTATACCAAAAAAGAAAATCATTCTTCGTCTTTTGCTCGGGCTAGATTGCCTAAGCATCCAACCATCATACCGAGTCACTGATTTGCCATGATTTCTGGAGCGTTTAAAGAAAAAATAATTTCCGTTCGCTTGAGCGGGGTGAAAAACGTAAATTTGGTTTTATCAACTGTATTACCAGTTTTAAAGATGAATCCCCTTAAAGTCTTTGTGGAAACGAATCTTTGCGGTTGGTTTCAGACTTTGAACGTTACTGGTTTCCCAGGAGCTTACCTCAGGACCGTTTCTCGAAAGTTCCGATAATTACCTATGGGCGGCCGTTACCACCAAAAATACAATCATGTTAAATAGCACAGACAAAAGGCATATGGTCTAGTGACTGCCTGTGAATATCGGCATTGCAGATGTCTGGCAAGAATCGCAATCGCCTTGAATCGCCGCTCGGTCTTTGGACAAATCCAGTATACAAAACCCGCCTGAGCATCACTGCCAGCTAAACAAGCTATTACAGTTGGTTCTTTTCCGGTTTTAACGTGAAGTTGCTACATGATTGGCGTAATTTTGATCTTCCAAAGCTTATGCCAGCACAGGTGACCCAAGCTCGAAATATGACCATCGGCACTGTTGCGTAACGTTCAAAATATAAGGATTTGTATGGGAGAGAAACAATTGTTTCTGTAGGCTACGAATGTAAAAGGAATTAAATAAATATCGACTAACCTTGCTTACTGTTGTGTTTCTTCTTTCCTGTGTGGTTTCCCAGCCGAGTAATGGCCATTTATTAAATAGGGTGTTATTTGAACCGGTTTGTTCTCTCTATAATAAACCTTATACAGAGAGAGAAAACCGTTTACAGTACAACCCATAAAACGGCCATGGATCGGCCCATGGGCCACATAGGAGAGACGTAAAACACATTTTCAGTAAGGTAAGCTGTTTTTTATTAAAATCCTTTCATTTTCGTAGGTTACATTTTCATTTTCCCATACAAATCCTCGTATTTGCCGATGGTCATATTTCGACCTTGGGTTACCTGTGATGTCAGTAGAACACATTTACTTACTTCCTTAATGCCTGAATCATGTTTCATTTTGCCTAGTTGACTGGAGAACTTAATGGACAGAAATGAAAATCAGATGACCACATTACACGCCACACCTGATCCGTTTGTGGGAACACTGACAACAAAGAACATGGCTTCGTGCACTTCTCCGTTGCACAGAAATACAAAATATGGACCAAATAGCTCTTGAATACTGATATTATGGCTTTCTCGGGCGTCTCAGGGTCGATGGAAGATGATTTCTTCACCAAAAGCCAATCTTACAAAAGCGTTCCCCAGAACAAAAATCAAGATGCCGCACATGCGCAGAAGCGTATCACAGTCCCTTTAAAGACAAATATAAGCGAGAAGCGCGAGAGCAAAGACGAGGGGTCGGTGGTGGATAAAGCATACTGTGCGAGCGGGGACTCGCCAATGTTTTCCTTAACAATTAACTAAAATACGACCCCAACCCCCCCCCCCCCCCCCCCGCCGCCCTTCCCTCCCAAAAATAACACAGTGATCGCGCGCGACTTCGCACATCAAATAATAGTCATCTTTTTTTTAAGTCAATAGGAATCGTTCGTTCTTAAGGTACCTTTTCTCCCCGTCGTCTCTCTCTCCAGGGAATAGGTATTCTCTTTTCCAGAGCTTCTACAGGGCGCAGAAGAGTTGTTTGGCCTTGAACCAGTTAAATATTTCAGAGCGAGAATCACCCTTGTTTAATTAGAGACCGTACTGAGAACGGTCATCACAAGAGCCCCGCGATCGATGAATTGTTTTATTATTATGTCATATTTTTTTATGTCACCGGGCAATAATTTTTAATGTCATATTTCAATAAACATCTCTTCATGCTGGACCGCTGGAACTTTCTAAATCACTGAACCGGCCAACCAAATGGAAGCCGAACGGGCATAAATTCCAGTGCATTTAATCCCCTTTGTTAATGCTCATTTGCATTTAAAATACTTTGGGTTAAAGTCATTTACGGTAGAACCCCGGTAACTCGAACTCTAAAGGGAAACGAAAAACATTTCGAGTCAGCGGGGAATTTGAGTCGATCAGGGTAAATTTCAGTGAAAGTTTGACCAAGGGAAAGGAAATTTGTCAAATTTAGTTCGAGTTGGCGGGGAATTCGAGTTATCCGAGTTCGAGTTATCGAGGTTCAGTACTGTAATACATTATCCAAGGTCCAAACACTTCACAGTTGATTAAGAAAAAAGAGTTTTTTTCAGTCACTTTGTCCTCTTGTTATTAATACTCAGCAGAGACCTCTCGAAAACTGTCTTTTACGGGACTTCACATTGGCCACTACATACAGTCCGTCATCATTGTCCTCTTCTCTTTTTTTATAAAAGCATAATGTTGTCTTATATTCAGCATACAAATGAAGGAAGCGCCTTTGGGTATTTCAAGCATGACCAGTCAGAAATAGCTGTCCAGTTCTAAACAGGGATCAGAACTCTTATTGGAGTATTTTAAAATCATGATTTTTTTCTTTGATTCTTGTGACACATGCACAATTCGTTTTGAGAGACTGTATAATCCAAATTATGATTTAGTCGTCTGCTCGTGGTACTGGTACAAGGTATGCCAATGCAAGTAGTTTGATATCAAAAGCGGATTTAAACCAAATTGAAGTTTGTAAAAAAAAACAAAGAACTCCATGAATGTATACTAATAAAATGCAAGGAACTGTAATTTTAAAATCTATATTCGTCAATAATAGAGATTTCCCATGGCGGAGGAGAAACTATAACCTAGCTGTAAGCTGTTTTTCATTTTACAGTAACTTTACTTAACCCGAGTTAATAAAAGCTAACGACTGATTCGACCGCCTTTGTCGGTGATTAAGACTTTTTCATTGCATGTCGAATGATCATAGACCACTATGCCGGCCACAAGCATGCTGAGTACAGAAGAAAATTGCTAGACTGTAAATTAACGAAGCGTTAACCTGAAATCAATTGGTTGTCTTTACACTAGGCTGTTAAGTAAGACTTAGGAGCTGCTAAGTTTTACTTAACCAAAAATTCGTGTGCGAAGGCTTAAGAAAAATCTCAAGAAACTTTACTTTGCATCTCATTAAAGTCGGAAAGTTAAAACGATTCAAGAAAGTTTCAAGCGACTTGAAAACCAGCCTTGTGACCGACTTAGCTGACTTGCGGTTACTTGCGGCCGGTTTCTTGAGCTTTGAGAAACGCGAAACATGTCAATCAATCTTAATTGTGTTGCGTGGGAAAATAGCCTTAAGTTAACCTGAAGTAAAAGAGAATCAGTTGTGTGTGAAGCTTTATTTTACATGAAGTAATTAAAGTTTACTTGTCTTGAAATATTTCTTAACTTATTTAGGCTCTAGTGTAAAGACTACCATTCTGATAAGTAAATTGCAAAACGTATGTCTTTCAAGAAACATATTGTAACATGAAGTTTTCAGAAGTAGTCTGTAAAGAATTCTTTAACAAATAACATTCTTGTTGTTTTGATACGAAGTTGGCTTTATTTCAGTGTTCTGCCAAACCATAGATCACCATGCTATAAGCTTGCTGAGTACAGAAGAAAATTGCTAGACTGTAAATTAATGAAGCGTTAACCTGAAATCAATAAGTAAATTGCAAAATGTATGTCTTTCAAGAAACATATTGTGACATGAAGTGTCTAGAAGTAGTCTTTAAAGACTTCTTTAACAAATAACATTCTTATTGTTTTGATACGAAGTTGGCTTTATTTCAGTGTTCTTCCATATGACTAACTTACGCCATGACCTGAGACGGAGTTTTCTTTTAAAAGCACTGAACCCAACCAACTCGCAAAACAATTAACACCCACACAGAAACGGTGCCTCACGTTATTTCAAACCGCAGTCTAAGTAAGAGGTTCTTTAAAGATTCTACTTAAACCTACAAATAAGTCTTTCGACTTTTCATACACCTTGCGATTTGTATTCTTGAGCGCCAGAGGCTTTGTGGGGAATTTTTAGCTAGTGATGCTCTAGTGTGTAGTCAAGCGGCAATCAATAGCAATAAAGGTTTTATTTTGTTCGTATTATAACCTGTAATAAGATTAAGCAACTACAGTCTGAAGTAGATTTCAACAGAATTATGGCTAGTTCTTATGTAATATATCAAACATGAGATGCAGTGTTTCATCACCAGATGAAACACCGAGAAGAGAGTTAAAAATACGACGCGCAGCAGAGTATTTTTGACGAACTTCGAGGTGTTTCATCTGGTGATGAAACACTGTGTCGAATGTTTGATATTTCTTCTCAAACAAAATCATTTTTGAAGGAGAAATTAAGGATGCAAATACTAAGCAGTGTTTCATCCGATTTCCAAACACTCATTAAACATTAATTTCCTTTGTATTTTCTTAATGAATTATTAATGAGTTTGAGAACATAAATTGAACTTTCGTTCCACACATGACATAACTATCAAAATATAATCACGTGGAAAGATCCTTGTTGAACATTTTTTGATAAATTCTCACCATGATATTCTTGGTATTTGCTGTTTTGATAAAAGGTCAGTCTCCTCTTGCTTTCTCCTGAATCCTACGTGCGTAACTTTAATAGCCAGAACTGGGAATTCTTACGAAATCACTGAGCCAAACCAAATGACCAGCGATCCAGAATCCCGGTGCATTGAATATTCTTTCTCTAATAATCATTTGCATTTAAAATGGTTTTTATTGAAGATATTTTGTTGGTTATTTAAAGATCCAAACACTTCGCAGCCAATAAGAAAGAGTTGGTATTGTTTGCTCTCTCTCTTTATGGTACACGGTAGCCTCACAGTAGCCGGCAGTCTTCTACTGTGCTTGACTTCGCATAGGCGACTCAATCGTTATTTAGATCAGTACCCTGTGTTACCTGAACTGTCTTTTTTTCTGGGGCTATCATTGAGCAGGTGAGTTTTGGCAATATATTTCTATAATCAAGCGATTTATGTCATTTGGTTTGTCGAATCACACTGTCTTGTGTTATATTTCACATACAAATGTAGGAAACGCCTTTGCGTATTTCAAGCATGTCCAGTCAGAAATAGTTGTCTTAAGCCAAGTTGATCAGCGCTCTTTTCGTCTATCATGGTGTTCTTTCTTCACTTCTTCAGATTATGTTATGCATGTCTCAGCATGATTTTGATGCGAAAAGATCGATACGATAATTTTAACTTAGCTTAAGGGAGATTCAAATCTCAAATTTGCACTGATTACAAATTATATAACTCCATTACGTAGGAGTTAGCACATTTGGTTAGCACGTATAACAGACAAAAAGTTACACATGACTTTGCATTCGTTGAAAAAAACAGATAATTGGATACTTTTCTTTTAAAATGCTGTAATAATGGTAAAAGACAAACGCGACTTCTGAAAAGTTGCTGGCGAACTTCCCGTGAGGAGAAGCTGGGATTTTTAATTTATACATAAACACCCGAACTGAAATGAAAGCAAACGATTATTTCATTGGACATGCAGCCATCGCTTCTTTTTTTTCCAACGCCTGAGCGGTGAATTCTGTAAGAGATAAAGCCCGAGAACGGATGTATATGGATTAATACCGACGTTCGAGGGGTTTATCTAACTTATTTCATGATATTATTCATGAGGTATAGGTTACATAAAGGTCGTCTTTCACAGGGAAGTAATTGGCCACTTGTTTTTGACATCTGTTTGTTTGTCATTTTTTGATCCGACCGCAGACAATGACGTATTTCATTGTAAGTATTGTAAAGGTTTTCACACAGCATCGAGAAAGGGCGTTTCACGGGTCATAATTTGTTCAAACCACTTGTTCTCACTTACGTGAGACACGGAGAACAAAAGCGCATTGTTTGTTTGCTAAGCCGACAACAATCAAATTTCAAACCTTTGGTGTTTTTTAATTTTTGTCTTGGTATTTTTGGGGGGGCCAGTACACTTGTGAGAGCGGCAATGGATAGTGACGACGAAATTTTCCTAACGCAAAATACTTTCTCTCAGGAGCCTTTTTCCCCTGAGTTGAATTTGGAAGAGTTAGTGGGAGACTTTAGAGAAGTAAGCGAACTAGATAGTGTTGAAGTCGAAAAGAAAGAAAATCCTGGGCGTAATATCGTTGTTGTTTGTGATAACGAAGTCGGGAAGAGAAGAGAGTCCAGAATACCGGCAAACACGAAAGTTAATACTTCATGGGCGGTACGTTGCTGGGAGGAATGGGCCGTCGAACGCAATGTAAAAGCTAGAAAGAATAGCAGCAAAGAGAAATAATACGAAGTCAATCCTGACATTAAGAAAGTCGCAATGAGCAGCTTGACTACTGGCTTGGGAAGTTTGTTTTGGAAATTCGGAAGAAGAAAGAACCTGGAAGCGTGTAAGTGACGACGAAATTTTCCAAAGACTTAAAATTTTCTTAGAGTGTACACTTAGCCTGCATGATATATGGGATACTACTGTATTTTCTATAGTTGCAGAATAAATTTCTATATTTGTGTTAAAGGGAGAAATTTTCTCAGAATGTTTGGCGGGGTCAAAGGACGTGTATGATTTGCTTTAATTGCTCATTATAAATGGAAGGGATTTATTTGTATATTGCCCAGGGCAGCAGGGCAATATACAGATAAATACCGGGTATTTATATAGATATTGCCCTTGCATTTATAATTAGCAATTTATTCAATTCATCAGCCCCGCTCTTCCCTGCTACATTATCAAGCCCTCCCCGGACTTTCAGTTGGTTAAATATTCATGAAGTATGTAAGTTAAATAAAGGATGTTGAATAACAAAAGAAAATGTGTGATTCATGAAATAAGGGACTCATAACGTGTTTGACCAGTCCTCCATGATTACCAATAAATCTTATTTAAATAATGTGTAATTTCTATTTTCTTAAATTTGTCTCTTGTTCCTGGCAAAATGCAATATTGACGTATTAACATAGACCGTCATTATAAGAATGCTGATACAAGAAAATTGCGAAACAGACGATTTAAGATTTACGTTGAAATCAACTTTCAAAAATATATTCTTAAAGACTTCACAAACGACACTCTTGTATGCTTTAAAATGACTGTCTTGTGCTCTGACCTGAAACGGAGATTTCGTTAAAAATCACTGAACCCAACCAATTCTTATTTTCTTATCAGTGTGGCGGTATTTTGCGGTTGAATGAGTAGTAATCACTCCTGCAGCCCGTGTAATGGAAAATAACATGACATACCGTGTAAACTGTCGCTAATAAGCCGGCTGGGCTTATACATCTTTGTATGGGGTTTTAGGAGAGTCAATAAACGGAGAGGCTTATATCCGAGGGAGCTTACAACCCGGCAGATCGAAACAAGATACAGCAGAGCTTAGGCAAATACGCTTTGCATTTACTGGGCATTTCATAAAGCCTCTAAAGGCGTCATAATAAATGGAATCCATATTTCGATACAATTGCAAGCTAGAAGAGGGGGCTTATACCCGGGGGGGAGCTTATAATCGGATGCATTCTTTTTGTATAAAGGTGGAGCCTATAATTGGGGGGCCTATAACTGGAAGGGGGGCCTTTAAGGGGAAGTTTACAGTTATTGAGTATTTCTATACCAAAAAAGAAAATCATTCTTCGTCTTTTGCTCGGGCTAGATTGCCTAAGCATCCAACCATCATACCGAGTCACTGATTTGCCATGATTTCTGGAGCGTTTAAAGAAAAAATAATTTCCGTTCGCTTGAGCGGGGTGAAAAACGTAAATTTGGTTTTATCAACTGTATTACCAGTTTTAAAGATGAATCCCCTTAAAGTCTCTGTGGAAACGAATCTTTGCGGTTGGTTTCAGACTTTGAACGTTACTGGTTTCCCAGGAGCTTACCTCAGGACCGTTTCTCGAAAGTTCCGATTATTACCTATGGGAGGCCGTTACCACCAAAAATACAATCATGTTAAATAGCACAGACAAAAGGCATATGGTCTAGTGACTGCCTGTGAATATCGGCATTGCGGATGTCTGGCAAGAATCGCAATCGCCTTGAATCTCCGCTCAGTCTTTGGACAAATCCAGTATACAAAACCCGCCTGAGCATCTCTGCCTGCTAAACAAGCTATTACAGTTGGTTCTTTTCCGGTTTTAACGTGAAGTTGCTACATGATTGGCGTAATTTTGATCTTCCAAAGCTTATGCCAGCACAGGTGACCCAAGCTCGAAAAATGAGCATCGGAACTGTTGCGTAACGTTCAAAATATAAGGATTTGTATGGGAGAGAAACAATTGTTTCTGAAGGCTACGAATGTAAAAGGAATTAAATAAATATCGACTAACCTTGCTTACTGTTGTGTTTCTTCTTTCCTGTGTGGTTTCCCAGCCGAGTTATGGCCATTTAATAGGGTGTTATTGGAACCGGTTTGCTCTCTCTGGGCTCTCTCTAAAATATAGAGAGGAAAACCGTTTACAGTACAACCGATAAAACGGCCATGGATCGGCCCATGGGTCACACAGGAGAGACGTAACACACATTTTATGTAAGGTAAGCTGTTTTTTATTGGCTTTATTAAAATCCTTTCATTTTCGTAGGTTACAGGAAGAATAGTTTTTTTTCCCATACAAATCCTCATATTTCGAATGTTATGCAACGATGCCGATGCTCGCCAATGCTCATACTTCGAGCTTGGGCTACCTGTGATGCCAGTAGAACCGCATTTCCCTATTTCCTTGCCTGCATCATGT
>NC_133210.1:23304318-23309318 GCF_958299795.1 Porites lutea | reverse complement strand
GGGGCTTTTTTTGACACTTTTGATTGACCTTTCGTTTCCCACCCTGGGGAATTTGATCAAAAAATTTTAAAATTTGTCAAATCCCCACCCCTTGCCCGCACTCCCCCCCCACGGGGTTTACATTGATAGGTGCATAATAGCCGGCATACTGGTAGACACTCACAATATTAAACAGATATAATATATCACACGCTACAGAACACTAGACTCAAATTCACTACAATTTCCTCAAGAGCGAAGAAATAAGCAGCCATCTTGTCCGCTGACCGCTGACCACTCGGCTATCCTTCGCCATTTCAAGTTTTTTTCGAAAACTCTCTACAGGCAAGGACTTCACTCGCTTATAAACCTTCGCTATTTTAAGGTTTTTACGGGAACTAGCTCTATTGAAGGCGAACCAGTTCCCGTCTACACAAGCAAACACTTCACAGGTTTGTTATTCTCCAAGCCAAATGTACTATTCGCATCCAAGAACTTTCTGGTCTTTTTTATCTGTCCCATCCTCCTGAAACTGGGAATGGAGGAAAAAGATCCTTCGACAAAGGTTTGGACGAAGAAGAGAAAAATGTTTTCTGGTATCTGGTGTTCTTAAGTTCTCAATGTGTCAAGGCAAAAACTATTAACTCCCACTAATGCGACCCTCCTCGGTTGGACTAAAAGTTTTCTTTTCCGGTTGCGGTTTCGAATTTTTGTGGTTTTTTAGCCGGCAAAGAAGAAAACTTTTCCCAAGTGCGACCCATGCCAAAGGTGGCAGGCGGGATTTTCCCTCTCGGCTTCGCCGCCGGCTTTCCTTGGCGGCTACTCCGCAAGGAACCCAGGCTAAAACTAATAAATTTTGTTTTCTTGCGTCACACTGGTTTTCCGAGTGCGACCATCTGTTTATTTGTAAAATGAATCTCTTGACTATATATTTGGGCAGGGTTCATAACAGAGAGTATCACGGCCAGCAACAAGCAGCGCATGCTCAACAAAGTCTTACTCGATTCATGTAGTCGCTTCAATGTTTTAAATTTCCCTCGTTCGCAGAAATGGAATAAGTACCAGAAAGGCTCTGGTAGCAGGGTGCTAGTCTTCTTGCAGGAATTTTGGAACCCAAGCTACAGCAGTGTAATGGTGCGGTCGCAAAAAAATAGAAGCAACAACACAATTTTTTATGAAGAAAGTGACTTATTCACAATTATCCCCCACATCATGTGGAAACAATTTTTGTCGCGTCTCCACGTCCTGTACTTTGTGTCCTAGTGAGTCACAATTTACGTCTCAACGTCCCGTACTTCACGTCCCCAAGTTCCATACTCGACGCCCGTTTGGGACTCCAACATGGCCGCCGTTTCATTGTTTTGGGGCACCAATATGGTCGCCGTGACGTCATGTGAAAACACTCTATTAGGGACCCTTACGAAATTAGAACGGCAATAGGTTTAGTTAGCTAAAGAACAACTCTGCACGTGCATCACGCTTTTTTGAAGATTTCTTTGCCGTCTCTGCACAACTACGACGTAAAATGAACAAATTTTAAGATTTTTTAAGGACGGGAAAGACAAGGCGAAAAATTCTACCATCTCTGTCTGAACTCGGGTGCGGCCCCCTATCTTCAGTTCCAGCCTAAATTCCTTTCTTTTAAGTAACAGGGCGACTTGGGTTAATCGCGAAATGGTTTGAAAGGATGCGGAGTCTATTTTTCAGTGATATTTTCATGGACGTCGCCAAGGTCTCTATTGACAGTTCCATTTCTAAGCACAGGATAATCAAATCTAAAACACAAACAGTGGTGAAAAACATAGGGAACTTTTGCACTTTTATATAAACTTAACGTTTCCCTCTAGTCAACGTACGGCAATTTTAAAAGTTATTAAAAGTGATCGTCACAGATTATAATGAAATTTTTTATACAAAATTGACAAGGTGTCTGGGAATGAGATTAAGAAAATTCTCAAAAATGAAATTGTAACTTTGTATAAATAGTTTCATCATAATCTGTAATTGTCTCTTTTGATCATTTTTGAAAACGTATGTTGACTAGCATAGGACTGAGAAACGTCAAGTTTACACATAAAAAATGTGAACGTTCAGAATGCTTATGATCACCGCTGCTTGTGTTTCACTTTTGATTAAGCTATGATGGACCAAGAACAAAAGTCTTCAGGCTTAGCATACTATTTTGAGTAAAAAAAAGTGTCATTTTCAAGGAAACTCTTAATATGTTGTATGATTTTTTTTAGTTAAAGACGCGATGAAAACATTGTTGATTTTGGCTGTAATAATTCTGGGCGTGTTTTCGCGTAAGTATGATTAACCCTTCATTGTATTTTAGAGAATAATATAGAAGCATTTTACCCCAACCAATATACTTGACTGTACCCTTCTTAACAAACATTTCCGTTATTTCCGAGGAAGAAACAGCCAAGGCATTTTAAGGGTTTTTTTCGCATTAAGCTTTAATTATTCTCTGTTAAAAATAAAGTAACCTCGTTAATGCGATCATAAACGTGGTCGTATCAAAACGAATTTGTCTTACCTTTAGACCGAAAGAATATAGTCCTAATCACGAGGTATTCGTTTTTATGGGTAATAGCAGAAGCTTGCCGCCGGGACACTAAAAACTGGAAAAAGGAAATATGATCACATTTCCACAACCTTTAGAGAACTTGTCTGGGTGGCTTGCAAAAAAAGACATATCCCTGCTTCGTGATGTATCCATGGTTTTCTTAAATTTTACATTGCCTTGCTGCAAGTTACTCTGAGCCCATGTTGGTTATGTGTTGGTCCTTAGCTTCAAAGCGAGCATCAAATATAGAACACAACCAAAAAAACGAATCATCTTACAAGAACGTCAGCAAAAGGTTTTCTGAGTATGCGGTATTATATATCAGCGGTACTGAACACCACCTCATAGTATCACAGGTTAAGCGCTTTAACACTGAAAATCCACAGTCACAATACAACAGAAAGGTGAACGATCACTTGAACACTGCATTCAGGAGAATCTAGGCAGCACAGAGATCATTTTTCTATCGATCAATAGCATCATGGAATAACGTTAAACGAAGACACCAAGAACAGTATGAACATTGATCTTTTCAAACGTCCTGCCAGTAGGGAATTTTAGGCATCTTTACTTTGACTTAATGTTTTTAAGATTATATTGACCGTTGCAGTACATCTTTATGATACTTAGTATTTATAGATATAATTATTAGAAATTTAGTATGGTACACAATTAGGTTTTTCTGCTTCTTGCAACTGATTTTAAATTTCCCCTAAATGGGACATGTTAATAAAGTTATTGCATTGGATTGTATAGGTTCATCTGGCCAGGACCTGAATTACCAATCGAAAAGATACACAGTCATTAACGAAGTCAAAGTTTCAAGTGGTAAGTGAATGGCCTGTTCCTTTAAACACTACAATAACGAGATGGCCGGCCTCTAAAATAATTTTTTCCGTCCTGTGGGCCTCAATTTGGCCAACCCAAATAAGATTGAGCCAAAAGCCATAATGGGTTCTTGATTGAGCTCCCCCGGGGGGCCCTCCTCGATCTAGCTTTCCACTAATGGTCTTTTAGCCTTTGTCTTTCTTTCTCGAAGTTAAATGTAAGTTACCTTCAATGAGACTTTTACATTTCTGTCATCTTTGCCAGTAATACTTTAAATATGGCTCATGTTGTTCCCTTTCAGATGTTGATATCGATCATGTACAAGGTAAGTGAAACAATAATTTGATGTCCCAAATTTATTCCATGTACGCGCTTACGATGTGCTTACAACTGAGCTTACGAAACAAATCGTTATTATCATTGCTTAGTATCAGTGGCAGTTGTAAGTTTGCTGCCGTGACGGTTGTCGAGTGGTATTCTGATCTGGAAAATAATTCACCAAGTCCATTTCATTGTCGTGTTTGATACTGGTTATAGCTTTGCTATGATTACTTTTCACGAAGGAAAATAACAAAAATTTCACTGTGAAGACCTGTGAAGAATTTCGAATTCGACTATCATGATCTCGCGGTCTCTTTAGTTGTCTCTTGTTCTAGGATATTCACGAACTAGGGGCCTTTTTTATCTTTTAAAATTAGCGGTTACGTTGAAACATTGAAAAGCAACAACAACACAACAACAGAAATAACAGGAAAACGTAAAATCATATTTTGCGTCCAAAAAACCACGTACATAGATCGAATTTATATTAAATTACAAGTTGACGTAAATAACGCTGTGTATAGTTCTTAAAGTGATAAGTGATTGCAACTTGTTGGATAAATCGTCCAGATATAAATCCGGTGTTCAGGGGAATGTTGGCCCCAGTCTTCTTCATTTGACTTCAAAATTCGTCTGAACACTGGATTTATATCTCTGTCTTACGGAGATCATTTGTTTCTAGTATAAATTCGGCCACTGTATGAGGTGCGTAAAAAGTTACAAGATTGTTCCAAATTCGTACAAACTAAGCACGGAAAAAGTCATGAGCGCGCAACAAAAATGAGGAGAAAACTGATCAGGTGCAAGCCAGCAAGCCATGCACGTGGCGTCAAGCTCTTAAAATTCCGAGCTAGGTTAGCTTTACATGTTTTTGTGACCACGACCATGTGCTCATATACGATTTTATAATGACCCTCAGACTGGAGAAGAACACAAACACCAAATTCTGCGTTAAACTTAACAAATCGGGAACGGAGACTTTTGAAATGCTAGGCCTACGGATACGAACCAACCCGGTGAGGTGTTCTGAGTGGTACTCACACTTCTTGAGTAGAGGAACATCATTAGAGGATGACGAGAGTTCAGGGCGACCATCAACGACAATAACCACTGAAAATGTCTAAGAAATTGCTAGAATTTTGCGTCACCATCAAAGAAGTTGCTGATATTGTTAACGTGTCAAATGGATTAGTTCAGGCCCTCCACATAATCACGTCCACTTTGAGCATGCATTGCGTCTCTAACCAATTCTCGCCCAGGCTCTCATCGCCGAGCAGAGGCGGCACCGTGTTGAAATCTGCGT
>NC_133210.1:23276818-23299318 GCF_958299795.1 Porites lutea | reverse complement strand
ATTGTTGTGATCCAGAAACTTACCATAGTAACGTGACGTCACACTTCTCTTCTCTATTTTCGTTAAAAGTTGTCGAAAGGGTTAGGGTCACCTATTATGCATGTCTATTATTGATGCTTCGGTTTAGAAAGAAAGTTTGCTAGTTTATCTACTTAAATGTTTCGGACTTTTGGCGGGTTGGTGTGGTAGTCTAATGGAAAGGAGAGAGAGATTCGGTTACGAAAAATCCGAGTTCGACCCTGGGTTGAGTGTCTTGAAAATAGCAGCCTCCGTTGACGAGAGGGAAATGGAGCCGATGTCATGCGCCTTTCAATCACCCCCTTCGTCTCCTCAAGTCTTTGTAACCAGTTTAGTTTTGATGTTTATTTGCTTTACATTGGTCCTTACTTCTATCCAGAAAGAGGATGTAAGCATCATTGTCGTTGGAATACTCGGCAAACAGTGGGAGAAGAAAGAATACAGAAACAAGATGAAACAAATGGCTGGTAAAAAGGGACAAGTGCTCAGATATCCGGATTTTGACATTCTGACCAAACGCTTTAATGAAGTGTTAGATGCTTTATGTCGTAAGTATTTTTTTTTTTCATAGAAGATTTCTCAAAGACAACGCTACGTCAAATAAGAAAGAAGTAGTGCGCAGAAAGGACTGAACCCGACTTTCGGTGCTGAATTTGTTACTCTGTCATTGGTCAATTCGGTTTTTATATCTGCGAACAGCGTGGTCACTTTCGTCGCGTCATCTTCCCATTATGGCTGTCTCACAAGCGAGCAAGATGAAGCAAAATCTGTGTTCTTTTAGGCCACCCCAGAGAGCAACATAGCCTTTCTTGTCCGTTCGAGGATTCTGGCTCTGTTCCCGCGAAAAAAGTTATCGCACAGAGCATCGAATCAAATACTCCAAATACTCCTCGTAGCAGCATATAACCTACTAACGTAGACATAGTTTTTTGAACACAGTGCTTTTAATATTTTGCGTGTTTTTCAGCGGTGAATGGAGGTTACACCAACTGGACGATTTCTGAATGCAGTGTGTCGTGTGGAGGAGGTGTAAAAATATTGACAAGAAGCTGCACCAATCCTCCACCAGCCAACGGTGGAAAAAACTGCAATGAATTGGGACCAGCAAATATGACAGCTTCTTGTAATGAACAAGAGTGCTGTAAGTGTTTTACTGTTTGCTTTGTTTCACTCCCGAAATGCAAATAAGATGGTTAATATTGTTTTAGAACAAAGTCTGGCAAGAATCAAAAATCATATTTTCCTTATCGCGCAGTCTTGGGATGTAAAGCTAAAATTAATGCCCTATCTCTCATGATTTTCGGCACAATTTTGAAAACGATCAAAGTTTTTGCTTTTTGTTAGCGCTTATCACTACCAGCATATTTTCGATATATTTTTAGTTTTTTTGTTATTGCTCTGTCCATGGTTCAGTCTATTCAGTCCTATACCAGGGCTTCGTTGTTGTCCGTCTTGTACTGAGCATATCGACCGTTGAGTCGTTCTATCACCGGTTCCTGCTTTCACCGGAAACAAGATTATGTCAGGCACCATGCAGATAGGAGAGAAAGAACAGTCACTTGATAGGCGGGCCATCCAGATCCCGATTAAACTGTTAAAAATCCAAGCCTGAAGCAAAACAAAGGCAAATACAAGACTAGGGGAGCAGGGGCGGATCCAGGATTTTTTTTAGGAGGGGGTGCACTCGTCTCTTGCTCTACTTCAACACCAATAAACCACATAGTTTTTTTTTGCAGAATACCAGTTGTATTAGAAAATCGCAGGTCATCTCAGATGGGGGGGGGGGGGGTGCGCACCCCCTGCACCCTCCCCCTAGATCCGCCCCTGGGGAGTGAGATTAAAAATGCCATTATTACATGATTACATAAAGTTAAGCAAGACGTTGTCAGACTGGGCGTTCTTGTATCAGGCGTATGTTAAGTTTTCATGCGTGTCAGGGTTGTGTAAGTTGTGCAGTAGTGTTGGTTGAGATGTCTGAAGTGGAAGACAGGAAGACGGGAAGACGAGGACGCTGAATTTCAATTTACCACAAGTCGCTTCAAAGGAAAGACTCGCCTCAAAATTTCTAACATAAACTAGTTCGCCGAAAGCGCCACAAACGAATACTATCAAGAGGCGCATTAACTGTGAACGCAAAATCCCTCAAAATCGCTTATTATAATTATTTCCAGGAAAACGACAAAAATTAACAGTAGATAAGGTAATACAAC
Organism: Porites lutea; assembly: GCF_958299795.1. Taxonomy (NCBI): domain Eukaryota; kingdom Metazoa; phylum Cnidaria; class Anthozoa; order Scleractinia; family Poritidae; genus Porites; species Porites lutea. The sequence continues at coordinate 23,297,090 of NC_133210.1, read as the reverse complement.
TTTTATTTAGCATTGATCTATGCACACATTTAGCGATATGTTTCTACAGATAAAGCAAACTGTAACCAGTGCATGGGAGAGTATAGAGATCGTTCAGACTCTCAACTATAGCCAAACCTGCCAATTCCAATTATTTCCGAGAGATTTATGTAAAAAAAAATCAGAAAATAATCACCCGGTATCTAAGGAGGAATTTCCGTAAGCTTTCTCCAAATTGAAAATCATGATTGTCTTAGCAATTCCTTGTAGCATTTTCTAAAGGACAAAAACGAGCACAATTTTGGGCGTAAAAAATATATTGTTTTACAATAAATGGAGGCCAAATGAATTATTTTTGTAAAATCTGGAAGCCCATTAGTCTAACAGTTCCCCGCATCACTTGGCTGACAATACATTTTGTAGCCACCATGTTGTTTGTCATACATGTATTTCATGTTTAAGCTTAATTTTATTGTAGTTTTATAAGATGTAACTGAATTATTATGAATTTATTTATGATACCTAAATTTCATTTATGATTAATTGTCAAAAATACTCAGTAGTAGTAGTAGTAGGAATAGTAGAAGTAGTAGTGAATTACATTCCATTTTTTGCAGCACCTCCATGCATTGCCGGACTAGACATTGGGATCGTTTTAGATAAGTCTCAAAGCATCAATAAGAAAAACTTAGAAAGAGTTATCGAGTTCCTAGCAGACCTGGTAAGAAAGTTCAATCCGGCACCGGAAGGGGATCACTTTGGGCTCATCACATTCGACAATGTTACAAGATTGGTGTTTGACTTCTCTGACTCTGAATACTACAACTTGGACAGTCTTGAGAAAAAAATAGAAAGCGAACCAACAGAAAAAGCCAAATATGTTGGAACTCGCACCGATCTTGCTCTAATTATGGCGCGGGACCAGCTGTTTACTGAGGCGGGAGGAGACAGACAAAACAGCCCTAACGTAATGTTAGTCCTGACTGATGGAGTGCCCTATGGCTTGCCGAAAAATCGCAATTTTAGAGTCTTTTCTAAAAATATATTGAAAGATTTCGAGGTAAGTACTTATTACATTTTCTTCTATCAAGGACACCTTTCACGTTCGGTCAATTTCGTGAATCCCTGTTTGTTTATAACATATTATGGCATGTGTAGCTTAAAGTTTAGAGTTTGTTTCGGTTAAGTTATAACAAGGAAAGCTAATACCATATCACATTCGTTTTTGAATTTAAGTCACGTAACTGAAAACTATAATTGCGCTTAACTCACTGAACACTCTAATGTGGTGCAGTGGAGGCCTTGGTTACCGAAGTTAACACATTACACTTTATATCTATAGGCCGGGAGGGGCTCGGGTTCATGCCTTGACAGAGTTTCAGCGAGGGACTGAGAGAGCAACTTACCGTCGTTCGCTGGAAAACGTCACTCTGCAAAAAGCGTGTTAACGAGCATGCAAACGGCTATCTTGAGTTAATGCCAAATTAGGATAATTAAGCGCGTGGTGGAATAAACTACATGTGTATTCATTTCATTCGTTCTAAGTAAGATTATCGTGTTCAGATTCGTGTGTAGAGTTATATATTTACTTCTAGTATATATATTTACTCTGCTATCCATTGGTAACTAACAATGGTGAAAGGAGTTTGGCACTACCCCTTGGTATAACCTAAGAACTTAACATCTGTAACCAACAGACAAGTATCCAGAAAGAACGACAGAAAGAAAGAAAGAAACTTTTCCTTTTTCTTGTTAGCCAACTTATGCATTTTTTTATTTAAACAAAACCAGTCGCAGGATACTGGCGAAAGGTGACACTAAATTTCAATGACAATACGTTAATAACTATAACCGCCACCATTTCAGTTTTCGTGCAGCATTGTTTATTGCACTTTCACCTCTTTTCTTTTCTTGGTCTTGTGTTCAATTTAGGAAAAGGAAGTTCACATAGTGGTAGTTGGTATTGGCCGCAAAATAAACACAGACACTCTTAAACTGATAGCAGGAAAAAACGGACCTGTGTTGAATGTCGCTAGCTTCCAGAAACTGCAAGAAGAAATTGACAAAATCAAATCATCTGTTTGTTCAGGTACTTTGTCTTTTAATTTTGGTGTCAAGGAAACAAGTTGTTTACAATCTCGACTATCTGTTCGGCTCAATTTCGACAGTCTTTTCTCTTTCTTCTCTTTACTTTGACCGTCTTTGTGATATAAATCAAAGGGGATGTGGCTAAAAATCAAGTAGGCTTTTACCAGGATTTCTGAAATACACTCACATTCTACCTGATCCGCTTCTCTCAACAGTATACTGACTTCTTTATATGACTTATACTGTTTTAAGAATAGGACCAAAGTCGAAAGATCTGACACATGCGCAATTATATAATATGTACCTAGAGAAAAAGCAGTAGGGATAAGCCGGCTTTGAAATTTTACCAGAATCTGATGACTATCTTAAAATTACAGAAATAATAAATTATTGATAAAAAAATAAGCTCAGAGAGATCTCTGATTTGTTTATATAACGCCTATCTTCTGTCTTGGGCTGGATTTCTACTGTCGCGTAAATTTCGCGTGCGTACGGACGTAAAATTTACGTGCGTAAGCTTTGAAATAGGGGCAGTGTATGATAGGCCACGGTCAACTTAAACTTTTACGCGCAACACTTCATACATTGCCTCTATTTTATTTACGCGTGTAACATTTTCGTGTGTACGATTTCGTTCTAGCTTCCTCCCATCAGCTCGAGCGGAAACGCTTGCTACGTCGGCTAACATCTATATGCATTTCTATAATTTGCAGATTAACACGCCACTGCAGGCTACCGGGACGTCGTTAACCAAAACGTGGCCTGATTTGTGGAAGATCCGAAGGACTCGGTTTATATACTATTCAGAAAGCCGTAGTTTGGTTGTTGTTTAGTTCAGGAAGTTAATTTCCAATTGGGGTAGTTCATAGTATCTTGCTGCGATTTTCTTCATCTGAATTGCTGAGGATGGATTTTCACTGTCGCGTATTTCATACGTGGGTAAATGAAATAGAGACAAAATGTATTGAAGGTCGCGCGTAAACGTTAAAGTTGAAACTCCCTCAACTTTCACGTTTACGACACTTCATACATTTCCATTTTATTTACCCACGCAAACTATTACTGTTTGGGTTTTGCTGTCTGGACATTTATAGAAACAAATGAGGATACCGGTATTGGCAATGTATAAAAACTGTGTGGTGATATTCCCGTATTCAATCCGTATTTAGTCTCTAAACGCCAAATTACCACATTGTTTGATTGAGTTTCATGTGATGCTCCTTTTATGTTTTTATCTTGGGCTGTGAGGTTATAGTGTTAGACTGGTTTAAAACTTTATCTACAATAGGACAGTGGTTTTTTCACTCTTATTACTGTGATTAATAAAATAATAATAATAATAATAATAATGATAATTAAACATTTTACTTGTCCTACATAAAATGCGGTCTTATGTTGTTCACTCAAGTCTTTCTGATCCATCAGGATATTTGCCGCAAACTTAGTGTGAGGAAAAATTTCCAGGGCGCAAGAATCAGTGTGAATATCCCATTTTTCCCGTCCCCGTACCCAAACGTTCTGACAAGGTTTTAACAGGAGCCAGAAACGGGGTAGGAGACCGCAAGCGCGGGGTCTACGCGCTCCCATCGAAATAGCCAAATGTGCTATTTTTAGATCAAACTGCGCCACCCTCAACGTCCCAATCTCGCGAGGGGAACCCCGCGAATTTGCGCAGCTATCGTGTGGAATTTCAGGAGATGGGCGATTGTTTTGCAACTTTATTTGGGTGCTCTCTGAGCTTCTCTGAACCTTCCATTTGCTTCATATCTCAATAGGCAATGCATGCACAGAGTAAGAATGAGCCAATATTATATAAACATTACTAGAAATACGCGTTTATCGCAAAAATGTCGCGAAGCTAATAAAGGGAAACCAGCCCTGGGGAAAATACAGTATGATTAAAAACAAAAACAAAAACAAAAGAAAAGGAAACGAAACGAAACGAAACGATGCAAATTTATACAACAAAGAAAATAACAGCTTAGCAGAGAGTCGAACCTGAACCATCTGCTCGGAAGGTCGGCTCCTAGACCACGTTGCCACGCTACCAAAGCGTTAAGTGGGAAAATTGTTATTACAATATTGAAAGTAAGTTTTCTGTGAAATTCAAATGGTAAACACTGTTTGAAACTGGTAGAGCTGTATTTATCATAAATTCAAAGATATATTAGAGGAATATTTACCATAATCATTATTTGTTGTTGTTTTTAACTTTCCTCCCTCCTTTTCGCCGCAAGTTTTTTTCGTCCGAACGAGATATTCATCGCACGACATCTCTTCGTCACTGGATTTGCCAAAAACCCTCGCACTACGGTGATTAACATAAGCAAAATCAGAATCAGAGCCCTCATATTTAGAGTTATTGTCAAAGAGGTTCTCCTCAAGGTCTTCCCTCAAATCCAGAGGAGGCAATGATGACTTTAATGGAATTTATTCATCTCCATCTAACGGAGGTGATTTCCGACGTCTCTTTGGTTGTTTATGCGCGCGTGTCACACGAGATGGCACAATTTGTGATAAAAATAGCACATTTGCATTGGCGATTTCAGTGTAACCAACCCCATAACTTGAGAAGGTATCCAGTTACGGTCTCCTTCCTCGATTATGGCTGCTGGTTTTAAGTAATAGGGACAGTAGAGGAAACCAGCGGTCTAAATAATTTCTCACGGATGATATATCCATAAACTGACCAACACCAACATCTTAACGAAATGTATGTAACGGCAATACGTGCATCTAGCTTAGTCACTCAAGACATAAGGCAAAACATGTGGATGTCTCAGGACAAGTTTTTTATGAACAATGCTAAAAATGAACTTGATTGTCTTTCATTGTCGGCACCCGTCAACAAGTCAGTGTTGTGTCAGTGTAAGTGTCTTGGACGCTTTATCATTGCCCCACAATCTCTCGTTCTAACCTACAGATGGGTGACTAGAATACGAAGACAAGCTCTGTTGCGTTCTGATACAGTCGAAAGTCCATGTGCAGCGACCACGTCATCTTAAGCGACAACTTCCCATAAGCGATCACCTATCCAAAAATTCAAAATTTTCCTAGGCAAATCACTACAATTTGCACCTGTCGTAAACAACGGCCTCACCATATATGGTCATGATGAGAGGTCATCTAAAAGTATGATTGGCTAAGCGAGTACCACGTGTCCTTTGACGTAATTTAAGCCAAGTCACACAACAGAAAACGGTCAAACCGGAAATGTGTCACCCAACATCGGTTGCCCTGGGTACAAGCGGGGACGTTGGACCTTCATTCCCCGGTGTTTAAGGCGTTGAGTTGCTCAACAACGCGTTGTAAAAACACTTCCGTGTTAATGTCGTCCATGGTGATCCCGTGCTGGAGATCGCTGCAGTGGGGGGTGGTTGGGACATGTCCACTCGGCAATAGGACAGTAGAGGCGTTCAGCGAGTTCGGTCATGACGGCCCATGGGTGGGAGTGTTGCAGCTTGATGACCATGTGACAAATGTCGACAACAACAACAATCTTTATTGTGCTCTTGATACAAAACGTGTTAAGACATAAGAAGAAAATAATTGTGGAAAAAAAGAGAGAGCACAGCCACTCAGAAATATATCAAGAGCTAATCTCGCTGGGCCATGCGGAAAAGCAACTAGATATCAAAGTTGTTATAAATAAACAAATGCACACAAAGACACACAAAGAAGAAATATATATGCTGTAATAAATAGGAAAATACACAAACAAATAAACAAAGAAGCAAGACAAAAAACCGTCTGTGCACACAATTAGCTACATAAAAAATACACCAATCAATATTTGGAGATGACGATTGCAGACTGCGCTGCAGGGCGGGAGAAAACAGCCAACCTAGAGGGAATAAATGATCCTGCATTCATTATCCTCTTTGTAGGCATGCTGGTCTTGGAAGCAACAACAATTCGGCTCTGTGAAATGAACTGTTATCCCATACCCCACCTTGGGTACATCCCTCGTGAAAACACAACAAGTGGTCCAGCCCGTCCCACCCTCCACGTACTTGTGAACTGGAAGGAAAAAGCCGAAGGCGAATATGGCTCGTGTGATGGTTGCGATGAATGTACGTTCTGACCGTGGGATTTTGTAGACTCTTGCCGAGACGTGTCATGGCCTTAAGCATTTGGGGGAAGGCGAAGTCGAGTTTTTCTTTGGTCAAGGGCGTCATCGTGGCTCGCGAGGATGCCCCGGAGGAATGACCTCATCCACTCGCATTATTTGCCATATCGTTGAGTCAGCTCTCCTGCCTCGGCGTTCGCGCTGGGGGGTTTGCCCGCATTAGGGTGAGATGAGACAACATGTGCACTTGCATGGGCTCGACGGGAATGTCTGCTTTGGGAAGCTTGAGAGGAAGCGAAGGCGATCTACTGGGCACTCCTATCATGGAGAAGAGAAGGAAAGCAAATAGAACACACAAAGAAACGTCCTCTTTTTCATAATGGAGGAGTCTAAACCCACATACTGTTCAGCCATTGGTCGTCGTTGGTTAATTTGCGAGGAAACCAATCAGAGCGGTGGTCGCTTCCAGGTCGTCACTGTCCAGGCATTCCTGGAATGGATGATCTGTCTGCGCAACGCCGAGCCGAAAGGCAAACCCAAATTGATCCTCCTCGTGTACAATTTTCAGGGCTTCAACGGCTACTTCGTCCTCAACCAGTTGTACCGCAAAGACATGAGGCCTCAACAGATCGTCAATAGGGCCATGAAAACTCCTGTGTTTGGAATTGACCCAGCTCAAAATCAAATTCATCGACAGCTTGAACCTTTTTCCATGCCTTTGGCAGACTTCCTCAAAGCCTTTTCTTTGCAGGAGGAGGCAAAACGTTTCTTCCCCCCTTTCTCGACAGCCCCGAACACCAAACGTATGTGGGCCCTTTGCCCAACAAGCATTATTACGACCCAGACGGCAGGAGCCAAATACGTCGCTTCGCCTTTAGCCGGTGGTATGACAGTTATCACCCTCAAGCATCCTGCATCCTCAAGCAGATTCAATTTTCAAGCAAGGATAAACTTACAAAAAAGAAGAACCAGATCCTCATAAAGGATCTAATCAGCTATATTTAGAAAAATAGAACAAAAAAGCAAGGCTGATTTTACAATCGGGAATATATGTTTTATTTACCAATATTTCGGAAGGCACGGCCTTCCTTCTTCAGGGTCTTACGTAAGAACCTGAAAAAGGAAGACCGTGCCTTCCGCAATATTGGTAAAAGAAATATATATTCCCAACTGTAAAATCAGCCTTGCTGTTTTTGTTCTATATCCTCAGGCAGGCCTGTCAGAAATTCGAGGACGATTTCCGAACGGAGTACAGGTTCGCCACCTTCGAAAAACATCACCATCACCTCATAGAATGGCTCATTACACAAGGCATCAGCTAAGCACCACCGCCGACGGGCAGCCCCGGTTACGCCATGGTCGCAAAAGACACGGTGAAGGGCCTCTACAGCTCGGTCCAGCCAAGACCATTCACGTTAGCGGCTACCACGCCTCAACCCACACCGTCTGACAATTTAACGGTTGTTTCTTGCCCAGGTGCCCTACATGTTATCCGCGACGACTTAAAACCCATCGGCAAACTCAACCATGCCACACCCCATGATCTTTGGGTCCAAACCCAGGCGCGGTGAAGACAGCTGTGAAAGACCGACTACCAACTCGTTATCCAATGGGAATGTCATTGACGGGGGCACAAGTCCTTTAAACATGGGCCGACTCAACCCAAATCCTCACGCTGGCCTTCTCTGTATCCTCCCGAAAATTCACAAACAAGGAAACCCTGGTCGCCTAATCATCTTTAGCAATGGTCCCCCACTGAATGCACTTCTGCATTCATTGATTATCACCTGAATCCTCTGGTACACCCACTTCCGTCCTACATCAAAGACACGACCCACTTTCTTCACAAACTCCAGCAACTTGCTCCAATCCCCAGCAATGTTATCCTTCTTACGCTTGATGTTTCATCATTATATACAAACATACAACATAACACATTACAACCAATTTAGTGTTTTCAAGGGATTGAAAAGTCTTCTCATAAGAAACGTTATGTTGCGTTTATACAAGGCGTTTATGCTACCGCACTTTCATTATTGTTCGCTTATATGGCACTTCTGTGGCGCGAGAAATCGTGATGAACTAGAGCTTTGAAATGAACGCATTTTAAGATTTATATCAACCATCTCCCGGCATTTTAAAATGCAAACATCTTCGCCGCCTTACATGTCAGTTTTTACCGCAAGGCCAAAACCAATTACATCTTCACCTACACCAAAGAAAAACGACATATACATGATTCCTTAAACTGTAAACGCTTTGTGGTCCTTAACTATGGTCATCTTATTTTTTCTACTCCTGTCTCTGGACATTTTAATCACGCCGATCACTCTATCAACGACGTCCTTCTTGTTTCCTTAGAACTCATCCGTAGCCTCCGTGACCCTTTTAGAGACTGGTGACATTTATCTTTTTAGTAGCCTGTTATTTTCTGTTTGCTATGTGTTCAAATCTCGCAAATGTAACTTTCATCTTGTATCTGTATTCATTTTTTTGTATTGAAGATAGTACCGGTCCAGAACTACTAAAGATACGGCTGACCCTCACTGGTTTGTCGTTGTGGTTTTGTCTTCACAGGGGGTTTCGAACTCCCTGAAAGTCCTCACCTGCCTCGATGCCAGGGAAAACTTTTCGGTGGTCGAACAGAGTCCATACGCACCAATCACGAAGGGGAAGAGATTCACTAAGATAATTTTATTTCCCTCTATCCCCTCATCAACAAAACCAGACCGTACCTCATCAGTCACCCGCACATCGAGACCGAGTACGAGGCCTCCTACCCGGAGAGGCCCAAGTCGTCCTCATGACGTACGGTCTGATCCAGCGCCTCGTGTTAGCCCTTCGATCGAGCTCTCTATCATCTCGGTGTTACCGATGTGCAAAGCCCAAAAACTGCTGTTCATACTCTGCCCCCGGTGTGCAGAGAAACAACAGGCCCGAGGTATGAGCGCAGCTGCAAGTGTCCCCATTCCGATGAAGCACACGCCTTTGATGGCACGTGGTGGAGGGAGGAGCTCAAGGTGTCGTTGGGACAAGGTTACCGGGTGCTGTACATCTTCGAGACCTGGGACTTTGAGCTTACCAATGGTCTTCTCCAGGGATACATCAACAAGGCCATCGAAGGCAAAATAGAATCGGACAGTTGGTCTCCACCGAAGTAGCAGAGAATCCCAAGCCACCCACCTCCGCGAGTACTTCCACCCTGAGGGGCTGGTCCTCGACCTCGCCCGCGTTTAGAAAAGCCTGGTCGGCAGACCTTGTGCAGACTCATGGCCAATAGGTTCTGGGGCAAGTTCGGAAAAAGGCCAACAAGACGCAGATCACCACCTGTAAAGAGGTAGAGCAGTTTTTCGAACTCTACGAAGACAACACACAGATCATACAACGCAACTCCCGGCTGGCGACGAAATGCTCGACGTGTACCACTGATACGCCAACGACGTGAGCGAGCTGTCCAGCCGAACCATCATCCTCGTGGTCATTTCCACAACGGCTGAGGCTCTCATCCAACTCTAAAGACAGAAATTGTTGCCGTTACCAGACCATGATCTTGACATGGACACAGGTTCCGTCATCTACATCGATGGCACGGGTCAGTCCCCCTTACCGCGTGGGTCAATTCATTGTCGATTACCTTGGCCTGTTAAGTCACCCACATCGGCAAACAGTGTTACATGATCTCTCAAAGCAAGTCGCAAAAAACGACGACATTAACTTCGTCACCAAAAAGGCCTTGCTGCACGAAGAGCTGAACGAGCCCGCCCCTGTGGCCAGGACACTCAAAGTGCACAGTCAACACAAAATCACCAGAAACGCCACCTCCAACTCTCCTCTCCATTCCCCAGACCAAAGGATTTAAAAAGGTGCCCGAAAAACGCGTCATCGATCGTAATCCTGGCTATAGTTACCGCTATGGCTACGGCATACCCGTCCCCTGGACCTCTCGCGACGAGAACATGGTGGATCTCTTAACTAGCTTATAAATCAAGAGACGACTGTCCACCAAGGAGAATAGCCTGAATTTACGGCATCACTTCGAGTCGCTTATTCCCTCAGTGATGTCTGAATCTATGAGCCGTTAATGCTATTCAATGACGTCACTACCCTAAAACCGGGTAGTGATTGGTTGATTATCCAAACATTCGCATAATTATGTATAATTAAGAGAAATTTTAGCAGGATTGTCGTTTGATATTCAGCGGTGCGCAAGCTTGCGTGGACTTTTGAGGGTCCGACGTTTCCTCATGTAACCTTGATCAATAGAAACGTGTTCCGTGACACATTCCCGGTGTCACCTTTCTATTTTGTGACCTTTCTTACGTCATTGGGCACGTGGTACTCGCTTAGCCAATCAGATTTTTAGTTGACCTGTAATCATGACCATATATGGTTTCGCATATTAGTAGTGACAGCGACCACTTATTTGGATGAAGGCTTTGGAATTTTCCATTGTTTCGATAATTCTCTTGTTAGCGACCAAGCCCCAGTAGTTCAAAAGTTGGATAGCGCTATTAACCGGATAAATCACTATCCAACGGATAAGTGCTAGGGAAAACCAATTACGCTATCCAGTGGGTAGTGATTTATCTGGTGGATAGCGTTATCCCCCCTTTGAATAACTGGGGCCAGTTGAGGCGTAGTTTGAGCTGTGCGTTTGCCGAGTGTAGTCTACCTTTTTCCCCCTGTGGCTCGATTCTCTTGAGCGAACACCTCCCGTTAGCGACAGCATTTTGGGTGGTCACTTTCTGGGGTTTCGACTGTCCAATATCAGAAAGATTGAGAATTTAAATATTCTCGTCAATTCTTTTCTCCTACACTATACGATTAGCGCCCACTCTTCAGGATCGGAAAGCTTACTTTCAGTAGGTCGTTTCGGAGAGAAATGACCAGACAAGACAAAAAAACTACTTCAAATTGAGTAATTTAACTTCATTACACCAACATTTAACCCACTAATGTTTCCTATAGCCCATGATATTTCCAATAGTAATTAATTGCCATTCGGTCAACTTGTAGTTACCATGTACTAGCCCGGAAGCCATTTCAACCAGCGCGAAAAAGTTTTGATGAACAGAATTAATTACAGTTCTTTTGTGAAAGGTTTGAACCCAGGAGTCATTTCATAAGTTGGTTAAGTATTATCGTCTGGGTGAACGTATTCCTGACTAGGATTGTTGTTCACATTGAATGACGTTTCGAAAACCTGTGCAGTAGTCATCTTCAGAGTCAAAGTGAGTTGTATCACGTCAGTTGACAGTATTAAACTCCGGTTATTGATCTGATTGGTCAATTAAGTCGCGATGTCACTGGTCATCTGTCAGTTACGCCGAGGTGTTATTGGCTATGAGCACTCGTAATGTCATTGGTACTCTAATGTCATTCTTCTGTAATTTGAATTCCTCCTCCAAAAAAGTCACCCGTCGGGCAAGTTAAAAACAGATTTCACTAGCTATTTAACAATTATTCCTCGAGCCCGAATGGGCTCTGAGTCAATAGCCCATGAGGCCGAAGGCAGAATGGGCTATTGACTCAGAGACCATGAGAGCGAGAGGAATAATTGTTTCACTAAAATCCAACTAGTTGGTCAAAAATATCGAGACAAAACAACTTTAGCTAGTTCAAGTAAGATTTTAATCCTTTTTGGCCGCCAAAAATCCGGCGCTTTTCGCTACTAGTGGGCTATAACATATAGCCTAGTAGTAGCTCAACCAATCAGAACGCAGCATTGATAATAGACCAGTGGTTGAATTTTACAGCCCGATAGCCCAGGGCTATCGGACACTACTTTCTTTGCAGGCTAAAGAGCACTACTATCCTGACCAAAAGTGTTTAGGACACTTCCCTTTTCCCTCCTCTTTTTGGTAGGAAATTTGCGAGTGCTCGACAATTCACGGTTGTACATACGGCTTTTTGCTTGTAAATACGTCCCCCCACCCCCTGAATTAAAGTCCATACACTTTTAATGCTTTTCAAAAGTTTTTACCTGCAAGACCCAACAATGTCCAAGGGGAGGGGGATTATTAGAAAATACACAGATCATACACACGCCTGTAAAAACGTTTAGACCAGGATTGTAGGTGAGCTAAAGTTCTTACATTGTCTACTTTGACTCTATTTTTGGAGGGAAAGGTGGGGTCGATAGGCATCGTTATCACTTTTCATAAAACAGACACCTAAACGAAGCCTCAACATGAAGCAGTGGACATTTTGAAGAACGTTTCGAAGTTCTGTGTGGGAACGAGGTTAGTTTTCATATGTCAACAGCAAAAATCAGTTGCAATTGAAATCTAAATTCGCTTACTACCCGTACAGTTTAGAAAAAAGAGAACTCCTGGATTTCCACTCGCTTTCCTAGTACTGAATTTGAGAAATAGAGGAATTTTGAAGCAACCTCACATCTCTCTTTTTACAATAAATGGGCCATCTCTAGCTATTTGCCCCTTAGCGTTAGGAATTTTCAGACATTCACCGTAGGGCACTCCCGCACTGCGTTATTGCTTGCACTACTACTAGATTTTCCAAATGGCTAGTCAAAAGACCACGCCAAGATTTATAGAATTGACAGTATTTTTTTAACAGATTTTCATGTAATGATTTTTATCTTAGTTAAGATAATCGAAATTCGCGTTCTATGAGATAGAAAGTAAGAATGATGTACACGAATTAAGATAACACCACCCAAAAGTAGTTGATTGGCCTTTTATCACTGCGATATATACGAGCTAGCATCATTCTAGGCCCCATCCTTTGTCGTCTGAATTCAACTTAAGTCCCTCCCGTAAATGAGAACCGTTCATGGAATTTGGATGCAAAACCCCATAACTTTATGGAGTTTGTACATTCGGATAATATAAGCGTGCATGAGAAAAAACAATATCAAACGTTCATTGTTAACGTTTATTCAATGTATGTAATTGATTTCCCTGCTTTCAAAGCTGCGATGCTCAATAAGAAAATCGTTATTAGAATTCAAAAACTCAATTGGTATATAGCTTTGAAGTCTAACCGAAATGTATTGCATTTATCTTTTGCATAAAATGTTTAAAATTAAACTGCCTTTGCAACAAAATGCCCAATACAAGGGGTAGACTGCTACGCAGTTTATTTGTTGAGAATTGGTCATGATGTTTATGTTATTGTTTCATTTCACTAATACATGTACTCCTCTAAAACATTCTTTTTATATATATAGAAAAGGCCGATTTGCACGTAACAAATTTTGTCGATTGAATGTATATCCCACAAAACGAATCGCTTCGAGAAAACCAGACCTGCCAGTACCTTACGAGTACCGTACACTTATATACACCGACTATTCGATTGGGCTGGTTTACACTAACGACGATATCGAGTCGTAATCAGAAAACACCGCAGTCCATACTTATGAAACTGAGGGAGCGTGTGCTCCTACGGATCAGCAGTGAAAAATTTTGAATTCTAACAGAGTTATAAAGAGAAGTATGACGTCAAGTTAGTATGGTAGCAAAACGTCTGGATCTCAACAGTCTTTCTTGACAGAGACGGCCATTTGCATTGTCCAACGATGGAAGGAAAAAATGGGCTACTGTTTGTGTTCTTGAGTGTAATCATGCATAGGAGAGTCATACATGTCGATTTTTTTTATTTTTTTCTGCCATATTGCAGGACCACGGTTTGTCGAGATCGAGAAATTTTGCTATCATGGCAACGTGACCTAAAGGCTTGTCGTCTTTATTTCAATAATTAGCATGTGTACTTATCTCAGGGTAAGTCGTTCTTGGGGCTCTTCCACATGTAACCGCAAATCTGAAAACGGAGATTTGTTTCACTCTTTTCTCGAAAAATATGCGTCCTACGTATTGTACTGGAATCGTTTTTGCCCGTCCAAACGAAAAGTAACGCTAAAACAATAGAAACGCGATAACTTCAAAACCTGTTTTCGTCCGTCCAAACAATAACGATAAACCAACGTTTTCAAAAAATCCTACACCGGGAAACGTTTTCCGAACACCTGCGTTTTTGGTGCCCAAAAACACTGTTTTCGTGTGCCCGGTAGGCTAAAACGTTTCCAAAAATATCCGGATACGTGTGGACGGGCCCTTACACTACTTAGACCAACATAAAAAAGTATAGTGATCCCTTACAAGAGTCACGTGACAATTATTAAAGGTGTCAAGCAATAGTTGAAAGGGAAAAAATATATAGCTGTAAAGGAGTTTAATTTTACTGTTAGGCAGCGTTCTAATTTCTTACTGGGGCCATCAGTTTAGCATACCTTGGGTGCTAACCATTTACACACACCATCCGAGTGGAAATCCTGTGCATGAAAATAATACTGTAACGTCTGGCCCAAGTTGTTCAAAAGGTGGATAACGATATCCACCGGATAAATCACTATCCATTGGATAGCGCAGGGGGTTCCTCTAATACTTATCCGTTGGAAAGTGATTTATCCGGTGAATAGCGCTATCCAGCTTTTGAACAACTCGGGCCTGACCTGCTGCCAAGTATATCCCAATTAGCTGAACAGACCAAAAAGAGTAGACAATTTGCGTCGCCTTAAATCACAGCCCATATTTTCTGAGGTTTCCCAAACGGAATGGCGCGTACCATTTGATTTTCCATCCGGAATTTCCATGTAAATCGTAAGTACCTCTGGTTACATGTTTTCGATTTTGACTATAACTGTCGAGGTTTGAATCAGCTGAAACACCTCATCAGCCAAAACAGAGGAAAGACCGTCAAATGCCTACTTCTAATAAAAAATAATAACAGCTGATTTTTCAGTGGCTTCACGCGTACTTTTATCTTAAATCTATTTCACCATTTTCACAGAAATCAAAGTTAATGGAACCCTCTACGTCAAAGAGGCTTTTTGAACGGATTCCGTCACTGCGAGTCTGTTTCAGGTCTGACACATTAGAATGGGTTGGAAGATCGGGATTTCTGTTACCCTCTTTATCTACCAAAGGCTGGTCACCATTCCAGGTACACGTGTCATCTGAAATTAGAATAAAAGTGATCTAGTGACTGGTTCAAAATTAGGGATATGAGGGTAGGTTAAATCATCAGCTAAGGACCTATTCATATGATCCCGGGTAACCAGGATGAAATTCTTAGAGGAGAATGCTTTCAACGCTGCTGTCATCGATTTCACGTTCCTTACTCTCTATCAAAAAGTCTTTTTTTCCTTAAACTTATAACAGACCCTAATGACGCTGAACTGGCTTTCTCTCAACGGAGTGGAAGGCGTAGTTGGGGTTGTAGTTGGAAACGTGTCGCTTTCGTATTCGGACTGAAGGGTACATAAGGAAAATTTCCAGGTGGTGTGACTGAAATCTTCGTTAAAGAAACAACAATCCAAGTTCAACGGGCAGACCTAATGTCTCTATATATGAAGTCAACGCACGCAATAGAGTTGTGGAGAGATCTCGGTCAAACAACCAGAACCAGACATTCTATTTGCTCAGGTTTATATGAAGAGACACCAACTCGGCTGCCTTCGCATGGCGCGCTACCCTTTGTAAACAAGTGTAAAACGCGCCTCCAAAAATAGTTAACCGTAAAGTTTTGACTATATCAAAGGAAGTTAACTATAGATGTAAAGGAAAAATTTCCCCTTCCGGATAAAGCTGTAGTAGCTCATGGTCACATTGCGTGTGCGGCCAGTTTAACAATGGTTCTATTTTGTAACTCACTGATAGAGTGGTTATGTGTTTAAAATGTGTTAAGTTGAAAGTTGTATATCTAACTAACCTTGCCTCATACTGCCACTGTCACCACTTTCTGACTGATTAGGATGGGATGGTCTTCCTTCAAACTGTATAAAGTTATTAACAGTATTTCCTGCAAAATTAATAGAAGCTTCCTTCCCCGTATTCGTGCTATCAGCACTTCCAGTTCTAACCAACTTTTGTTTCTGCGACTGAGTGTTGCTTCTGCGCGCCTTAAGTGAAAACGTCCTGTAAGGTTTACCAGTCGTTACTGTATTTCTCTGATGCTTTAGTGATTTTCTCATCCGCTGCTGACCCAAAAATCTGCTTGTTCCTTGTGAGGGTATGAACAGGGCACTCTCCTCAGTAACAGCTCCTTGCCTATGATCCGCCACATTCCCCGCAAATAAACCATTCGACCTGTTCTGGCCAATTGCAATAGAATTTTCTGTTGCCATTGGAGACTTATCTGCAGTCTGCGTTTGATGAACTTGATCTGCACTAAGAGGAACTGCTACACCACAGTTTTCATGTTGAACAGGAAAAGCAGTTTTTGCTGGTTTTAACGGTAAAGTGGGCTTCACCAGTTGGTCATGTGAAGATAGTCTTGCCGGTTTTTCCGGTATAGGGGGTTTTGCTGGTGTATCAAGTAAAACAAGTTTTGCTGGTTTATCTGGTAGAGTAGGTTTTCCTGGTTTGTCCGGTAAGGCAGGTTTTGTCGGTATATCGTGGTCAGCAGATCTTACTGGTGCATCTGTTGTATCAGGATTTGCTGGTGGTTCAGGATTTACCGATAAATCCAGTAAATCAGGTTTGGGTTCAGATGTAGTAGCGTCCATAGACTGAAGCATGACGTTATCAAATGAAGGAGGCCTTGGCCGAGGAGAGGAATCCTCTGAAGTCGAGGATCGGTTCTTGTGGGGTTTTAATGGAGACTTTCGTATTATTGTGAGTGGAGCAGATTTAACCAAATCACTAAAAAAAGAGAGAAAGAAATTACAAATAGTAGCGGGTTTTGAATGTGCAGGAACAGGTTTAGTATGTCTAAGCAAAAAATACATAAACAGGAAACTAATTATTGAGCACAGACAACACTCAACGGACAGTTCAACCGTAATTAAATTAGGCTTGAGACAGACCAAAAAAAAGACTGTTTCTGTTTCTTTATTATTTTAGTTAGTATCAACGGGAGTTCCGAAACATGCCAGTCTTTTCTTTCGTAACTGCTTCAACTAAACATTTAAAGTACAGTGCTTACGCTACCAACGAAATAAAACTATTAGACATCTAGCTGTTATACGTTTTTTATACAATTAAGCATTAAGCTGGCTTGCCAAACAAAATCTTGGACAGGACACTTAATGTCTTGGCGAGTCTCGACACATACCTTGTTCGAAATTTCGTATCCAGCAAGTCTTTTAGGTTCGGCAGAGTGTTACGTAAGTTCGGCGTCCCAAGCCCGTTAACCTGACGGATCTAAATTTCAAAATACAGACTGTAGTAAATATATTAATAAAGACAGCGGGTTTCTACACAGACATTGGTCAGTACATGCAAAAGATCTTAAGGCTTCACCGTTACTTGGCCTGAAAACAGATCATTTCATGTTCGTTCCAAGAAATTATCAGTTTCAAATTCACTACTATCGAAAAGAGACCTTCCAGCTCGACGATACGTTGCTCTGTTCGACCACGAGAATATTAGCTTGGCAAAGGATATATATAAAAAAAATAAATGTTTCTCCGCGAAGCAATATTCTATAACAATGGAAACGGGTCCCAGATCGTGTCTTTGAGTAAGAACTCTTTTATTGTTTAGGCAAAACCCTGACAGATTTCTCGGCCAGTTTGCGGCCGCACCCATGCCCCTCAAAGAGACACCAATATGGCGTCTCCATACAACGTTCTACAGATTTGGGTAACACATTTCCTCGAATATTTGACATATGAAAAATCGCAGCGACCTGCAGAATCTAGGCGAAACTGTTTGCACACTTATTTTCTCTAATATCCCAGATTCTAAAAAAAAACTTTATCCATGGAATGGTTTCGATTTTAATTTGTGACGGCGTGACGGTGAAAACAAGCCATAAGTACAAGTGCTAATAAGTTGGAAGCTTAAGTTATTTAGTCTTGAAGAGATATGAAGTTTTTCAAACAAAATTCCGAAAAATAAGGGAAGAATTGATCCCTAACTGCGTTGATCATTTCAGGAATCAGTCACCGTCACCCGAATAAGGAAAACAAATGACCTATCAATAGGCTTTAAAAGAAAATTAGTGAAAATCAAATGCTAGACAGAATTTCAATGTCATGGAAGCTCCGCTACCAAACAATGTGACAATAACGATCTGAATTGGAGGGAAGTGACCGACTTTAGATAGTTTGACAAATTTACACATCTCAATGAACAGCGTTTGAAAGCTATGGCGAAAAAAAAGTAAATATAAGTTTAAGGTCTAAAAAAGGGGAAAACAATGCTCATATGCTAGCCTGCCTTCTTTCAAAATAAAGGTTATTTGTTAGTTGTTAGCACCATACAAACATTTAAATTGAGATTCTACCTGAGCTATGTTCTTGTTCAAAAGAAATATTCCATAGAAAAACTTGGCTAGTTCTTTGCCTCTGTTATGTAATGGAAATCTGAAAAAGGTGTAACAAAAGAAGTGTTTTATGTATTTATCATCAGCACTAATAATAAAATAACAATTCACTTGCAACCTAGAGTTACAGCAGTATGAAACATATTGTGTTCAGATGCGTCAAATCAACTCTGCGACATATTTAAAAGAGAGCTCGACATTTAAGCGATGTTTACACTATAGCTCTTGCGCTGACATGAAAACCATACATGATAGGGCTTCTGTTCTTGGTGCGATTTTTGTAACAGAGCGAAGCTGCGCCGTGCCGATCTCGAAAGTGAAACGTCACATACCGGATGGCGTACTGCCACTCTTCGTTGGAGTGTGTACAAGTATTCGGACCGTAGCGGAAGTAAATGAGTAGGAGTGTCGACTGGAACCCACTGAGATGGAAGAAAATATTCAGATGTGAGAATTAGGATTTAGTTTACCAGACCATCTCGGCCAATCGTTCTGGCACGATGTTCGAGGAGTGTATACGACTTGCTCCAGTTGTGGATTGTTGCCGTTCATAATGTACAGAACAGCTTTCCATGTCGGCAAAAAATGTTTTCCGGTATGGTGCAAACATAGCCTAATTCATGCCAATTTCCTCAAATTCGATCCAAGAATTAATTTTAGTCAAAAAACCACTCTTGTTATGGCCAGTGCTTACTTTCTGTCCTTTTCTGGAACCTTTTCACTTGTCAAATCTACAATGGTAGACCTAGAGCCATGAGAATTCACTGGATATCTCAGAGGCAGTTGCAGAAATCTAGCAATCATGCTGACCACATGACACGTGTAACCCAAAGCAACTGCAAGAGTTTCATCATCCATAGCTAGAAAAGAAAAAAAAAATACAACTTGTATCACCTAGCAGCTAATGGAAAGAGCTGTCTGTCCTGGAGCGTTGGACTGGTTTAAAAAACAAAGACATTTTTGCACCACAGGAACTGTCCGTTAATCAGTAACCATGTGAAAGATGTTTTCACCTGACTGACAAGATAAACGTTGAGTTTCTGTTAAGAATTAGTACCTGTTATTTCTAGGGTGTGTAAAATTGCATTCAGTCAAGCTATACAACTGCTTTATCCCGTGCTATTGCTCTACTGATTCAACATTTATTCAAAAGACACAAATCCTGCAACGGACTTAAATACTCAAATAAGACTTTTTCGAATCGATCAGCGGACTTAATGTTAACGATTTCGCTTGGCAACGCTTTACAGTCCTTGAAAAAGGGGAATAACGCTGGACAGACACCAGAGGTCCCAAAACTTTGTTCGGTGGAACTAAAAAATCTGTTAGATACGGCTGTACTGTTTTCCTCCTTAGCAGATTTGAAAACGGACGGATAAATGACTTTAAAGTGGACTGATGGATAGGTAGATGAAGGCTAGATGCATTCTTAAACAAGGTTCTAGCTAGTTAAAACACTGATAGAGATAACACATTGATAACAACACTTGAGGGGTTTGCAAAGCACTCAAGAAGCTAGAGTTGCTCTCGGCTACGCCTGTAGCAACCCTTACGCTTCTTTCGTGCTTAGCAACCTTCCGCGTGCATAACTCGATGGTTGCATGCTGCACGTTTACCATTTCTTAAATTTGTTGAAGCCCCCCTCCTTCCCTCCTTCCATCCAACTAGTTATTCACTAAGACATACTACTTAACCTTTCAATGCACATTTTAAATTCGCGGTTTTAGTTTAATTCAAATTTCATTTTAGCCTTTTAAACAGCAAATCCGAACATGTTGATTCCAGTAAAACATGGGCATAATCGTAATAAAAACATCTTACCTGTAAATTCATCAGACTCAC
>NC_133210.1:23246818-23271818 GCF_958299795.1 Porites lutea | reverse complement strand
AATTACAGTGTTTGTATGAGAATCTAATGTCGGATAGTTTCCGTAAAACGGCTGTTCTGAAAGAAATATCAATTGTAAACGAAAGCTACAATGCAAAGGATTGTCCTAAAAAATTTGGGGGGCGTACCTATTCTAAATTTCTCCAGAGGCTTGCTTTAGATTTTCGATATATTTGTCTGTATTTTCCCCGGGACATTCTTACAGACAAATGTATAGAAAATTTAAAAAAGTGGTTCTAGGTCTTCAAGTGCATGTAACGCCCTCAAATTTTTTCACGAGAATCCTTAGGAGTGAAGCTTTAGTTTACAAGTCATATTTTTTTCAGAACAGCCGTTCTACGGAAATTATTCGACATTAGATTCTCATACAATCACTGTAATTTCTCACGCGTTTGCCTACTCGTCAAGATGGCGTCGAAAACCGTGACAAGGTCTATTGCATATATCTTAACTTTTTTCATTTCGCTTTTCTGCTTCACGTAGATGAACATAAATTCTGGGATTTAATTACTTCTCGTTTCCACGCAGTATTATATTGTAAGCTGATGAAAAGTGACAAAAGTAACTCATGAATAAATTAAAAGTTGATACAGTACAAATCCCCGAGAAACTCAGGACCAATTTCACAAAATTTTATCTTTGTATGTTAAAATGCACTTACCATGCTCTCTGAGCTTCTCCAAGAAATTCTTTTCCTCTTCTCTCTCTAACAATATCATTGGATGAATTTAACTGTTACTTATATACAATAATACATGTGACTGTATCTACACCTACAAACACATTCCTTCAGTCTGATTAATGACTCTATACACCCTGTATAATTAAATATCTAATACTTAATTGGAATATATCAGGGCTTTTCGTTTTTTGCTTAATCTCCTTGGTCTGCACAAGTGAGTGTCCTACAGTATTTGGAGACTGGCAAAACCACACAGCTTCCCAATAAATTATATGGAACCACCCATGCATGTAGCTTACAATTGTCATCACTGTGCTGCTGCTAAAGCCCCTAAATTCCCATCACTAAGAACCAAGAAAAGGCACTAAGGGATGTAGCCAGCTTTTCAACTAGCTGTAGGCCTGGGTGCCTTTAATTTCCACATATCCCGAAAATGGCACGCGACTAGTACGCACTGACCTCACCAACACTTTGAGCTCTTAAGCTTTTTAGCTCAATCCAGCAATGCATAATTTATCAAAAGCGATGGAGTGATCAAACCAAAAATTTGTAGGCACGGGCCTACAGGTCTATGGGCTGGCTCTGTCCCTGATGTACTATACAATAGCAATGATAACAATGAAATGATCAAAAACCAAAAATTATCATTAATACAATTACAGGAAAAAGAAGGGTGGGTGGGAGTAAGAAAAACCTCAACTAATAACGTGACTTTTTTCGCGTATGAGAGCTCCCTAATATCTCCTTCAATTATGAATAAATTATTATGTTATACCTTTCAGCAATTGTTTATACTTTGACAGTAACTCTTCTCTTAAAAGTTTGATCTTCAATGTCAGCATCTCCTCTTCCGAAAGCTTTGAGAAGAGAACGATCACTTATTAAACAAGTGAAACAAAAACTACAGGTAACTTAAAACACTTAGTTCCATTATTAAAGTTAGAAACAAAAACAATATATACACGTATGTCTTGACATTGCGCACTCTTTAATACAGCAGATGCTTAAGTCAAGGGAGACAGCTAGGGATAGCTTAAAACTCCCTAACTTCCTCTCATGTAGATTATTAGCTAAATGGCACTCTTTATCATGACAGTTTCATTTATGCACAGGTATCTCATATCATGATTTAGCCAAACAAAGAAAACCTAACAGTAACATTCTATCAAAATTATCCCTGAATAGAAAAATAACATGAAAATCATCGATGGTTGATCAAAATGTTCACTCACTTGTTTTCAGTGAGCTTTCTAAATCAGTAAATATTCATGTTCTACTCACTTGTGATGTGTACTTTAAGTCAGATTCAACTTTGTTTTGGATCAATTGACAAACATTTTTCACTGACAACTGAGTTTGTTGAATGGATTTCTGAGTCATCTTCATTCTGTTAATAAAAAAGTGCATCAATCTTATTCACTAGTGCGTCACACTTTCACTAATGACCCACGGAGCTAAATGCACGAGCCAGGTTGGTCTGGTTTGCTGGGCTGACTCGATTGTCAAGACCTTAGCATGTTAATTGAACAGAGACAAAAAACAACAACTTTTTCACATTACATGACAGTCAAGCAACTCTGGTTAGCTGGGACAATGCCAGGATCTCCTGTGGCTAATGGGCCCGGAAATTTTCCATGTAATCACACCCGCTAGGCCAGCCTACTGAGCCAAACCAGCAACTGGACAGCATTATAACACACTGCTCATGCTAACTATAACTTATCCATCATACCTTAACCCAAGAGTTAAAAGTATGATCCATGAAAGTATTTAAAAAAACTTTTATTTTTTTCCAGCATTTTAAGTTTTTTTCAATTTTGATAAGCTATCATTCTAACTTTGGCTGCCACAGATAATTCACCCACTTGTACACTTTAATGTACATGTTATTTTCTTCCACATTGCTCATCCAAGTGCATTTTTAACTTACTGGATATTTGCACTTAATAAAAAATTTAAATTTTCTGACCTTTGAAGAGATGAGGTGTTGTAGGATGTAAGAACCTGGTGAAACAAAACATACAGGGCTCATCAAGGAAAAAAGCTACATACAGTATACGTAGTCATTCAGTGACAGATGAAAAAAATCACTGACAAAAACAGTCAGTTGAGAGCAGCTACTGCAGATACAACATATCATAAAACAGTAAAATCTCTGAAAGACAGACAACACCAGGACCGCAGCCCGTGTCATCTGCATTATACTGTAGTATACCTGTTATAGTAGAGTATGTAAATCAGTTTCTGGTTAAACTAAATTTTGTTTGTCTCCGATAAAAGAATTACAGCAAGCAAAGGAAAAAAGGAAATTTTAAATCAACCTTACTTTAGGTTGAATACTGGTTAATCCTGAAAATGAATTTTACCTACAACAAACCCACAAATTTTGATTTCATACCGAGTTGGCAGCCATAAGTCACCAAACTGTGAACAGCAGCATGCATGTGGTCTATATAAAGTGTTCTGTGTTTTGAGTGCCATGAAGCTTGACGATTAAGCCTCCAGAAAAAATTTACGGGGTTGTTCAAGTTTGAAATGAAGTGTTGAAGGGCTAAACATGACTTATAAGCTTGTGATAGTGTGAAATGTGACCTTGGTTATGCAGTACACAGAGTATTTTAAACTCTGACTGAGCAAATCTAACTTTTGCTACTCCGAGTCTATCATTTAGGGGTCATGAAGCTGGACTGTTTCACGCACATTGAGTAATTATTTCCAGTGGTCTAGAGCACATGAATGCCCTACAGTTCCCCTGTTGGCCATTTTCTTTTTGGTTTTAGCTTAATAGTCTATGCGACTGAACTATTAGCATTTCTTGTTACAAGTGCCTAAAGCGAGACTGCAGTTTCGGAATTAAAAGGTTCCTCATCAGTTGCTACTATGGTATAAGTCTTCACTTTGTGAAGAGAGGCTAACTCTAAGGTCACATTTCACACAGCAATTAGTCTCGTTTAGTCTGTCAACACTATTTCAAACCTTAGCGGATTCAGCACTATTAGCTGCTATGCCAGATGACATTCTACACTGTTTCCTTTAATGAGGAAGCACATTCTGGTGGGTTATTAATTCTCTGACCTGATCAAAATCAACTCTAATCGCATCCTTCCTTTGTGAAGCTAGTAATTCACTATTATTTCCAACCTTAATCATCAAATGAAAACAAAATTATACATGTAAGTAGAAAATAATTACAGCCAAGCATACAACTATAAAAAAGGTAGACTAATAATAATGAATTGGCACAAATCTTTGAAGGCCTGGCCAATATGTTATAAGCAGAGAAACATTAACTACCTACATCCACAACTATTTTACATGTTACATGCAGGCATACTTTCATGAACTTTAATTGCTAGTAATATTTTAGCGTTAACTACCAGTGTTAATTTTTCCTACTACATTTTGCCATCCATCAAAGAAGAAATTTTGAATCTCAAAGTGACACTAATGGCTGAAGAAGTTGCTATTTAGTCTGAAAAAGACTTGAACTAATACATGTATGAGATAACACAGTGTCATATCTTCACTGAATTTTCTTGTGCCAGGTGAAAAAAATGATACAAACAATTCATGAAAACATTTTTATAATCGTCACTTGACTTACACTCTTGAAAACTTACAGTCATTTCAAATCTGAGACTATTTTAACTGCCTTTTACACCATGCCCTAACCTCATGTATTTTTTGTCCAGAAGGAGCTCCATAATATCCATCAATTAGACCAAAAATAGCAGTGTTGTGGCCATATTTGCTATACTTGACCTAAAAAATTAATCAAAAGTAGTTAAGGTTTGGGTTCACAATCTTGCCCATGTCTGGAGAAGTACAAACGATGTTCTGCCATGTTCAGCCTTTAAGTGCCCACAAAGGAAAGAGAGAGCAAAGGTTGAGGGGAAAGTGCACTTTTAAACCCAAAAACTATCTCACAATTTTACCTTCCACATTGTACAAACGTTCGCACTTTGGAAGTTGATATTTAGTACCAGTAACAGAGAGCAATGCAGTGTTAGACTTATAAACAGTGTTTTGGGCAGTTTTTTTGTCCTTTTTTACAGCCAGATCTGCAGTGACCAGAAAATAGCTTGATCTGCTTCAGAAGGTGTTTTTGGCAATGGACCTCTAAACCCTTTGATATTTCACTGATGAATTAAAAGGACATTCTCCAAAGCTGAATTAGAGTGAGATTAATATAATACAAGTCTCGCTTGCGTATTTAGGACACAAAAGAGGATTATTGTGGATGGGTTCCTTGCAGAGACCGTGAAAACTGGGACCAAGAATCGTTGCGTGATCGAAGCCACGCATGTTTTGCAAAGAAAACTTAAGAAAGATTAAATTTAGAGATTTCCAGAATGTGTCGGTCCACGAATTCTACCGCTTGAAAGCGTTGATTACTTTGGAAGAAGTGAACACTACTCAGTAGTCGGAAACAAATAAGAATCTTAATCAGCAAAACTGCGATGGTCAGGTGTTGTAAACTTTTTTTGTATGTAAATGGGTTTTGTGATGAGCATGCAGGTTATTTTTGGCGATGATTGAAATGACGTGCCATGTAAAATCACTTTTATGATCTCTGGCAATGATGTAATTTCTCTGGAATCGAGGCCCTTGAATTTTCATGGATTTATACAGGCATATAGCATGCAACCGCACACCTACTTCTGGTTGTCACTAATACATGTACTAAATCAGTTCAGACACAAATAAAAAGTTAATATCCTGAAGAACACTCGACGTCAATACAGTTATAAGTTAAAAACCTTTAGAGAGTAAATCCTGTTTCGAGTAGAATTAATCACCTCCTCATTTCTCGATCTAATCTCCAAGCAAGCGAGACTGGACGCTGCTGTAAGAGTGTCCTTGTTATAAGACATAATACCTTTGACCATCACTACGACAATAAAATTAATATTTCAAGGTACATGTAAATTGCTTACAATATTATCATTTTTAATTACATTGTATACTTGAGTAAAAACCCAACCTGATCTCCTAGGTACTGCAGCGATGGAAGGTCAACTTGCCATTCAATAATAAGCTGGAATTTCTCATTCTGTCCACCCCACACTTTAACTGTAAAAGCTGGCACTGGAGTCAAGGATGTCTGTGAGTACAATGTGTGGGATAACAACCATCTCCTTAATTTTCTACTGCTAAAAAACTTCTACAGCTGTAACTATTTTTTTCTCTTGCCAAGCCAAAACTCTTCAAATCATTTACTATTATTATTATTATTATCAATATTATTATCATCATCATCATTATTATTATTATTATTATTATTATTATTAATATTATCATCATCATTTCCTCTTCACAGCTGGTGCTTATAATTATTTTATGAAAAGGTTTCACAAAAATGTTTTTACCCCAAAGACACCCAACTGATAGCTGTACTGTATTTCAGCCCTAGAATGTGCCATGTGTGACTATGTTTAGTCTTAAACTGTAAAAAGTAACTAGTCAAACAGTAACTTGGTCCTAGAATGTGTCTAGTATGACTACACTTGTATGTACTACATCCGTCTTGGACTGTAATTAATGTTACTATATTATTTTCATTTCTTCAGTTGTAGAATAATCACAGTAAAAAATAGCAGATTCCCATTTTTGGATATTTTAGGGTATTTAAAGAATACCCATAAAAATCCCCAATGTGTGGTTCCAGAAAATATCCATACCCCCCCCACGGATGGTTCTTCCGATTAGACCCCCCCACCCCCTCGGAATTTCCGTTCCAGAGGGGTCATTTATAACCCCCCCACCCCCCAGGAATTTCCTATTTTCCTTTTCATGGTCTTAATTTGCCATATTTAGAGATAATCGACCGTGTACCGCTTAAAATTAACTGTTCTCATCTTAAGACACATCTTTTTTATAATCTTTGACCTATTTGTAATCTTTTACAAGACAATATGTATTTCTTTAATACGTAGGTAGAGCACGCTTGATATACTATGAGCGGTCTCTCTTTTTTATTAGTCCTTCCAGCGAAACGCGCGAGGCAGAACAGAGATTAATAAGTTTATGTCATCTCAAGAAAACATTTAAAACATAACTTTAAATTTGAATTATTCATTGAAATAAAACTATGTGAACATTTTCAAATTTCAAAACGAATCTACCTACAGACAAAGTTAGACAAAGTTGATGTCTGGTACTGTAATTAAGTTTCACTATGTACACGTCTTGTCTAAGACAGTTTCATCTCAAATGCAACATTTACAGCATAACTTCAAAGTTAACTATTGATTTAACATTAAACTATGTGAAGAAATTCGCATTTCAAAACGGATCTACTAGAAAACTAACATACAACAAAGTTTATCGTTTGTTCGGCCTCGGGTCCTAAAGTCACCACAAAGTCGATCTTTCGATGTTTTTAATTAAGTTTAACTTTGAATGAATTACACTTGCAGTTAAACAAATCTCAGGAATTACAAAAAAACCTATTTGGGTTATAAAAGAACAAAATATGCAAACATTCATTTTGCGTCCCATATTTGCATCGATTCATGTTCAGAAATGAACATCAGTGAAACGTGATCTATTTCGTTGCCTAGCACGTGATCGAAACTCTTCTCCACAAAGAAGGAACAGATCCTTATTATTTTCGGGCAAAAGTTGATTTGGCGAAAGGTCTGTTGGACAAACAGCTTGCCTTCAACGGTACTCTATTAGAAGTCAATAATAAAATACAGCAAAGGTCTCATTTGGGTCGTCACACAACGCTTTGTCGCGACGAGCTCACTGAATGTCAACAGAAATTTGCATAAAGTTGTTTACACAAAACTCGAGAAATATATCGCCGAGTTAGACGACGTTTGTTCTCGATTAGCGTAAGTTTTTGTCAGACTATCTGCAGTCGAGTCCACAATCTAGATACATGTTCGACATAAATAAATTATTATTAATCGATGCGCTAGAATTTATTCCCGGAGAAGTAACCTGTTGAGAATTGCGATCGATTTGCCCGAAAGACAATATTTATTTCAAGACTTCGTCAAAGTCAAAGGTTGGACGGACCGACCGTTAGCTGTTTAGAATCAACCGTTAGGTAGTAAGAGCAATCCGTTAGAGCGTTAGAACAAATCGTTAGAGCGTGTGGACAAATCGTTAGAGCGGAGATGATAGCGAACTCCCAGCAAAGAAGACGATCGACGTTTGAGACAAACATCTTGTAGTTTTTTTTCTCGAAAGGGCATCTACTTCTAATTTTTGTTGTGCTACAAATCAAAATAATCCACATATACTTAAGTATGTCTCGTATGATCGATCGCGTCTTTTACAACCCTGTGGAAAATTTTTCTCGTGGGCACCCCCTGTACCCCTCGGAAAATTCTACCCTTTAGCCCCCCCACCCCCTAGGAATTTCCATTAACCATCCGTGGGGGGGGTATGGATATTTTCTGGAACCACACAATTTGGCAAAGTGAGACAAGTCCCAACCAGGAAATTCCCAACCAAGTTCCCTGATTGGGACTCGTCTCACTCTTCCAAATTTGGGATTTTTGTGGGTATTCTTTAAATATCCTAAAATATCCAAAAATGGGAATCTGCTATTTTTTCCTGTGAATGTGACTAGAGTCAGTGTATCCACTTTCTAAAACATTACTAATGCAACTAAGTTTCAGTCCTAGATTGGGACTACTAGTAACACGACTGTATTTCAGTCCTGGAATATATGACTATAGTGACTGCATTTACTGCAGTACTAGACCGTAACTAGTGTGACTGTATTTTAAAACTGGAATGTGACTAGGGACTACAATAATGTACATCAATTTTTTCCACAGTATGATTCAAATCATAATTATGATGCATTACTGTTTTCACTAATTTTGATTGCTTGTGGGTACACTGGAGTGTACAGATGGCAAGTGACAAATATAAAGCATGCATTTGCTTTCCATGATCTTGTTCAACGTCTTGATTATGGCAGGAAGCATGTGTACATGTCCATACACTGTTTACAAATAGCCATTACAACCCCTGAACGTGGATCATGAGGTTGTCCCTATATTAAGATGTATCCTTGCAGACAACCCACCCAGCCCAGGAAAGGTTCGCCATACCACCAGAGTCTACACCCCCGACTCTTTTCAAACAGTGGTGTGGGTCCTTTTATGTCCCACAAGAACCAGACAGGTGAAAGTGCTGTGAGACAGGACCGACCTATGGTTTTTTGTCTAACCATTTGCACATGTCATTTCAAAGACAGCACTTTCTTCTCAGTTATCTAAAGACCCTGAGTGTTGGCTCAGCCAACCTTTGAACCTGGGACCTCCCGCTCAGTAGACCAGCACTCTCCCAACTGAGCTAACCAGACGCTGGTAAGCCTGTAAAGCAGGGACAGTTTGCTTTTTCATTATTTTTGTTTCCATCAAAATTTGCTGTGCACACAATGGCTAAAATGTGGAAATTGGGTGAGGAATATTATAGACAGTGATATCACTTTATGATGTAGCACATGGTATCTTAAAACATGCATCACAACATCTACATATTGATATTCATATCTTGGTAAGAAACATCACAGTCCACTGATACATTGCTTGTATTGGTGTAACATAACAGCCCCAGACTGGTGTGACTGCATTTCAGTTTTGAAATGACTTGTGACTTATGTGACTGTTTTTCAGTTTCAAAGGATACTAGTCATGGCTGTAGAATGTGACCATGATGATGGATCAAAGCTTGCCCATGTTGGATTCTAGTAAAAACAATCCATGCCAAAGAATTCAGAAAACAAAACATAAATTCAAAAATATAAAGAAACTAGTGCCTCTAAAATCCAGGAGAATTACACTGTACATGTACACATTATATTACTTTCATGTAGCCAGTAAAGCATCATAAAAGTACTCTTATTATAAAGAAATGATGTAACCACACTCACCAAGGAATACTTTATTTTCTCACTTGTGTAAATGGCTACAAAAAAATAAACAACCAAATCCCAATCATTTGCGATAATTTTTTAGAATTAACTGCTAGAGATCAAAGTGTCTTAAGGTTTGATTAACCAGTAAATTATATGGAAAGAAATATTATTTATTTTTTTATTGAAATAAAAGAGCCTTTAATTACTACCTAAAATTTCAGCAAAAGATACCAATTTGGCCACCAGCATTTGGCTGTCAAGTGTCAAGCCATACCACACTTCTTATTGTTACTTAGTGTTTATGCTCTCTTCTAAAATTAACCTAAGCTTAAATTTGTTTGCATGTAATATTGTTTATACTCTGCCTTGCTTCTCTTGAACCCTGCACTATGTTCATGTATGTTGTGTTTCAATTTTGTGCTTGGTCTAAATTTCATTTTTCCTTGTTTGAAACTCATTATCATTAACAAAACCCAAAAACAAAGCAAAATAAAACTAAATTTAAATTAATGATAAAATTGAACCACAACATATATAAAGCCTTGAGATGAGATGTTTCATAATAGCCATAGCTGGGCAAACATTTTTGCACAAAGCATTCCTTTTACTGGCAACCCCCTTTTTGTTTGGCAACTACAAAATTCTGTGTTGCCAAAAGGCAAGTTGCAAAAAAAGTTGAGCTCAGAGGACTGAACATGTGGGCACAGCTTGAACACATACACCTACAGATACAAAGTTCAAGGTGTGAACTACTTGAATAACATTTTTGAGTCATAGATCCTGGTAATGCATAACATTTAGTGATAATGTGGCAAAAGGTTTATGTCAGGAACCAGGAAATAATCAGAGCCTGTGAGTCAGAGAGCAGAGAAAACTCTCACAGAAAACACCTGTCCTCTAGGTTAGGGTTTTTGGATGGAAAATTCCCCCGAAAAACTTCAAAAATTACAGCAGCCAAGGTGCTTAATTCTTCATAGAAAGAAAATAAATGGTATGTAACAGGGTTGTCATTAAGAGCCGGGGGCCGGGGATTTTCCCCGGCTACTAAGAGAGTGGCCCCCGGCTAATTTTATTGGAAAATAGAGGAAAAATAGAACCAAAAGAAATCCCTAGCCGTTTGATTCCCCGCCAACTTGTTGTATTTACCCGGCAACTTGAAATCTTAGTGACAACCCTGATGTAATAATAATGATGATGATGACTATGTGAAAAATACACTGTATACCATGCATGTTCATGACAACAAAAAACAAATTCAGATCTATTACTTAAATAAATAAATATTAACCCATTCGCCCCTGAACCGCCCATAACCGCCCGTGCGGATCCAGGTCCTTTCTACCCTTTGTGACGTCATCAGTTTTAACGGTCAAGGACAACTTTCTTCGCTAACTTGTGCAGAGTGAAGAGATCTTTCAAACCATACCAGAATGAGCAGAATTCAGTCAAGGACACCAGAGAAAGAAGCAAAAAACCATGTGACATTGACCTGAAAATCTCCATGAAAATCTTGTTCCATTACCCACCTACCTTTCCTTTCACCTAATCTTAAGATCCTAAAAGCTTTCCTAAAAACTCTTCCCACCAAAATGAAGCCTACTAAATACCCAGCAAGAGAAAGAAAAAATGAGGCAAGAAAAGCGAAAAAAGAAGGGAGGAGAGAAAGCGAAAAGTAAAAGTCAAGACTGCTGTGTCACTTTTAAACCAAAAAACTATCTCGAAATTTTGCTTTCTGCGCATGCCCGAACTTCGCAAGCTGATATTTTGCATCTGCATCAGAAGGCCGCGAAGTGTACGACCTGTAAACCGGTTTGTGGTAAGTTTTAGCTCTTTATAGCACGACAGTGACCAGAAAACCACTCGACTAGCTTCAAAACGCGTTTTTCGGCAAAATCTCCAGGAGCGAATGGGTTAATGAAATATAAAATATTACAATAAATCAATGTTATTAAATGAAACTATTAATTTCATCACTAGCTTCTGTTCACACATTGGTTTCACTAAAAGAACTACATGAATCAAATTTTGCATTCCACAATGCTATCGCAGCTCTAGATCACATACCAGTTTCATCTCCTTCATCAGCATGCAAAGTGAAGAAGGTCTCTATCAACTGATCAAGCAGACAATCTCCAGATATTGTGAATTTGGGGACAATGTTTCTTACAGAGATACTTCTCAGATGTCGCAAGCGCAGCTATTAAAATAATGTATAAATATTACAGTAGGATTAGTGAAGTGAAAAAGAAAAGTGATTACTGTTGGGTAAAATATTTAAGAAATAATGTACCGGAAGAAAGAACGACATTAATGGTCATTCTCATTGTGATAATAACATCATTGACAATTACCTTACCATAATTAAATTACCGTCTTCACTGAAACCTTTTCACACAGTTAAAGTCACTTTAATTTTAGAGCTACGAAACAAGCTAACAGTTAATTATGGTCTGGGGAAAAAAAAGAAAAGAAACACAAAACAAAACAAATCCTTGAGCAGTGGTAGATTCAGATCTTCAATTAACGTAAGTGGGGTACACACCTAAGATAACAGGAAGGTCCAGTCTCAAAAATAATTTTCCTTTACCCTGCAGATGTCAGATTGGCCTATGCATATGCATAGCCCGCGATGACAGCCATCTCTCCACTATCCTCTGCCGCTAGGGATGTTTCACGGGAGAGATATAAATTATGCTAATTAGCCCGGTCCCAAATTCCATACTGACAACATGAATCTATGATTACAAAAGTAATCTGGTAGTTATGGGATTCTGGTCTATTATCATAAAGTTTTAAGTTCCTCTGCAAATGAGTGGCAGCAAAACTCAAATGCTTTTTGCAAAAAATAATATATAAAAAATGCAATTTTATGACGAAGATGTATAATTACATGAATAATGTCTGTTTCTAGTAGATTTATGGCTTTTACATAATATTTATTTGATCATTGTGACCTTTTGTCCTTTGTCTGTTATTCGTAAACAATAGCTAAACAGAATAATATAACAGTTACTATGCTGACCAATCAGCACTCATGGACCAGATTATACATCCAATATGGAATTTTGGGGGCCAAATCTCTCCTGCAAAACGTCCCAAGCATCGGGGAGTAAGGAGCAAAGGCTGTATTCACAGTCTACCCCATCCAAGACCCGACCAATGGATAAGACTATGTTATGCACTAGTCAATTGTATCCCCGAACCACAAACCCCCACGGACAGTGGGGATTTTATGGAGCAAGAGGGGGGACAAATAGGTTGATTTTTTACAATCATTTCTTGCACTAGTCCCTCGGAAATTACCAAAAATTTACAGCTACACAGATCTATCCCCAGGATGGGGAGTCACCATGGGGAGTGACTATCATCAATGAAATGAAGCCTTCATGATGGCTGAGACTTTCAACACAAACTAGCAGAGTTTGAAAGGCAATTCAACCACTCCCTTGTGAAAAATTAACATAATTAACATAAAATTAACATAAATTTGTTTTATTCGAAACTATTCTGAATTGGCTAAATTTGGCAAAAAGACGTAGATCACGGAGATCCATCCTGCTGTAACTGACCCGTACTGAGCTCCTCAATAGTTCGCCCAATGATCCTTTGCCGACTGCTACCCAACCCTCTCTTGGCTATGCTTTTTATGCCGTATGGCCGTTTTGGTCCAAGCATTAATAACTGATGCAACAAATTTAAACAAAATACAAATTCACAGACCCGTGAACACAATGTTTCTCTTTCTTTGTTTGTCCAAAAAGGCATATGAAGCTTACAAAATTAACAAATTTATTTTCAAACCTTTAAAACACAATGCATAAGGCTAGCTTTTTGAACCTATAATTCGTAGACCATTGTGTGAATCTTTGTCATACGCTGATGAACTTATTTTGATCAGTATCTGAAAGATTTCAAAATGTGTCAGGTCATATATAGCTTTTTGGGGGTTTTTGTACGGAGGAGAGATACGATGTATGACTCAATTCAAATATTTGATCAGTTAAAGTGAGTCATTTGTTAAACTTGAATAGCGGTTAGTTGACAGACAGCTTATTAGGGAGGGGTAATTACCATGTAAATCTGTCCCTAGGGCCTGGGGTAAATCCTTTAAATTACGAGGATACTTTTGTCAATTTCCCCACTATTTCCTGAGGATTTGGGCGTCGTGGTTGCAAATGATTAGTGCATTAGGTTAAAGGATATTTTATCATGAAAACCAAAACATTCTAACAACCTAATGAGTTGTAGCTTTCGAGTTGGTGCATGGATTCTCCTCATGAGACAACAAAAAATCGACAATTTATTGAAAAAGTGACAAACTAGAGAGAAGAATATATAGTTTAGTTACAATTATTTTATAAGTTCAGCTTCAAATTAAATCACTGATATAGTAATGAGATAAAAAAAATTAACTTAAGAGCCCCAACTTGAATCTTCGATCGTAGATCGATATAACACGAGCAAAATAATAACATACTGGATACACAGCCACAAACTAACATATACCTGTTGTGAAAGAAGGTTAAAATGTCGCACTCGTCCAAGACTTTCTTTGCTGGCCATTTCAGGCGTATACACGCTCCGTGAACTACATCTTGAAACAAGATCATTTGAACGTCTTTCGAAATCTAGACCGCCATGTTTGAAGCCGGAAATTTACATACTACGCATGTTTGGGAACAAACGAGCCAGCGATCAATTTGAAAGCAACATGGCGCCCACTGAAATAGCTCCTGATACAGGAGGTACAAAAATCAATCTTTCCATGCTCATAGATTTCCTTCTACAAAAGACTTACCATGAGTTAACCGTGTTATCCGAACTGTGAGTATTTTACTTATCATAACTCTTAACTTTTAGTATTTTGATTTATCAAGTTAAAATTGAACGGAAGTAGGATGTAGCAGGTTTTGGGGGTTGCTGGCAACCGAATGTTTTATGGCTGAAAGCTATACTTAAGTCTATATCCAGTCATCATATATAAGGTTTGGGTATTTCAACACTAATAAACACTGACATTCAGCGGTTATACGAGAAAATAACCTCAGATTGTACGGTAGAGCTCTTTACACCCTCTTGACCACTTGTGTACTCGAATTCAGCAATTGTCCTTGGAAATTCTTTGTAAAGTAATATTGAGTGGATGTGATATAAAGTTAGAACCGTCGTATATGTAATTATAAATTCTATAAACTGTGCTTTCAATAATATTACGATATTTCTGTACTGTTTACTATTTGTTTACTAACGTTGGTCCAGTAACTCAAATAAATGATTAAAATCTGAAAATAAAGCGCCTCGACCAAAGAAGGCTACTGAAATCGGATCCCTACCTCTGTGTCTTAGGCAGAAAGCACTGCTATGCACAAAAATTATACGATATTATTCAATATACGATGAAAATTTGTTGCCGAACGTGGCTTTCCCATACTAAACTCTTACACTGGTCAGGTTTAATGTCTAAGTCACAGTAGGGACCAGAAATTGGTGACGTTATTAGTAGAAAGCGCTATTGCATAACAGATAATCGAATTCCTTTAAATGTGAACTCCTTATGCGCTCAAGTCACAGACAGATTTTGCGCATTTCATGTAATTTCTGTTGAATTCTACAATTCTGCAAATGAAATGCAAGGTTGCGTAGGAAACATAACTGTACTTTTCTCGCACTGCATCAAGAAGAAAGCAACACTTGAAGAAGTATAATTAAAGAGATCAGGACCTTGTCACGTGATAAGACAGTGTGTGAATATCGAATAGACCTTTTTACCAATACAGCGGCCATATTAAAGTAATTCGATTTCAGGAGTATTATAGGATGCCCAGGGGGCATGAGCACATTTCGTTTGTATTTTCGAGCACTTTTCGGGACATTTTGTCTTAAAGTTTTCTTAGAATAAGACTGTAATGGGAAAAAAGATCCTTGTGCCGTGTTTGGATGTAATAATAATCGCCTTTTTCCCGAGAAATATACAGTGAAAGACCATATTTCTAATGTTCAACTAGAAAAAGGCAATCATTATTACATCCAACAACATTTCAAGGGCTATAGATGTAATTAGTTTTCTATAGTAACAGCATTGAAAGAATATTTCTTGTGGGAGCCTGAGAAAACGAATGTCAAATTTCACAAAATGACATCTTACACATGAAATTTTCAGAATTTTGTCAGGCTCCAATGAGAAATTGTCTTTGGTGTTAATAAAAAATAATAAGTTATATCTATAGCGCTTAAAAAATGTAAAAAGAATACAGTATTGTTCAAATTATTCTGGGACAAGGTTTTTGTCCACTGAAAGTTGAAGTTACTCAATTTCCTGATGGATTCCGTCCAAGATCATTGCAAGTTTTGCATGGCCTTTTCTTCTGGTTACCCTGTTCTCCAAAATCATCAACCACGGCCATGTTTACAATGACTTGTACACTTTCTGCTGGCTCGTGTTTGGGCAAGGGTGATAATTAACTCTTTCCCCTGGGCCCTATAAATATCCATCTTTAGAGATCAAAGTAACAGAAAAAAATTCTCAAAAATTTTGTAAAATACCTCACTGTTTAATTTTTTTGTGAAACATTATGGGCTTAGTCAAGTTAAATGATTATTTTTTTCTGCCTTAAAAAAGGTATAGTTTTCCATGCTGCTGTAAAACCTGCTGATATATATATTTTTTATGTAATATATCAAACATGAGATGCAGTGTTTCATCACCAGATGAAACACTGAGAAGAGAGTTGAAAATACGACGCACAGCGGAGTATTTTTGACGAACTTCGAGGTGTTTCATCTGGTGATGAAACACTGTGTCGAATGTTTGATATTTCTTCTCAAACAAAATCATTTTTGAAGGAGAAATTAAGGATGCAAATACTAAGCAGGTGTTTCATCCGATTTCCAAACACTCATTAAACATTAATTTCCTTTGTATTTTCTTAATGAATTATTAATGAGTTTGAGAATTAAACATGGTAAATTTTGCTCTTTTTGGACCAGGAGAAAATACACTAAAACAGGAATTTTTGAATTATGACAAAATCTTGTCTCTGTGCATGTGTATGTGTGCTCTTTATTTACCACACTGTTTTGCTCTTTGAAAGTAGTAGAAAATGTGATATTCAACAAAGACACCACCCCCAGTAGACCATTAATGACATTTGCATGCTTTGATATACAGGGCTTCTGATATTTTGCGCGGTCGCGGAGCCGCAAAATTCAGGTAAATCCGCAAAATCCCACGAAATTCACAAAAACACAAAAAGTACTGCGAAATTCAGTAGAAATCTTATCAAGTACATGTCTGTATGACATATTTGAAACTTATTTCAGCTATTGGGGCTATTTACTTGCCATAAACTTTCAAATTTATCTTAAAACTTTGTCACTGAAACGTGCAAACAACATCCCGAAACTACTAGGCGTAGATTATGTCGTGAAAAACTGGGCACGAGCCATGATGTTAAAGGCTTTGCCATTGGTAACCTGAGATCAGGCTCTATTTTCGTTTCGCTTTGAAAATTACATTCCGGCAGGCATGGCGAAACAAAAACAGACCAATTTTAGCAGTAGCCATTAGAGAGAATATATGAGAACTGCTAAAATTGAGCCTGATTTCAGGTTATGCCATTGGTCAATTTGTGGAGCGTATTGTTGTTGAAAGAGCAAATGATGACCTCTGAGGTAGAAAAACGTTAAAAACTCTGGTCTGATCAGCGCAAAACCGATTGATTTCTAGCGAAATTTGCCTTGAAAATAACCACAAAATTGGCCGTTTTTTACAGATTGCTTTTTGGTGAAGTTTGCTCCGAAAACTCCTGCGAAATTACCGCGAAATCGGCCGATTTTTCCGCAAATTTGTCCCTAAACATCCCGCAAAATTTGACTTTTTCTTTCACGACCTATCAGAAGCCCTGTTTATACCTTTAGACAGCAACAATTCATTATAAATTGTTTCTCCTCTTTCTTCACATACAGTAATACACTTATAAGAAATAACAACAGAAGAGGGACTGGCTACTTTAAGTGTTATGAAAAAAGGGTAATAGAAAAAAACAAAGCCAGAGTTACAATTTAATTTTAATGCATTCCTCTTATCCAATTAGAAACAATAATTTGTTTTTGCTGCTTTGTAAAGTGTATTCTGCATGATTGTAAATTAATAAAATGATATTATTGTTAATTAAAATAACATCCAGATTTCAGAGGGCTAAAATAGTAATTGTCAGTAGTGATTAAATAATACTAATTTATTGGTCTATTTTACAAAGAAACTTTAGCTAGGATGCATTGCCTGTTTTTAGTCAGGTTCTATGTTGTTGTAGCATGTATTTACCTATATTAAAGTTTAAGGTTGTGACTCTGAGAATTAGATAATATAACATCCATTATGTTTTGTACTAATAGAGGCATATCTTTGGTAGACTGGAGTCTTTAACACTTTTGTTAGTTTTGAAATGTAATAGTTTTGCTACAAATTTACTCTGTCACTGTGAAATAGAGATGATGATTTCATGTGTAATGGCAAGTAAATTTGCAGGAGATTATTACATTCAAAACTAACAAAAGCATTTAAATAAAGACTCCAGTCTAACCAGGATGTTCCTCTACCTTTGGATCGGAGTCATATGATAAGGCCTTAAGTCAATCATTGTCCAAAGGCCATCCTAGCATTGATTGATCTTGGTATTGTTTTGTCACAGATTGCCAAGGAAGTCTGATATTGAAAGGTAAATAATGCTTTTTTACTTTTGAAACTTCTTAGAAAAGTTGTTAGCAAGATCTTATTAGTACAGTGTAACTGAAGAAATGGAAAATGTAGCCAGCAAGAAGGTTCTATTGACAGCACTTATGGTTTGACATGTATCACTTGTGTTGCAATAATTAATGACATGTACGTTGGCCTTGACCCTCATCGTCACATATTTGCTGCTATAAACAAAGCTGGGGTCTTTTTCTTGAAAGTCGTGATAATTTAGAGGCACACTGAAGTCTTCAAAAGTTATACAGATAATGTGATAATTCTGTCAGTTAACAAAACAAAATTTAATGGTTTACATGCAGCTAGGATCCACACTTTTATTCTTAAGATTTTGATTAGAATATTTGATTTTGGACCCCCTAAAAATGTGCTGTGGCTATTATACCTGGTAGCTGGGAAGGGTCTTAAAAAAATAAATGCCTGGCAGTCAGAAAATTTCCTAAACTGATGTTCAATTTGAAAGTTTTAACTCAAAATTTAAGAAGCTTAAATAAAAATTATATTCTGCAACCCCTTCATCCCCTTTAGTATCATTGCCTACACATGTATGTATGTACATGTACATGTAGTTTATCTTTTCAGATGTATGGCAGGTTATACATATGTATTTTGCCTTTTATAAAGGAAAGACTCAGAAATGAAGTTATTTCCCTGCTTTTGGATCTCATATTGTCAGTCTCACTTCAGTGAAAAAAAAAAACAAAGAAGATAACTCCTCCAAATATTAATGCTGGACTCACAGTATTCATCCTCTCTTTGACTGTAGTTTTTAGAAAGCCCCTTCTACAGTAGTAAAGACATTTACAGCTGTAATTGCTTGCCCAAATCTTGTACACTGGAACAGTAGACTTTTTGTTCAAGGCTTATGTGTTGAGCTTTTCTTCAAGCACAGTCTTGAGAAGGGAAAAACCATTTTCTGCATACAGAAAATGAAGCAAAGAGTCATTCAAAGAACTTTTTGAGTTGGTATTTGGTATTTTTATTTGTTTAAGAGAGCAAGGGGCAGGAAATAGCGCATACAGTTGTACAGTTGTAGGCATATTACAGCCCCATTCTGCTAACCAGCAAGACAGAGGGTGAATAGACAGCTGATTGTTGGAGATACTACATTGTACTAGTGGCTAAACATTGTTGCTTTGCAAATGACATTTCTAGAAAAATTGAGATTGTGCAGTTTGCCAGCCGAACTCGCCAACAATTTGTGCGTCTCCTGGCTTTAGTGAAATGGGCAGCCAGTGCAGAGCGGGTTGACAAGTGTCAGGTAAGTACATTTTTTGTGCAGGTTAGGATCATAAAACAGTGAAGATTCAACAGATAAGAGATGTGACACACAAAACTAGATGCCTATAATAGGTGTATATTGGGCTTTGTGATGCAGGCAGGTTTAACATTTTGGAAAGTTTGATGATTACTAAGGAAAGTTCAGGTGTCAGTTAAATTGTCTGAAGTGACCAAATTTTTTCCATTTTTCTCATTAAACATTGGACCAATAACTCAAGACAACAGGGTTCGCACAGTCTTGAAAAGTCCTTGAATTTTAGGGGAAGTCCTTGAAAAGTCCTTGAATTCCATTTTTCCTTGAAAAGTCCTTAAATTTCTGTGCAAGTCCTTGAAAAGAGCTTGAATTTTCTTCAACTTTGAATGTAGTAGCCTGGAAAGAATTTTTTGATGCTTTTTGGTTGTCCAAGACAGAATATAAATCGTAGCTCAGTGAATGTAAAGGTCATTTACATAAAGTGCTCCATGTTTTATGCAATAATTAACTATCAGTTTAAGACAAGTGAACTGAAAAATGTAGAGAATTTGGTGAAGCAAACAGTTAAAGCCTTAAAGTCTTATTAGAATATACTGGGAATATGCATTTTTGTACAATCTGTGAAATTATATTCCTAGTAGGTTGTCCTTGAAAATCTAATGTGGTCCTTGAAAAGTCCTTGAAAAGTTCTTGAAAAATGGTTGCAATTTTTTGTATGAACCCTGGACAAGAATTTTGTTTTTTAGTGAATCTTTTGACCAGATTGCTCACCTCCATCCTTACAAGTAAAATGATTGGCTCCACAGAAGGGGAAACAGGATACGCAACAACTTTTGCGAGGCTATGGCTATCTGCTATTTTTGTCTTTTTTTGGTCGTGGGCCAGGGGACAATTCTTGATTCAACTGTGTCACAAGCAGGCTAATAATAACAAAGTTTCACTATGCTGAGGAGGAAAAAGCCTCTTGATCATAATGTTATAAGTTTCATAAAAGAAAGTTAATGGTGGTTCAAGAGGTATAATAAAATTTTGTCCTGTGTTTCTTAATTATTCAGTTTCAAGTTAACATAATAAATTTGAAAACAAAGTAATCCACTAAAATTAACCTGGATCATAAACGTTACAATCCAAGCCAATTTTAGACGTTTTTTTATGGAGTCATTAGAGCATAATGGTGCTTGTACCTTCACACCAATTTGCACTGAGAGGCTGATTTTTGGCAAGTGGGAATTTTTTAATTTGCTCTTTCTGAATATTCCAACTAGTCCCATAATTTTACAAATTTCTATTTGATTTTTTGTGACATTGACACTTTTTCTTTTCTATTAAATCACTGTGTGTATACCTTTCATGGTATGCGCATTTTGCTCTTAATATTATGCACATGTAATTTGCGCCATATTATAAGTAGTAAATTTATTATTATTTATTATTAATTTCATCCTAAAATGCCTGAAAGGCAAATAAAAGTATAGTTTGTCAAACCTTTTTTAAGGGAAATGATCATGTAACAACAATTCAACTTTGGGTGGACCTTCCTGTACTTTTAATAGCGATTTGGGTTAGCAAACTGAAGCAACATCTTGCTCATTGTTCAAACCTACTACCTTTTTCTTGCTCATTGTACAAGCTTGCAACATGTACCTTTTTCATTGCACCCTCACAAACACTAACAGTGGATTATTATACTGATAAATATTGTAACATGTGAAGTATTGTCAG
Organism: Porites lutea; assembly: GCF_958299795.1. NCBI lineage: Eukaryota > Metazoa > Cnidaria > Anthozoa > Scleractinia > Poritidae > Porites > Porites lutea. Next base: position 23,250,527 of record NC_133210.1, on the reverse strand, counting down.
TATTTTTTGCTTTTCAGGCCATCTCTACAATCTTGGATAAGCAATCCATGCTGTTTGTAGATACTGCAGATATGTTGGCAAGAATGTCCAGAGAAACCCTTGTAAAGGCAAGGTGAGGCAGTTGTGCTATCAGCAAAAATATCATTGATAATGTGTACAGTCATGGTACAGTGTACATCTGTAAATGCGGTTAACTGAAATTTAGCGCAAAGAGTGCCATCTTGTGTTGTCTGTCAATGGTTAATTTTGGTGGTACAGCCTTTCATGCATCACATTTATATATATATGTGTTCATTTTGTGCAGCCACTGGGCTTTGTATAGCTTTTTGATCTTGCCCCCCTAATAAGTCAGTGTAATGGATGCCTGATGTTGCTAAAAGTGAACCCCCTGGACATCCCAGGCACACACCTTCACTAAGCAACAGTTGTTGAATATACTTGTATTATTTGTAGTGTGTCAAACCAATCTCAATCTTGGCTAATCTCCTTTTGGCAAGTTACATGTACACTCAGTGATGATTTCATTCACCCCTGCAAAATCTACAGGGAGCCAAATACATGTTCTAAGATCTTTTCAGTGCTATGTAAATGACAATAATTATTGTCCAAAACAATCTCACCCCAATCTGTAGGAGTGTGATTTTCTCCATCAACTTTAATGCAGTTATGATACACAGTGAGCGTAGAATTACTAGCAAAGTTGTAGCCCTTTGGGGAAGGGAAACAAGCACAGAAAGACAAAGAGAGAGCATACTCCTCAGACTACATTGTACAGCTGTATATATGTGGTTTGATTTAGTGTAGGCCACCTCTGCATTATATGGCTCATTCATGCTGAGGATGTAATATTCTTTGGTATTTAATAATTTCTTGTTCTTGTCATCTTTGTTAAAGATTGCCAACCTTCTGTCTGCCGGCTGCAGTGGATGTTCTTACAGGTGGAACATATCCACGACTTCCAACATGCATCCGGGTAATAGACATAGTGATTTTGCTACTTTATAATTATTAGTGTAATTCACCTTACAATGAGACACTAACAACAGTAATTCCTACACATCTTTTCCCATATTTTCTACAAATTAAACTTGTGTTAAGTGAACACTGAGACCTACGTTCTCAGCACTCTTTTCTAAGGGGCTGCAGAAAGCTGGTAACAAAGTTTAATATACTAACACTGATCATGAGGTACTAATTAAAAGCATTAATTTGGACTCCGTCAGTTGTCAATTGAGACAGAGAGATGCCAGTAGTTTTGAAAGAGCAAGCATCCCATGGGTGTTCACTTAATTCCAGAAAAATTCTCAATTTCCCTACTTATTTCTGTATATTTTGTAGGACAAAATTGTTCCTCCAGACCCAATAACAGCTGTTGAAAAGGCAAAGACTCTGCAGAGACTTAATCAAGTTGTTCAGCACCGACTGGTTACTGCTAAACTTCCACCAGAGATGGCAAACTTGGTTATTGGTAAGAATATGTCAACATGTACTTCATTATATTTTAAACCTGAATAAGCTGTAAAATAATGGTATTAATAATTACATAGTGTGCCTTGTAATGTAATAATATACATGTGGTCTTCATTGTTTTTTTGTTACTTCTAGGTTGTGAATTTCTAAAACTTATCCTTTTACCAAGCCTGCCATAGTGCATTTGCACACTCTGATTGGCTGACTTGGAGATGGATAATTATTTTTTGGGTCAAATTTAATCTTTGGTGTGAATTTTTCAAACTGGTTTAAAATTTTCAAACTGGTTAGAAATTTTTAAACACATAACACGTTCTCATTTATTTGTCTTTTCTTCATGTGTACTCTTTCTCTCTTCTCCAATGCTGAGTTTGCCTTCTTTTGCAAATGGGGCATCCATTGTCTTTGAGAAGGTACATGGAAAATCATTATTAACCACTATTCACTGATGAGTTGAATAATAAAAAAAGAAAAATACTTTCAGTAATAATTATCTAACAATTATTATTGTTATGTATTTTCTATGTATTTTCTTACTAATTAAAATTAAGTAATAATTATTGTTTTTTACCCTTGCAGCTGATGGGAGAGTCAAATTCAGGGTGGAACATGAGTTTGAGGTACACTGTAAAAAAAATTATGTAAATTGCTCTGGCTCACACCTAAATGTATGTACAGTATATGTTCATCAATGTTAAAATAAATGTAAGAATTTTTTGTAGAAATGTGATATAACTGCTCTTTAAAAAAAATTAATGACCACTAAAAACATGCTCTACAATCAATTCTCTTTGTTTCTTTCCTGAAAACTTGTTGATATTTTCCATTATTTTAATTTATTTTTCCCTCGTGGGGTCTCTTTTTTAATATTTTAATTTTTTTTTTTTCTGTTCAAGGTGATGTTGACTCTTATGGGAGATGAGTCAACAATTCCGTGGAGAGTTTTATCCATTGACTTCTTGGTTCAGGATAAGGAAACTGGAGGTGATCTATTAACAGACACATGTAAATTTGTTTGTTGCTGGTTCTTTCCCTTTCTCCAAGAGGTTTTTCTCTGGGTACTCCAGTTGCCCTGGTTTTCTCCTCTCCTCAAAAGTCAGCTTTTCTAAATTCCAGTTGGATTCAGAATACTATAGACAAAAAGGCACTTCGTAGTGATAATAATGATAATAATGGAAATAATAATAATTATTATTAACAATGATAGTAATAATAATATGTCCCTGGAAAAGTTCAAGAGTCCTAGAAAGTCAAATCCTTTGTGATTTTTAATAGCATACAGACTGATCATCAGCTTGAACACAATAGAGCTGACCTTGTTGTAGTAGACAAATAACAAGCAGTTTGCCAAGATAATTATTGACGTTGATGTACCAGGGGATGCTAGGGTGGAACTGAAGGAGAAAATTGAGAAAATCAAGACCTGGGAAAAGAATTGAGGAAACTGTGGAAGGTCAAAACAACAGTTGTGCCTAATTTGTAGTCGAGGCACTTGGGACAATCCCAAAAGGATTAGTTGGTCTTCTTGAAAGCATAGGAGTGAATCTTAATGTGGCTCAGATTCAAAAGACTGCCCCATTAGGAACTGCGTGCAGGAATCCTCCGGCAGGTTCTCAAGTATTAAGGTTGCATGATGTGACTGAGAGTACATATTATTTATTATTATAATTCATGGATATGCTACCAGTGACTGAAACATAGTTATCTATTAAACCTCTTGCTTTTCCATGGATTATGACTTTTTAGCAGTTTTTACTTTATGCAATAGCGCCCTAACATTTCTAACGCTGGGGGAAAAGTTATGATTTTAATATCGAAGGTTTTACCAAAGACTATTAAATTCGTTCAGTGCCATTTTTGGACAAAAACTCCAACTGCACTGCAACGGAAGTCACAGAAGCAAATTTCAAGACAAGTGCTTGTTTGTTTACCATTTGTTGGCGGAAATAATATTTTGCCTATGGCCAAGGACTAAATGTTTTCTGTTTTCGTTTCAAAAGTACAGAATGAGCAAGGAATTTTGTTGTTTGTTCACCCAAACTTATCCTGAGAATCATAAGTTTTAGTCATCCGCTCAGGGTCCTTGTTTGAAATTTTGGTTGCCTGTGGGTAAATTGTACGTAGGCACCTCTGGCAACCGGGCACCCGTTAGGCAGCAGCCTTGGGATGTCAAACCTATTTCGATTTGGCGTGTAAATGTGGACAAATTTTTGTTGAGAATATTATCCTCATTTATCCC
>NC_133210.1:23179318-23241818 GCF_958299795.1 Porites lutea | reverse complement strand
TCTTAAGGTTGAAGACTTTAAACATTGTGTGAAAGTTGAATGATGTGCCGTTTGGTGTTTGTTTCTTGTTAATTGTGTGCTTTTCCTTTAAAAATAAATGTGTTAATGCCAAGCACTTGTGTGTGCACGATAAAACAATTATTAGCGGATCTCTCGCGCGCGAAGCGCGCCAGCGGAGCACCATGGCTAAGAAAATGAGGTAATCTACCCATCCGAGAAAATTTGGTAATCACGTGACCGTACACCGCCCGCCCGAGAGACCGTGCGTCCGCACCACAGGCATAGCAATGTAAAATAACTCAATCAATTTTGGCGGGAAATCACATAGCCACCGGCGTCTTGTAAAGCAGAGACAACAAAAGAGTCAATAAAGACGAAAACGGCAAGTGGAAATTGTCTCTGTATCCATGTTGTCTAAAGTATTAAACTTAGATAAATTGTCATGTCCACAAATTTGGAATATAGAGCAAGAGAAAGACAGAGAAAAGAGAAAGTGGGCGGCAGGCCAGCGAAGCTAGGGCGACAGGGATTTAGAGCGAGAGATGAAAAACCGAAGGAGACATTTTTTTGTTGGAAGAACAACATGAAAATTTTGTGTAGCGGCGGTGACAAAATGAGAAATGCTAGTGGCCACCAATGCAAGGTGAAAATGAGCGGCAGTGAAAGAAAGTGAATGGGAACACGTACGACATTTCCTCCATAAAACGTGTAACTAAGAGGTTTCTGGAAGTTTCACGTTGTAGTCGTGCAAAACAACGGCAAAGAAATGTACAAAAAAGGTGTGCTGAATGTGCAACGTTGTTTTTGCTTATTAGACCTATTGTTGTTTTTCACCGGTTTTCCGTCGTTGCATGCCTTCCCCGCTTACCATTACACGATTTTATATTTTGTTTGAACAAACTATAAATATTGTCGAGAGCTTCGCTTTTAGCCCTGGCTAAATCTGTATATTAGATTTTGTTTTTGCATGATACTGAGAATTATTAAGGTTTCAGTTTCTGTTACCCCTTGTTGAACCAGACATGCAAAACCTGTGCTCATACTCTTTATTTATTATGTTGGATTACGTTTCAGTTTACTGCTGCCTTTGTATTAACTATGTAACATATCATATAGCATACTTGTGGCACAAAGTATGAAAAACCTATGTTGAAACGTTCATAGCTTTTTGATACCTATGCAAATACTATTCAAAATCTTTTCATAGTCTGGACATAGCTACATGTACGTGTACGTATTTACTAAGCCAAAGAAAGTTCTGTTTTTCCTGCCTGCCCCTGACAGTGAAACTGCCAAACATGCTCAACTTCATCCACTAATAATTTTTGTTAAATACAAGTATTATACAAGGCTGAAATTGGTACGAGGGATTAGTGGTTTCTGTGCGCAGACAGTACATTTATCCAGACCACCATTCGTTAAAAAACTGACTGAAAAACAAAGCATGGCTACCAATTGTTATTCTGTGTTTGCCCCTGTTGCCGGTTGTCCCATCGTCTTAGCAACTTAAAGGTGATGTACCTAGACCATGCTTATAAATAAGTGCTGTCTTTGTTTTAGTGACAATGGATGAATCTTGCCCCAGTGTTGCTATACAAGTTTCATCGGACCCCACCCCCGCTGAGGTTGTCATTATCACACTTAGTGAGAGGAATGGAAGTTTTCAGGTTTCACTAGGCACCGGAGAATGTAAGTTGTCTGTGTTTGTTTTTTTTTTTTTGTTTTTGTTTTTGTTTTTGTTTTTTTTTGGAGCTTCTTATTTTTATTAATTATGAGTCTTAGGCTAAAAATTGGCAAAGCAATATATTGAGAAAGTCACTGGCACCTAAAAGTCAAAGATGATTCCTAGGAGCATATTTTTAAATACCCACATTATTTTACAAATGTAAATAAATGTAGACGTTCACTTCTCAACTACCTGCGTGGAATGGCATTCCTTCCATACCCAAATGAGTACAATTTAGTCTAACAGGCCAGAGAAACATGACCAGGAAAAAACAGGAAAAACTTGTTCCCCACCGCTTTTAATTCCTTCAGCATAGTTTCACAACCCTCTGTGTCTTTGCCAAAACTTTTTTTACACCAAAGTATCGTCTAGTACCTAAATCATTATGCCTAGCTTAACAAACGGAGTGAAGAAAAATAATACCTGGGAGAAGATAATCTGAAAAGAAAGTCAAGGGAGCATACATCTTCGTTAGGTAAGATTTGATTCTGTAACGTTTCTTGCTTTCCAGATAATGTAATTTGCTCTGAGCTAGAGAACACACTGAACACAAACATGGAGCAGTTTCTCACTGTGTTTAAAGATGCAAGGTAAACATGATCACTGCCTCATAGTCGGGTGTTTATCATGAATCATTGGCAGGTCGCAGTTTACACGGCCGTTGGAAGGGTAAAAAAACTTGTGGGCTTGGAAAAGTAGTTTACCATCTTGCCCCGCGAGGCCTACCCTGGGTGCCAGAGGCTTGTCATGCGCGGTTTCTGGCCGAAGACGTGTCGGCCAGAGGCTGACAAAGCTCCTCATCGCACGCGAGAAAAAACCTCTGGTACCCGGGGCACGCGAGGCCTTTTGTGGGGTGGAAACTTATTTATTGACGATGTCCTCATTTATGTGCACAGTTTGTGCGCCAAAAATTATTGAACCAGAACCGATGCAATCAACAGCCAGGAAGTAAAGCTTACATAATTACATTATTGTTCACAGTCGATTTTTTGTCATATGGGGATTTACGAGTTGGTTGTGTTACAATTAGCAACCACCTTAATAGTGAAAACCAAACACCCAATAAACACCTTATTTCATTCTGCCGATCAAAAACCACAACATCATCAATCTTGCATCCTGTCAAAATGGTTATTCTGAGTACAACAAATAGAACACAGCATCACCCTTTACTAGTATCAATGTATTCCACCGAATAATAATCAGATCCCACTCATAACATCCTGCAGTAAACATGCTTACTATTCTCTTTCTGTGTTTGTGACTCAACAGATGTCAATTGTATGTGAAGAGATACCTTAAGTCCACTGCTCAGCTGCCAGTCACTGCCTCACTGTCCTTACCAATTATCAACTTGTCAGAGCACCCTCAGTTATCTCAGCTTAGCAAGCACAAGTTGTACATCTGCTTGAAGAAACAACCTTCTTATTGTTTGGTTTGTAGAAACTTTACATATCATGGTTGCTTAATTCTAAGTACCAAATCCGAAGTCAATACATGTTCAACTGCCTTGTACAGTACCACATACAAGTACTGCTTCTAAACTGATCCATAAAGGAGCCATTATACTGATTTCACTTACACAAAAAATCCAGTTTAAAAAGTTTGTTGGTGATGAGTCAGTCATTTGATGCAAAGGTATCCTTCGTACATGTTTATCAATGATACACTCGCAAAATAAGACCATCGGTTCGCGTGCCCTGCCAGAAAAGAAAAACAACTAAAAAGTAAATTAAACACTGTTAAAAACTGGACAAAAGTAATGTGGGAACATCTTCACCAAGAAGTTGCACGAAAACCTAAAAAATAGTTACAAGTTAGGATACAAGTAAGAAGACTGACCGACTTAGGATGACACAAAACCCCAGCCATAAGTCCAAATAGCTCTTAAATATTCCGCGTAATCTTGGACCAGTTCAATTTGGGGTCAATTCACCTTCAATAAAGCTTATTAAATAATTGTAGTCTTTGGAGCTTGAAAACAGTGGCTACACTGTACTGCTACTCTTAATTTGAAAGCTTTAAATGTTATATTAGCCTTTTGCCTTAAAATTTTACTCAACAGATTGTTGAAGTGCTCTGCGAAGAAGACTCTGAAGAAGTCAAAACAAGGTATCATCTCACAAAAGTAGAAAGCTCATTTGGAGAAGATCCAGCTGACGTGAGTACACCAGCAGACTCAAGCAGTGGAGATCAGAAGGCCAAAAGAGTAGAGGTAAAGACAGAGGGCAGGAAAAGTCAGGAGCAGTCACGACAGAGCTGTGATGGAGCAGCCAGGAACACAGTGCAAGAGAATAATCGAAAGAGGCGCCCACTTTTTCTGGTAGCTGGACACATGGCCACTCTGAACCCTCAGAAAATGACTGACTTTGCTGGCTCACAACTTGAAGGTACTTTGTGTAGCGACGAAGTAGTAAGGGTTGAACAATCACCCAATTACCTGGGTGGGATTTTACATTGCATAGCTGTGTAGCCGCAGCAATGTTTAAGATAGTTATGGTAAATGATAAAAAAGCAGTGTTTACCGCTTAAGTCCAAAGAGTGACCAACATCAGTTTTCTCCTAATAATATTACATGTAATACATGATCAAGAGAAAAAGGTATGAGAACTGATAAAATGATAAACAAAGGGGAAGTGCTTTGATCTTGTCAATATCTCTTAGCTAAGGAATGAATAGAAGATAGTATTCTAGAGAATTTGTATTTGGATATTGGGAATTAAGTTTTTTAAAACGACCTGTGAACTAGCTGGGGTATAGCTTGGAATTAAGTGGCAGGGTATCCAGCTATTACACCATTAAATATTGGAAGTCCAAGGTACAAGGTAGTAGAGCTCCCCTGTGCTTACTGCCGTTTTGCTTAATCTGCAGGAATCTCAAGCACTGGTCATAGCAGTGAAAGTAAAAAACGAAAGGTAGTAATGACAAGCTGCAAATATATTTTTCTTCCTTCAAACGACATATGTCCTGCAAAGTCACTATTTCATTCGTACAAAACATTAATTTGGTCGTACTTAATTAAGGACGCTTTACTACGTGCGCGTCTTAGGAAGTTAAAAAATTATGCATGGTAAACACAGAATTTGCAGGGATACTGATCACTGCCATATATTCTCTACAAGATTAAGATTTCGTCGGACATGGGCCATTTTAATTCAGACAATGTCTGATGACCAAGAACTATTTGCAGCTCTACATTTGTGTGTCGTTTTGCTATTTTTTTTCTACGGTTTGCTTTTTTGTGATCTGAAATAGGTATTTTCCGGTATTTCAGTGTGTAATATACAAACTGTATGTACATTATTTAATTTTCATGAACTTTTTGTCTTTTTAAACTTTTTAATTTTCATAAACTTTTTGTCTTTAATTTTCATAAACTTTTTGTCTTTTTGCGGTGACAAAGCAAGAAAATGCCTTTGTAATCAAGTTACTTTTTCTAATTCTTGTGGTATTATTTTGTTGTTTTTGAAGCTTAATTCACCTGAGGATAGTAATAAAAGACAGAAGACCATTCAAGATGTGTTAAGTGAAGGAACAGAAAACTCATCTTTTCACTTGACGTTTGGACACGTGGTTGCCATTTGTCGTGCAAGGATTCCTTTTATTCAGCTGCGTGAAGAGGTACATGTAGACGGACGCCAGCCTTTTGTATTAATATAGCCCTTTCTCTCACTAGCTTATCCTTGTCAGAAATGTCTGAACTCTACTTGAACTTTCAATAAGATATCAATTTGTTGTTCAAGTTTATGGTCAGGGGCACCCAACGAGAATATAGCTCAAAACCACTTAAACATAGCATTGTTAACGTATCTTAGTATATAAACGGTAGATGTAAGCATATTTTTATTCCCTAAAAATTTTTCATCCGTTCGAATCTCCTTGCTGAAAGTCTAGTGATCCGAAAATTTTAGGGATCAAAACTTACCTTTTCGAAAATTTCAGCTAGAAAAAAGGCTCCCGAAAATTCTAGGTGACCCTTTCAGGGTAAAAATCCGTTAAAAATGGGCAATTATACCATTTTTGAGATGTTCGAAAATCCTAGGAGAGGCAGACAAGCAAGAAATTTTACAAGAAATGTTCCGAAAATTCTAGATCTCAAAACGTCCTTCGAACAGATATTTTCCGAAAATTGACGTTGGGTGCCCCTGTATGGTAGCAGAAACTGATGTTAATAAACCTGAAAATTATGCCCTATGAAAGCACACATATTGACCTAGTAGCAACAATCATATCCCTGTTCTTTTGTCACACAACGTTCAACATTTGAATAAGCTTTTGTACTAAGTAATGGTAGATACTAGTTCAAAGTACAACGATCTCTTGTTAGTCTACTGTAGTATTGTTAGATCCATTGTTGAGTAGGCCTCGCCAGTTTGGGCTGCAATCGCTTTATATCTGGACGAGTTAATTGAGTCTGTACAGCGGAAAGCCGGGTAGACTATACGGAAACCTTGGTCTTGGCCGGCCTGGAGTCTCTTAGTGACAGGAGAGTAGGAGCTTGTAAGCGGTTTATGGCTACTGCACGCCAAATGACCCCTCTTAAGAACATCATCCCCCTCTCCTGCCGCTATTGAGTCTCATTACAGTATAAGGGTCCAACTTCCAAGACGTCAACATGGTCATACCAGAAGAATTAATGACTTTGTAACTTATAAATTTTAGTGAATGTATGTAAATGGTTAATTGTATGTGACAATGACCTTCCCCAACAATTCAGTTATTGCTGCAAGTGGGTGAAATAAACAGAATATCTATCTATCTACTAACTAGTTGTTCGATTACAATGTATCCTTCTCCTCTGGCAAAGTCCACTGTAACTTAACATGATATACTTTCTAGACTCCACAAAGGTTCCATTCATAATATTACTTGCTCATCATGCACATGTGCTCCCCTTTTTGTCGTACACTGTCCTTTCCCAGTCAGTTCTCTTAGGGCCTCGGTTCATTCACAACAGCGTTTTTTGCCAAGATCGGGCTTCACGTCGCCGCTTTTTGCCCTAATTACCCTTATACGATTGTACAGTAATCGAGTTGTAAACCTATTTCAACTTTGCTCGACTGTAGCTAAAAGTACTTGTTCTATGAAGACTCCTTTGGTTGAAAAATATAAGGCTGACTTTGCGAGTTTCAGATGATTACCCTTTTCGTGTTTGTTTTCTCGTTTCGCTCAAGTTTTTATAGTGGCCAATAGTAGCCAGCTTATGGCTTGGACCCTCTCCAGCCCCCAAACATTCTGCCGCACAAGAAAACCTGTAGTACCCTAAGCAGCAAATGGCAGATTCTTACCAAAATTAATGATTTACGTGTCTTTTGTTAGCTGAGTCGTCACAAGATCATTTATCAAGGCCTTACGTCAGAGGCTGGAGTTGGTTTGGCTGTTAGATTGTCTAACCTACCCCTCCCTAAGGACTGTGGAGCGGCACTTTTGTCATCCTTTCAACCAAATGTCCTGGATTGTGTCTTACGATTGCCAGATGAATCACAGGAAACCTGTCTTCTGGAGATGATCATGGATAACTGTCCGCTGGAAGGACTCTCCAACAGTGAAAAAGGTTGCACACGGCATCTGATGTTTGAGTACAGTGTACATGACGTGCGTAGTGAGGACAGCTCGGAAAACAGTGGAGGGGACACCGAGGAGAACTGGGCCAAAGGTGTAGTAACCAAGCTATTGAATGACTGGTGTAGCGTGTGCAAGCTGTATCAACATGCTGTGGAATTGGATGCCTATCTCAAAGGTAAGTTGTTGCAGCTGTTTTCTTTATTGTTATATTTAATTTGCGCCAAAACCGATAATCAGCGACCGAATAACCTGGGACCAGGCTCTGCAGTGGGGGACAAAGGTTAAAAACAGGATTCAAATTGGAAAAATATCGGCGAGCGACCCTTTTCCCTCCTCAGACAACCTCTCGGCTCGCTTCGCTCGCCGATTTCTGTTTTGCCCACGTCCATTTTTTTTTCCTTTTTCCTCCAATGCGGAGCCTGGTCCCAGGCTAGGACAGAATTTATACGATACTTTAGGCTTATGGGATACATATCAGACAACAAAACAGCCCAGACTCTTTCCCCCACCCTCAATTCAAAGTTGGGTTTGTTTTTGTTTCTTACAAGTAGCTCGAACAGCGAAACTACATTTTTAGAGGGTGCGGGGAGGGAAAGCTTCATTTTTTCTCTTTTGGAGTAAGTAGTGTCAACAAAACGTGAGAAAGGTCTTTGAAGGCAAAGTGCCGCGACTCATTTTGTTGCCGATTCCGGATTGTAGGCTGTAAAATATCGCTCTTGGTTCGAATCCCTGTCAGAAAGGGGAAGACGAGGAAAGAAATTCTCTTTTCTGACTATTTTGTCTGTTTTAGAGGCACTAATTGTAGGATCGAAGCAAAGTAAATTGATCACTGGGCTGTGTATAAAAAGCTTTGTTAACTTTTTTCCAGCTGCGGGCTTTTTTTTTTTAACGAAAAGAAGATTTTCTAATAGTTTCCCCTTTTTCTCGAAAGCCTCAATAATTAACCGGCCTCAAGAGAGGATAAAGGGGACCGAGAAGGCATCCGCCATACACACCTTATTCCATAAGTAATTCGTCTCGAGTTATTTTTAAGACCACAGATCTCACGGGGGATTAGACAACAGCCAATCACACAGCGCGAATGTGTTCCGCGTGGATGACCCACGCTAAGAGCCACGCCTACTTCACGAATTGACGGAGAACAAAATGGCGGAAGACGCGGAGAGCGATATTGCTATTCGTTTTGTCGACGAAAACGACTACAGAGAGATTTCTGCTAAAGCTGTGTCAGCGAAACGGAAATTAAAAAAGAATCGCCCTTTCCTGGCTTGTTTCTAAGCATTGTTACGACGTTGATTCGAGCGAAGCTGAGAGTTCTAGTGAAGAAGATGAAAAAGTCAATGCAAGCGAGGAGGAAGCTGTAACCGAAACGGAGAGTGCCAAGGAAAGACAAGAAACCGTAGAAAGCTCCAATTCCGATGATAGTTCAGCAGATGAAGCGAAGAGGAGGAAAAGGCAAGGAAGCCTAAACCTGCGCCTTCGAGTTCGACCGTCACCAAATGAAGCAAAAAGGCGCCGAAGAAATCAAATAAACGGAACAAGGGTCTTTCGGAAGAAGAGATGGAGCGATTCCCTTTTCCCAGGGGAGCGCTGACTTATTTCGTTTCAATATTCAGGAATGCTCTCGATCTCTTTACGCTTTCATTGCCTTTCGCCCGACATGTTTTGCACCGACGTTTAGTCATGCGAAACCTCCACGAAACATCCACGCAGCGCGCGAGGTAACTTTATCCCGATTCTAAAAATAACTCGAGACGAATTACCTATGGAATAGGGTGTGTATGCGGAATGCCTTCTCTGTCCCCTTTATCCTCTCTTGCCGGCCTGTAAAGCTGTTGCTGTTTACATGCATTTAACATGATAAAACTATCAGTTAGCGAAACAAAATGGAGTAGTTTGCTGGCCAGGACCCACACCCTTATTCTTTATATTTCGATTCGAATATTTGATTTCGGGTCCGAAAAGTTACCGGGACTTTCGAGAAACGGCCCCTGGACTTTTCAAACCGAAATTGAGAGGAAATTAATTGTTTTCTCTAAACAATTTAAGCGAGTTGTACTATCATTTCAGTCTGTAATTAATTTGCTTATGCCTCTGAGCAAAAACCCTTTACCACAGATTTGGCCTGAAATAAGTTTCCATTGATTTTATAATTTTTGCCAAATTTTTACAGTCAATATGGTACCCTAAGATCAGTAGGTGATATTATTTAAATTTGTGATTTTTTTTTCTTCCCAATACAAAATTTAGACTGGCTCTGTCAAGAGAGTAGTGCTAATTACAATCATGAATTATTAATGTTTGGGTATCATTGTTTTTACCAGATTCACAGAGTCATTTTCGTCATATGTGCCGTGTTTATTCCTACAACTACAAGCAACTGACCCTACAGTATGACCCTGACAAGCAAAGTTTGGTAAGTTCATTACTGTGCGTTCGATCAGTGACCTTATGCTGTAATGGGATAATTTCAGAATAGCCTTGATCAAAAAAACAAGTTTTTTCCTGTTAACCGGTAACGATCCGCGTTTTGTTCATCATGAACCGGCAGCAATGTCTGCGGAGTATGATTACAAAAATCGCATCAACAACCATTGGTGTTGAAATGGCAATTGAAATTATCTAGGAATATTCGGGGCAGGAAATTTTAAGTATTCGTGATATCTTGCTCTGTATTTCTGATAATATTATATTTTAGAGGTGACTTCCATTGGTTTTGGTTAAACTTGACTGAAGTTATAACTAAGTATCCTCACTCATCTTTTGTTATATCTAGAACTCTAAAAGAAAGATGTCAAATGATTTTGGCAAAGAGAAAACGAAAAGAAGTAGGGCTTTGGTCATTTTTCAACAACATAGGTGTTAAAAGTTTCAAGATCATCCACCGTGGCCGTCCAAAAAAATTCAAAGACATCCCCTTATATTTACGAGTAATTTTAACTGAAAATTATTTCACAGCTTTCTATCATTCCAATTTGTTTTTAGAGTCTTGAAGTTAATCCGGAAAATCATGACATGGCCCCTTTAAACAGCTCATTGACGCTAAACGCATTAAAGGTTTATGCCGACTGAGAAATTCAGAACAAGGTTTATTGCTTTCCCCACTAAAGAGTGTCTTTTCTGCTCCAAAACATTTAGTTACCCTTTACCGCTGGTTGTCTGATCTTTCTGGTTCAGTTTCTGGATCAATTGAAGTTTCTGGGAAAATGCCCACCTACTCCTCCCCTAAGCCAACATTAACACTTACTTCTCGTTGAGGGAAAAATGTTGGCTTAGGGGAGGAGTAGATGGGTAGTCTCCCAGAAACTAAATTGATCCAGGTTTCCTTGTTGTCGTGAAAATCGGCGGCAACGCTAGGAAATGACGTCATTATTCCATTTTTTGTTCCATGGAGCTTTCTGTTGCCGAGGGCAGAATGTCTGGAATATATCCCAATTATTCCGGAAGTGGAATAGCAGGTTGATCGAACGGATATTTAACAATTATTCCTGGAGCCCGAATGGGCTCTGAGTCGATAGCCCATGAGGCCGTAGGCCGAATGGGTTATTGACTCAGCGGCCATGAGGGCAAGAGGAATAATTGTTTTAGTAAAATCCAACTAGTTCGTCAAAAATATCGAGACAAAACAGCTTTAGCTAGCAAAACGCGATTCAACCGCCATTGTTTTGGTCTCCAAAGCCGGCGCTTTTCGCTACTAGTGGGCTATAACATATAGCCTAGTAGTAGCTCAACCAATCAGAACGCAGCATTGATAATAGACCACTAGCTGGAGTTTACTAATCCGGAATACTCATCGTATTTCTATTCCAGAATAAGGTTAACTGAACGCACCCTTAATATAATGAAGCACTGTTGGTCAACCCTATTACCCAATACATTTATGAGAGCATCCGAAAAAAAATAAATAAATAAATAACGATCTAGAGGTAGCACATCCACATAGTGGCTCTTCGTCAACCTTTCTTGGTCGAATTGAAATTTAGAAATGTCGATTTTTGAGGAGTGGTGAGAGTCGGAGTACCCGGAGAAAAACCTCTTGAAGACAAGCGACAGACGCAACAACAAACTTAACCCACATAATATGGCGTTGAGGCCGGGATTTGAACCCCGGGCCACATTGGTGGCAGGTGAGTGCTCTCCCTGTGAACTGCTACATTTTCTGACGGATTCATAGCAGTGCGTTTTTGTCGTTTTATTGTAGGTAACGTTTGAATGGTCCGTGGAGCAGTCTGAATTTGTATTGACATTTGGGTACTGTGGTCCGTATCTAAGTGCCAATCCACACAGTACAACTGCCAAGCACCTACAACAGGAGTTTAACAAACATCAAAGTCTTCCCTACATTGTACAGGTATTAAATGAAAAGAGTCTCTACTCTATCTTCAAATCAAGTGTGTAAACTGATTTACAATATTGCAATAGAATAATGGGAGTAAAGATTTGTATTGGAATCAATTAACAAGGAAATTAAAATAGCCCAACTTTCTTGTTTGCTAAAATTTTATTGTGATGCAGGTGAACTATTAAAGTAAGCACTACCAATAAACTTCTTTTCTGTTGCTTATCCTTCAGATTTTTGAATTAGAACATGCGTAGCAGGCGGCTTTTTGGTGTGATTTTCATTTGTGGTGCGTTAAGTTTTCTCTTCCTCCCTCCTGCATCGACCGAAGTTTAAAGGAAATATTTGAAAATATCATCGTCGGAGTTAATCTATTGTGGGACTACTTTAGAAGGCCTGGAAAGTGTTTTTTTTTTATGCTTTTTGGTTGTCCGAGACAGGATATGAATCATAGCTCAGAGAATTTAAAGGGTATTTACACTAAGTGCTCAATGTTTTCCACAATAATTAACTATCAATTTGAGGCAAGTGAACTGAAAAATGTAAAGAAGTTGGTGAAGCAAAAAGCTCAAGCCTTAAAGCCTTTAATTTTTAGAATAGACTGGGAATGTGCATTTTTGTAGAATCTGTGAAATTGTATTCCTAGTAGGTGGTCCTTGAAAATCTAATGTGGTCCTTGAAAAGTTCTTGAAAAGTGGTTGCAATTTTTGTATGAACCCTGGTGAAACCCGACGTATAAGTATTAATGATGTGACAAAGTATGCCAGGGGCACTGAAATTGTGTATAATTAAACGCAGTTGTTTTTGTTGGTCAATACAAATGAATACCTGTCATGCTCCGTAAAGGCTAAGCATCGACCATTACCTCTTTTCAGATCCTTCACGACACTTTCCGTCCACTCTCTGCCATAGCGAAACTTAGCACCAAACCCACGCTTGGAATACAAGTGAATGTGAGTTTTAAAATTTAGTGTTCCTGTGGCGTATGTATGTGGAATATTAAGTTTTGTGTTTGAGTGTCAGTGTGACGTGAGGAGGGTTTGCAAGCGCGTGAAATACCGAAAATACTTGATTTAGCGCCCTCCTACAAATAAATTCCCTCCACCAGTTAGTGTCCCCTTGAGTCTGAAAATTGATTAAATAAGTGCACGCCCAACCTTCCATAAAAAACGACACTGAATTTGTGGAAAAGACGTAGAATGGAGGAACAAAGAGGACCTCAGAGGAAACAGGACTTTCAGACCGACCACACAGAATTGTGTTTCGTCAGTTTACTGTCACAGTGTGTATTACTAGGTAACAAAGGAAACGTCATGTTGAGGCAGAATTTTAAAAAAACGAAATAGGCGCCCCCTTCAAATTAGCTTCCCCCGCCACCCCCTCGACTTAGAAAACTTTGCGCTTCGGGTGCAAATTCGAGTGTTTACGTTACTTGTGGTTTTTGGTATTAGTGAACTGCTTGTTCCTCGATAGTAATATTACTCATCTCTTTGTTTTATAGCGCCCACACATGTCCTTCAGGAAGTTTGCAGTTCTTCCCCAGTCATCTACACATGTGTTACTGGTCTACAGGAACAAGTATCCTTTCTTATGTTGGTTCAGGTTGAGCGAAGCTTAAGCCTCCGTTGTCCCGTGAACTGAGAACAAAAGTGTTTGTTTGGCTGTTTTTAAAGGCCTTTAGTGCCATCGGCCCGGTTCCTGAAAGGCCGATTAGCACTAATCCAGGACTGCAGTTTTGTTCCACTTTTTGCGTTTACCTTCCTTTGAATTGCTTGGAGTAACATTTTATGTTATCATTACTGTATCTCAGAGTAAAGGTTCAACAGTATTTTGTAAGCTTGAGTTACATGTTCTTAGACTTGAAAACCGTGCTTAAAATTTGGCTTAATCCTGCGTATAACTCAACTATCTTTCGAAGAACCAGGCAAAGGAGTTCACTCGCCAACCTGTTCAAACTACAACATTTTAGACTGAATCGCCGACTCCTTTTGTCAGTGCTGATTTAAGCCATCCACCCCCCTCAATGGTGAGACGACTGTTTCACAAACGAGACACGGTGTCGTTTTTGGTATCAGGTCGAATCGACTTTCGGGCAAAACGAGCGCAATTCACGTTTTTGATGATGATAAAGATGATGATCATGATGATGATGATGATTAGAATTAGTGCATTAAGGTTTTGTTTCTGTTCAAAAGAAGTTTGTTTCGTCCTTGACACTGTTCTTCAGCAACGCGTTAGAAGTTCGTTTTCGAGCAAAGAACCTTGTTGCTATCAGAGGTAACGGAATAATGAACATTTATACTCTAAATTACCAAATAAAAGATTGTAAGTACGTAGGTAAAAAACGCAAGGGTTTAAAGGTAAATCGATTTTTGTCACCGACATTGGCGTGAATACAAAAAAAGAAATTTCCGTCACTTACGTAGTTATAGCATAAGCACCTTAAGTATTTTATTCCTTATAATAGCAAATGTAATATCTTAATATATACCGTACTTACGTGGCGATAGGTTTCCTCAATATAGTAGCAACTTCAGGAAGTCGAAGATTACCGTGTACCGAAGTCTTTTTGAGTGCCTGCAATTTTAAGCTTGAATTGGTTTCAATGCGGTGGACATCATTGTCGTATTCATTGTTGTATTCTAGAATTATGTACCTGACATACCCCTGAAGTTTTAGTCGGTCTTTAGAGCCATTGATAATGAACCATAGGCTTCATCGGTGTAGTCAAACTAATCACAGCTAATGACATATGTTGTGTCACTAGATGCCTCATACAGTCTAGTGGACCCCAGCAAGAACAAACCTGGCTTTACACCGATTCAAAATTTAAAGGTTTGTTAGTGTTTTTAAACAACGATCACTTCCAAATCCTGCTGCACAATATAAGTAGTACAAACAAGCTATAATGAGAAAAGCCGAGCTTAGAAAATTGAGTATCTTCTCGGTAACTATCAGAAGCATATTGAAATTTTGCCAACTCACACTTCCCCCTGATTACAAGCCCAATCGATTTTGTAACGTAATTTTTCTTTTTTAAGAAACCCCTTCATACAGAAACCCATCCGAATGCGAACCCGGGGCTTATTTTCGGAATTTTACAGTTTTGTGACAACTTTTGTTTCTTCATTTAATTAAGTCCGTTGAAGAAGAATGGCGTTACTGTCAGAAGTATCAGAAAACTCTTAAGTTGTTGTTGTCTTTATCGTTGTTGTTGATGATGTTTTCGCCCTTTTCTTTGTTAGATTTAGTATGTATTCTTATATCCACTCTTAGTTCATAGTCGCCTGTATATTCTATTTCTGTACTTTTCGTTCGGTTTCTCTAGGTCTTCCTTCAATTATATGTTGATGAAGTTGCCAAAGTTGGAGGAATAACTTCCCGTCATGCCTCTACAGCAGATGATGAAGCGCCACCCTCACCTATTGCCATGGAAACAGATGCACCTGTCATTGATCCTCAGTTTACGTCACCACAGCCTATGCAAACCGCCAACCTAACACCTTCACCCATGATCTCGCGTACCTCGCCCCAGGCTCCCCCTTCCTCAATGAGTGTTCCCTCGCCATTTTCTTCTTCACCGAGCGTAAACAGCCCGGGTAATATCTATGGTGTTGGCTCTCCAGGTAGTTTTGCGTTGTTTATACAGTAAGCTATTATGCTTTGGACCAGTATGAGAACTCTTTAGAGATAATATTCCTCTTCTTTTCTGGTCTCGTTTATGGCTGGTCATGATTTAGTGAAGCAGAGGAATTGAAGAAAGTAGAGTCAGGAAAAAGAGTGGGTTTCCAAAACAGAACTGGTAGAAGGGAAAGGACATACATTAAACTTAGCCTTACAGACTCTAACTGGTAATCATCTATCGCATTAGGCGACTTGCAAGGTGTTTGCAAGTAAATCTTCTAAGAATTGTTTATTTTCCCTGGAACTAGGTTACAAACGTCGATAGCAGACTGGGATAACCAGTGCTCATTAGCCGTAAATGTCTTACTTTTATATTTCCTAATAAAAATTTCATGTTTGGATTTAGGTTTGATATAACGTTTTTTTTATCTGTTTGCTTTTGCTTGATTTGACAAGTTAAAGAAAGCTGCTGCCTGGTGTGTTTCGTTCATCTGTTCATACGTTGCCTGTTTTCTACATCTTTGCAGCTGCTTCAACTGATATTCCTTTGCTCTGTTTTGTAAACCATCTTTATATCGTTTTTCTATCATATTTGGCAGCTTGGAGACGCAGTGGTCTGGTTTGTAACTTGTCGCTTGGAGCTAAGCAGCAAGCATGTTGATTCCATACGTTGCCTCAGCTGGAGACTCGATTTATCTCAAGGCTTGTCTGTTTCTAACCTTCCTTTCCATCCGTTTTTCTCTCTGTGTCACATACAGTTCGTCCATTCATGATTGCTATGCTGTCTTTTGTTACGATAGAGTAAGCTAGCTTTGAGTTCAATAGCATATCCATGACGCCCGCTATTTTTTGTCAGATTTTTCTCGCTAATTGCTGTTTTGTAAATGCCTGGTTACTCGCAGGCTTGATTTTTACTAAGTAGTAAGTCGATCAAAGTTTTTCAAAAATATTAGAGTATGGCTCTTTCCATTGTTGAGACGCAAAATTGAAAAAAGCTCTTGTAACATAAACAAGTTACGTCTTTGACTTTGTTAATTCATGAGTGATGAAAGTTTAACAGTGTAGTAGCCTATCTACGGTGCTAAGTTCTGGTCAGCAGACGGTCAAATCTTTTTTACTGAAGAAGTACAAATTCTAAACTACTCCTGTAGCGTAACAAAAAGCATCACTGGAAAGCTGTCTAAGTTTTTATTATTATTATTTTTCTGATTTGTCTCGTTCGATGAGTTTTATCTGAACAGGGAAATCCTTTGACCTTATTCACGTTCAAGATATCAGTTCTCTCGATTGCACAACGAAGACAGTTCTTTATTTCTAAACCACAGCTACTCAGCTTTCAGCTCTTCTACAACCTTCACCAGCTGCTGCCCTGTCTCCCGCGGGCTCATCTGGTCTTTCTGTGGTGTCTCCAGCGACAAGTCACCAATTTGCCACTCCGTCTCCTGCATTAGGCGGCTCCTCCCCAGCCTTCTCTCACAACATGCCTGTTACGTCACCAGGGTCCTGGCCAATGTCCCCGCAATTCACTGGAACTGGTCAGGCTACAAAGTTCAGGTAAGCCTTTGATCTGTCTGTACTGCACTCTGCAGTTATTGTTACTCGCCCAATCTGACATAAAGAGGATTCTCAATCTATTCTGAGACCTCTTAATTACAAACTAAAGAGTTTAAAGTCGTACTGTATGGAGACTATGGGGACTATAAAAATTGTTTAGTGGTTAGTTCTATCTATGAAAGGACCCTCTGTAGCTGTCCCTTCAGCCTGGTTTTTGGTTCACCAAGATTTACTCAATATTGCTGATCCTGATCTACACCAAAATCGGCTTCGCTCCGCTGCTCGGTTTTTCCAAATGGTACTTGCCTTATGTAAATAAATAAATACTTGATTATCCTTTCCCCTTGTGGGGCTTTTCAGGGATAATAAAACAAAGTGTTCAAATGGAACATAACACGATTAAGAATCCCAGCTGATAGGAGGTGAACCAGTTGACTATTTCACAAGCGTGGAAAAGAACTCGGGATTACAGAGAGCAAATTCAGAAAGCGGCCATGGCGGGACTTGAACTCGGGGCCTCCGGATTACGAGTCCATCTCTCTAACCACTCGGCCATGCTGCTTAAATTCAAGAACTTTCTATTTTAACGTAGTGTATTTCAAGTCAGATTCTGTATATTGTTTTAACAAGCGGCTTTACCCTGGATTTTTTCACTATTTCTCTGGCACACAAACAGCCCATCTGCAGAGTTTATTTTAGTTAATAACTATGCAGCAAAGAAAGCACGATGTATGGTTTGAGATGTTATCTCTTGTAAAAAGTTTGTTTCCAAATATGACTTGAGCATACAAACCAAACTGCAGACTGAGTGATTCGTCTGGGAAGGTGGAAAAATTGATCCACTTAAAGCTCAGTAGTGATTTTGGGGACGAGGAAATAGAGTAAAGCAGAAAATGGTTCTAGTTGGTTAATGTTACGCGTTTAATTTTGAGAAAGAAAGTATCGTTTTTATTTGTTCCAACTCTTAGTGTAAACGACTTTTTGTTAATATCTTTAATAGACCATCACCAAGCACTCAGGCGTCGACTGGAGCTGCGCAAAGGCAGGCAACCACTCCGCCACGCCAACTCACTGCAAGAACGTGGACCGCCGCTGCTCCAACAATTTTATCGCATTCAGCATTTACCAAGCTGTGTAGCCCAGCGCCAATGACTTCGGCTTCCATTAGGCGTAGTCAGCCGGTCATGCTGTCGCCCTTGGAAAGATTCTTGTGCTGTGTACACCTGAAACGACATCTTACTCGAGTCGTTCAGAACGAAGAATCGGTAAGCAGTTGGGGGCCGACTGACAAATAATAGAGATGTTCAAGAAGATCTTGAAGTCAAATCTCGCTCTGGTAGTCGTTCTCGTCCTTAAACCTAAAGGTCTCTATTTTTATATAACAGTGTGCAGACTGGTTGATACGTTATTGCGGTATGCTGTCAGTTTAGAAAATGGGGTTAGAAAGAGTAGCAGCAAAACAACGAAACGGAAAGAGAAAAAATGACTGCTCTGTAGAAGATTGGTACACTGTCTCTGATTCCCGCTTATGTCTCGGCATGTAAATGCTTGTAAATCCCTCGCCTTCGGCTCTTGATTTACAAGCTTTTCTCGTGTTCTCCCAACATCCCAAGTGGGTTATCACGCCGGTAAACCCATAGAAAGTGTGGTCTATTGCTTAAGTAACTCCAGTACTTTCAAGTACTTTAGGAAGACCTTGACTGGCCTTAATAGAGAAACGCATTATGTTTAAGTTATTACTTATCACCTTTGAGGCTTTGAACAACCTAGCACCTACGTAGTTATGTTGCTGATGTGTTAGCATCTGAGTTAGCAGATTGTAGACCTTCAAGACTTCTTAGATCGTCGTCAGCATGTCTATTGCAAATAACCTAAACATATCAAGACAGGGCGTTCAGTATAGCCGCTACGAAGCGAGGCTAGATATGAAGGCAGGAGGTTTTTGGACACCAGGAGTAACGGCATTCTTTGACGTACGTGTAACGCATGTTAACTCCTGGTCCAACCAGGGCAAGTACACAGCTACGATCTTCAAAGAGCAAGAAAACGAGAAGAGGAAATACAGTGATGGATGTAGAGATGGGAACCTTTACCCCACTAGTGTTTAGTACAAACGGGGGCATGGGACTCGACTGTCAGAACTTTTTAAGAACTCTCGCAAATAAGCTTTCGACTAAGAGCGATGAACCCTACGCCAGCGTTATTTCCTGGCTTCGAATACAGCTCTCATTTGCTATATTAAGACCTGTACACAGATGCGTCAGAGGTTCTAGATATCCATTCAAATCACGTGAGGTCTCAAGACTTCACTTTCGCTGTAGCTGGTCTACATCTGCACTCATAATTTTAGGCCTAGATTTTTGATAGTTTTTTTCTTAGTAATGCTTGATTTTCCTTTTCCCACTCTTAAATTATTCACAACTGTAAATAGTTTTCTATCGTGGACATATATTTAGTTTTTAATTAGTATCTTAGAATTCTGAATTGTGAAGGGTTTTCCCGGAAATTTATACTTATATAATATTGATGTGGACGTTTTATTTTTATGAATGTTTTACAGAAGTTTTGTGTGTAGTTTTTATAAGATTTTAATACAGAATTTTTCTCCTTATTTACCTTCTGTTTATTTTTTTTTACAGCTTACCTTAGTAAGAAATGAATTGAATGGTCTGGTGTTTAAAGTTTCTCCGCCCAGCTCAAGCATGCAGGCCACAACTAATCTACAGTATATTGTTAGCTTAGACTCAACATATACTGCGTTACGACTCACCACCAAGCCCCCCGCAGGACCGGGACAAGGTATGAATCTCATTAGCCGACACTCTTACTATACAACTCATACTAAAATATCGGGGCGGTTCCTGAAAAACCATTTACCGTTATTCCAGGATTTAAATTTTAATCCACCATATCGATTGAATTTATCTCGCTGACAGTTTGGCTTAACCAAAGTCGCACCTCTATTTAGGCAATTGTTTCTGCCGTATGGCTGTAATCTGTGCGTAAAATGTAATACCTTTCTCTTTCAGAAGCTTCGTGGAAAGACGACTTGAACACTCTCGACAGATTTTTTGAAACAAAGGTTCGTGTACCTCAAATTTGTAACATTGCCTCTTAAATAGGGAAACTAGATAGCGAACGCTCAGTATCTATTTCAAACCACAAGGCTCTAAAGCTGCAAGCCGTATTTTTTTCGATATGGAAGAACGCACTCCTGATGCAAATTGGAGTATGTTTGTATGGGACAGCCGTCTTTGATTGTAGGCTATGCAACATGGTCTCTCTTAGGAGAGTGTTTGGGAAGATGTCCTTAGAGGGGAGAGTGGCTAGATCATAGGTTTAGATTTACATGTAGCACACATTGAGTCATCACAAGTAATCGTCGACATCTGCTTAATGCTGTCAGGCAGCGAAGACATTTAATTGCTAGACTGTTCACAACCCCCACATCTTTCCGTAAGATCGTGGAGATCGAAGACTTAGCGTTACTGGCGTCCTTCTTGGGTGAGTGTCCAATCTACTTAGGGGGCGGGGGCCGATTTGGGAGGAAGCGCTATAAATCCCAAGGCCCTCCCCCTCAGTATATATGAAACCAAGGTGGCCGCCAGACAGGTAAGCTCTCAATCCTGACGATCGTACGAAAAAATAGGGGACTGTGAACAGTCTAGGGCATTGCAGAAAAAAACCTGATCAGGAGATGTTGCTACTTAATTTTCTCTTATTGTTGTAGGTTGCCCGTGCGCCTTATAAAGCAAGCGCCATTACAGCCTTTGCTCGACTTCTCGGTGCACCACCCAATATACTGCGTGACTGCATCAAGATAATGAAGTTAGAATTGGTGAGTTCGCTCGCACGCGCTAATTAACATAGAGTATTATTAAAAACTGATTCATTTGATAATGCAATTTTAGCGTTTTAATTGGCTTAGCCGTTAGAGCCATTATACCATGCTCTCCATATATGGTCGGTGTACGCGTCAGTTTAAAATTGAAAGTTAGCTGAGATTTTTTTCGCGAAGGATAGAATGGCGCTCTTAGAATACTAGAAAATGCAATTTCATCGGGGGAAAACAAACAAAGAAACAAAAAAGCCACAAGAGCTTGTTTGAAAGTCTATCGAAAAACACGTGAAAATACAACACCTGCAACCAGCTACAAATACAGGCTATGCAGCCATTCACTACAACAATCGATGCTTCTTCTCTTGTTCAGCAAAACCAGCTGATGGCTTCAAACAACTTCATAACAAGCGACCGAGGTAGTAGTTTTTCTCCATTGTTCTTACTTTTGTAACTGCACCAAAAATCCAAATTCACAGTAATTTCGACGGTTGCACTTCAAAATTCTTTTTCTTCACATTATCTGCGAAGTTTTTGTAGCTGTCCTGCTGTGTAAAATCCTAGAATCCTGATGAGTTTTTATAAGTGTTCATCGCTATAATAGTTTGATTTTTCATTCATCCAGTCCGTTCTTGCGTTGACAGTATTGATAGACGTGTGACGTGTGAATAGCGGAAGTCCCTTGTCTTTTCCGGTTTGTTTTAACAAAATCAAGTGGGGGAAATTCATCGAGATTTTGAGGGCGTTTTTAATAAAACAATTATTCCACTCGCGCTTGTTGGATATGAGATGATTATAGCCGACTCGGCGCTACACGCCTCGTTGACTATCTAGCATCTCATATTCAACGCGCCCTCGTGGAAATATTATTAATTATACAAGATTCTGCAAAGATGCCTTAAAACCTGTGTTTTGATTTGTTTTTCTCATTTGTTTAGAATCATGATCCGAGCAAGCTTAAATGGCGCGTTGAATGGTGCCTCAGTATACCACCCAACGGCCCTGAAATCGCTCCCCCCGGAACCCCAGCAGTGGTACTGAAGACGAAAATGTTATTCTTTGTAAGTTTATTACCTCCATTATTTTCTTTAAGTTTAATTTTCAGCTCTACAGTGCGGCTGCGACACTTGAATGATTTCCTTCATTGCGACCTGTTCAGTTAGCTTCTCCATCAGTACTTCTCATCTACAACCCGTACGACCGTCTCGATAATAGTGAAGTTAAAATCTCTTTGCTGTAAATGGGTTGCTAATGCATCTTGAAAAAGTCAAAATTTTACTATTCATTTTCAGTAGCTACGAGTAAGCCGTGTAGCTTGAAGACTTTTGAGCTTTCCACATAGTTTTTTTCTTAAATTCAGTACTAAAAACATACATACATACATTGTGGGGACGTAAGTTTTGTCCTCACAGTGACAAAGGTCCCCACAAAGTCATTCTACTTCTATACCGAAGTCCCCATAAGTCATGTGGGATACATACATACTTACATAACATACACACATACATAACATACATACATACGTTTTATTGAGTCTCTCTTTACTGGGCAATTAACTAATTACATGAAATTATAGGAATAAGATCTAAGATCCAATCTATATATTCGTTAAAAACACTATTAAAACAGTAAATCAGATAGATAATAACTAACGACGTTAAATATACAATTAGCCAATCTTTTCTTAAAAACCTTAATGTCTTTAATGCCCTGAAAGTCCTTAGGCAGGTCATTCCACCGTGCAGCTCCGCGAAAGTAAAAATCTCGTTGCCCCGCTGACAACCTGCAGCGTGGAAGGCTCAAGTCTCCAGACCTTCTTAAATTTCTACCATGGATTGCCAAACGTGATATGAAATAATCAGCTAAATAACCTGGTGCCAGACCATTTAGACATTTAAAAACTAAAACTAAATCATTAAATAAAATCTTCTCGGAAACATTCAGCCATTTTAAAGATCTACGACCCTCAGAAATATGGTCAAATTTCTTTAACCTTAAAACAAGCCTGGGAGCGAAATTCTGCACTAATTGCAGCTTATGTATGTTTGATTTAGCTGTGTTTCCCCATACAGAGGAAGAGTGAAATAACTTGCTAAAAACAAAGCTATTTATAAGTAAGATGAGTGACTTTCTGTCTAAGAAGTGTTTAATTACGAGCGACAAGAGGAGCCCGCAATCATAATCTCCAGGTTGTTATTACGCATGCGTGGCATTTATGTAGCCAACATTCGTTTAGACTTCCACTAAGGATGAATGGAATGCACATAACACAATTTGATCACGCACGTTTGGACCTTCTATCACTCGTAATCTGTTCACGCGTGCTTTGACCATCTGTCAAGTGCAGCTTGCGCAAAGCACAGCGTTGGGAGCCAAAGCCTTTTGACCTTCGATCTTGTCGCCCGCACTCCGTAACGTTTGGTTATTTCTAGTCCTATTTACCTGTACCAAAACCCGTGTAACTCAAGGGGTTCTGTTGTTGTTTTTGTATTTGGGTACAGATTCAACTCAGCAAACCTATCCCAACGTCCCTTACTGGAGAGGAACAGATTGTAGTAGTTCCCATTCTCCATGATATACAGAACAACACGGTCCAACAAGCTGAGGTACAGCCTAAGACCACGGGAACTAGTTCGTCCGTAAGTTCAACTCATGCCGCGATCGTGACTTCAACTTTGAGGCGGTGGAGCGAAGTTACTCCAAGGACAGGTGAGGCTGCAGTCTAGATTCAGATAGTCCTTATTGGTATTAGCCGACGTTTCTGAAACGATAGACTTCTTGGCATGATTACGATGCTAATGTGGGGAGCTTCACGGCAAAAACACAGACAAGCATCACCAAATTGCTGCTGAGTTGCCGGCAAACAATAGAAATCATAAGAATTGTAAGATCTCAAGTTTCAAACCTTCCCAGTAGCCACTCTTCTTGTAAATTTCGTGCTAGGGTCGTTGTTTCTGTTTGTGATGAGAGAATAATGGTCTCTCAAGCCTGTGATTAAGTTTTGACAGAAACTTATGAGTTTCTGGTTTTGACCTATGAATCCCTTCCAACGTTAAACGTTTCCTTTGTTTTCCGCCAAAGCAGCCGAATTTTTCTCATGTTTGTTTGTTTTCTCGCTGAGTAGTGTCTCGCGTTAACCTAGCATTCACGCGCATAGGGTGCGATTTCTCATTGAAAGGCTGGTTTTACGTTTGTGAAAGACGTGAGCATTGTTTGACTGTTTTTAAACTTTTTTCCCAAATAAATAGCTAGGCTATTTTTGACGTTAAACCTGTTCAGTCATTCCGTGTTTCAATCTATATTCTGTAAATCAGCAAACGATTAAACTCACTTTTATATGAACAGCAATGTGCCAGACTTCACTTTTACAGACTGAAGGGCAACTTACCATACAAACAAATGCAGTAAAAACCGGCGACTAAGAACCTGGTTTTAAAGAACCTGTTAGGCTAAAATTTGCTCCTTACACTGTCCTTAGGCGCCCTCTATACAAGAACCTATTTAACCTAAAATTTGAAACTTGTTGTTATTTCACTTCTAAAATCTTTGAAAAAAATTCTGTATAATTGGGCAAGTAAAATAAGTCAACATTCAGGATCCTCTTTAGAGACATAGGTGCTTTTTTACTCCAACTGCAGTTGTAATGGTATACAGCTTTTACCTAAGGAATGAGCTGAACACCGCTGAAAACTCTTAGCTACAATGTTTTTTTTTTATTCAGAAAATAAGAACCTAAAAGAATCTAAATAGGCTAAATTTGTGCTAATTACCATTTATGTAAGAACCTGTTTAGGCTAAATTGGGAAACTGTAGGTTCTTAGTGGCGAGTTTTTACTGTATAGGACGCCGGTGACTTTATGTGAGTCAAACTGGTTCTCCAGGGCTACTCTTACAACCACGCTCACACACCTTACACTGGTATTTGGTTTTGACTTAGCAACTGATTGGAACATGTTAAGGTAATTCACTTGAAAATGATATACCATCCAGAGTTTTTTCAAACTTGGCACAAATGTCAGCCATATATAGGACATTCAAAAACTGCAATAAAGAGATGGGGTCACCTTGCTTGTTTTCGCCCAGTGTGCTTGTAGTTCTGAGTGTTTTTTTGTAGTCCAGTAGCCGAGGTCAGAAAGTTGTAGTTTCGTTCAACCCACGGGTCAGAAAAAGTTTGACCCTGGATTTTGATAGAACAAGATCCCCAGATCATTGCCTAATAATTTGTAAGGTCGATTTGTGGTATAGGTTTCGAGTAAACAGCGTTTTACGCCACGCACTTTACGGTCCAGCATGAAAACGAGGCTGGAGCCTGAATCACCATTTACTTCTTAATTCTTTGTTAAAAATCGCTAAAAAATGGTAACGTACTTAATGTTCAACGACGTTGATCTCTTCCTCGATTGTGGTGAATAGAATCCTCTTATAAGTTTTACACAAACTGGCATCTTGGTGTACGAGTGCGCATGGAATTAGGGACAACTCATAACACAAATCTTCCTTCAAATTGATTTGAATAGTGTTAGCAGCAATATGTGGCCGCCAAAGAGGTCTTTGTCCGCGTTATACGGTAATAACCTTGTCATCTGCAGCCATAACATTCACTTTTCTCGGACATGGTACTAAATGTCTTTACCTTCAAGCTTGGAACATGATCCCAAACATTTACAGTATTAATGTACAAAGTTTTTCGTCTGTTCTCGACCTTTTTCACTACTGCTAACAACGACTGCTATTGTGTTGCCATAGCGAGTAAATAACACAAATAAAAAAGGGGGGTCACCGTTACCTCGCAAAACGACAACAATGGAACAATTTCGTCTTCAAGGAGGGGACTGGGGCGAGTTTCTAGACAAACAGTCTTTTAGCCGGGTAGAATTATCAAAATTGCTCTTAAAAATATTAGGACTACAAAAGGAGCCAAAATTGCCTCTTTTTAGGCGACCGGTGAAAATCACCGCCAACTTTGAAGTCGCAACACTATGCGGAAAACGTGATGCGCAGTGCAAAATGATAAAACACTAGACTCGCCGAAAGGGGAATTCACTGGGCTGCTTACACTAGACAAGAATACCGGTAATGTGCTTTGCAAACGAGAGGTTTGCTAAAACAAACAGTCAACCGTCCATTGATCCCGATCCTCGGGCTTTATTCATTGCACTGAGATTTGAAATAGTCGATCCCAATTTGCGGTTTACCGTCTATATGAAAACGCATATTCTTTTTCCACTGATTAAAAACTTTCAGCTTTATGATTTTTCTTCAACTTAAAGGAATTAAATCCTTTGCATTTTGTGACCTAAAAGAGTCTAAAGATTTCTCGCTCGCATGTTGATTTTATCGGCACGCACTTTAAACAGTGTAAAGAGAGGAAACCATCGATCACACATTTTTTACTGTAATGCTGATATGAGTTGAAAATTCGCTTGAGTTCGCCGTTTTTCTCACTCGTTAGTAACTTTTTTCGTGGCAGAAAATTATCCCGCTTTATAAACTCCGAATTTTTGTGCCAGCTAAACAATATCGAAACATTATTCACCGTCATTGGGTATTAAAAAGACTGAACAAAACGCACTCTAAACGCACTATGTCCTCGTGAACTTGTTTAGGTCACATATACACAACCTCTTAAATTGTTTCAAGCCATTCATCTCAATGCACAATAAAAAAACAAAAAATATTCGTGCAAGGAAAAATCGTATGAAAGAAGTTTTGAGAACATACGGTATCGTTTCTTCGTCCCAGACCTCGTGTC
The DNA here is from genome assembly GCF_958299795.1 of Porites lutea. Lineage (NCBI taxonomy): Eukaryota > Metazoa > Cnidaria > Anthozoa > Scleractinia > Poritidae > Porites > Porites lutea. Next base: position 23,215,420 of record NC_133210.1, on the reverse strand, counting down.
TTCCCTCTCCCGGGTATTCGTTTTTCTACACAGCCGATCGAAAACCAAAATTACTACTGGGCCTGCCACAGGCAGCCCCAGTAATAAGGTAGAATCTTGTTATTTTGTGCGTTGGTAAAGACATAGAGAAGCCTGTTCTGACTGTGGAGATATAAAACAGTTGACGTAATCCCATAATCCCCGCGCAGGCAGGGTTGTCTTATAGATTTCAAATTGGCCGGGATGCAAAGTTATTAGTTGGTGGGGAATTACGAGGCTGTCTCAGTAAAAACCGCTCACTCAATTTCGCGTGAAAAATAATTTTGCCTAAGACTCTGTCAAGTGAAAGGCTTTATCGAGGTTTGCTTTGATTCACAATAATTTTCTGGCCGCGCTAGGGGGCGCTAAGTATTTTTGTCCCGTCGCGGCCAATTTGCACGTCTTGAAAATTGAAAATTAGGCATTTTTTGCGGCGCTGTAAAATGTTTGATTTGCACCATCTGCCAATGCATTTTATACCTATTTTTAGGTAAACACCTCTAGTTTTTCATGAAAGTAATAGTTATTCGCTAAATTTAGCTGAAAAGACGAAATCAAGAAATATATGACCCCAAGTAATTGCCTCGGAGCGAAAGGCCAAAAACGACCCTGGTTTAAAATCTTATTTTTGACGTTTGGGAAGTAGTTGAAAGCTGTTGACCAAAAAGACGAAAAGATAGATCATCCTTGATGATAACTGATTTGTCATTTTTTTAAAGTTTGTTCCGATGAAATCAACATGTGAGTAATCAAATCTTTAAATTTTTCGGGTCGGTCTGTTCTGGTAAAACTTCTCGTTTTCATGCAACACAGGTTTTAAGGTAGTCCCGTTAAATCGCCGTTCGGCGAGTCTTGTTTCCCATTTAAGTAGCTTAGTGGTCATGCTCATAGTAGTTGGGGGAAATCCCCGCTCCCCGAATCTTAGTGACGGCCCTGCCAGCGCGGGCGTGGTCCAGTGCTGCTTATCTACTATACTCTTAGTGAGAAGAACTCTTTCTTGTTTGTCTGTGATATTTGATTGCAACAATCCATGTGATTTCTAAAGTTAGACGTCTCATCATTTTGTCTAGCTGACGATCCTTGTTATTTTGTTTCTTTTTTCATTAGGTGAATGTACTATTTTCCCAGCTGTGTTGGAGCTAGCAAGAAATCTAGACATTCCGCCGCCATAAACAAACGTTGGTTAATTATAGCATTGAATTCTGTAAAATATAGATCCAAAGCTGACCAAGTCAGTGTGTATTATTATATCTAATAATTAAGTGAAAAGTAAAATGAGAAGAAAAACTAAACGTTATTCGACTTACCTGAATTTGCTTTCCCAGTTTTTGTGTTTGTCCTCGCAGCTATCGACCAATAGAATGCGTTTTTCTTTTATTGAATCAAGTGCGTTGTGATCGTGTCTTCTTCATGTGACTTTCCAACTAGGGGAGTTTTGTATTATGAGTTCGGCTTGCTTCGTTTTTTTTTTTTTGTACCGACTTGTAAAAGTGAAAGAGTTTCGGAGTGTTTCCTTCGTTTCGTTTTTTAGAACATTTTCTAGAAGTGCGAAGTGTATTCCAAACTTTCTTCGGTCAACGCATCTTAGAGAGCTAGAAAGCCCAAGACAAAGAATCTTTGGAAAAGTATCAATTGTTCTCTCGGAAAACGAAGTGTGACCTTGTGAGGGAAGGCATGACGAAAAATGATCTAATAGGCAGTGAGTTTTAACAAATATTATGGCAACAAGCAACCTTTCGAAATCTCCTTGGTTTCCTGCCCACCGCCATATTGAAAAACAAGAAAACCCTGGGGACGAGGCTGAGATGCGCCGTGCAAAACCAGACAATCCAACACCATCCCAGAGTTCTTCTGTGTTTGACCTTACGAAGTCTGGAGCTTAACTGCGTCAGCACTGGGGTCGAGAATGCAACCGCATCCAATAATCGTTTAAAATTCAGTGTGCCCAATAAATGGCTCTCTACTAGGAGTGTTGCGTTTTTTTAATGATCATGAGGTGTCTAACATACGTTTATGTAATGTTTAATAAACGAGCGGGAGGGTTGTATTGGGGACCCCGATAAAATCCGACCAGCGAGTTTATTGAACGACTTCAAAAATTCCTGGAAAAGCGTGTCTTCAATGGAGTTGATAATAATGACGCTTTTGTGAACGTTGGAAATCAGCATACGAAAAAAACATTACCTATGAAATTATGTAAGAAAATCAAATCTCACGCGTGTTTAGAAATTTTCCAGTCTATGAACGACACTAATCAAAGAGGACATCGCGTCTTGTTCCAGAGCTTTTCGGAAGCCTAAAAATGCCGAGGAAGTTAATTGAGATTTAATTAAGATTGTACCTAAAAGTCAAATATTCCACTGAAAAAGTGTTCTGTGAAAAAATTTTTCTGGAATGGCCGAATGGTAGGTAAACAAAAATCCAGTACTTGAGCCTTGCCTATTCACAACTCGCAAGTCTTGAGTGCAACGCTTGGACACTGCTATAGCCAATATTACCACTGTGTCACTGAACTTTTGGCTGATTAAATTGGTGAAAGAACAAAGTTTATTATATAAATCATGATGAAATTGCAGGATTTCTCCTTTTAACTAAAAAGTCATATCTTCATCGCGCTAAATGAAGATACTATTTTTATATTTCACGTGTGAGGATATTGGTGTCGCCATGGTTACTAACATGATTAGCCAATTATTGTCTTTATTTCTTCTTTATAACTTTATATCCGAGTTTCATAACATTTTTGTGACAGGTATTTTGCGATAGGTCACCACTTTAATTGCACTATTTTGCTGTTTCGAAAATGAATTTAAAAAAATGTGTTTTATGTATCTCTCACTCGTTCGCTTCGCTCAAGAGATACTTTCAGCACTCGAAGATAAAATTCGTATCCCCGCGCGGCCATGTAATATCCTCTATTTAATTTTTTACAATAGTAAAGACTCGGTAAATTTACTGCGTGTGTTATTTTGAAAGAACATTAAATATTCACCCACCATTTGATGTGTCAGTTGTCATAGGTCACGCGCAAAGAAATGAAATGTCAGCCTTATTAGTAATTTTTATATAAAGAATGCTAATGAGGATGAAATTTTTAAAGTTGACAGCGTTTTTCTGGGGTTTAAAACACGGGCACGTGACGGATTTTAGCAAACGTAACAAGTTGTTGGGCTCATGAATTATTAATGAGTTTTTGAAATCCTCTGAAAATGGCTACCTACTTAGAGTGTTGGGTGGAAAGTGCGCACGCAAGCCTCTGTAGCTACTATATTCTGGGCTCGATTTTTAAAGACCTGTTTTAAATTCTTGAATAAAGTGGCAAACAACCAAAGAACCATTGAGGCAATGAAATCGCTAGCGAAATTCCCAGGATGCCAACTCGCTCGGAAAAAGAAAAACATGAACTTACAGTCCACCCACTAGGCTGGGCCTCCGGTGAAAACGAGGATACCTCTTTAACGAGGTTGGGATTTCGAGCTGGATTTTCGAGTTAGGATTCGGTTTAGGATTTTGAGTTGGATTTTCGAGTTAAGGAATGATCAGAGGTTTACACATCGTCCTCTTTCGAAGTACATAATGTATAGGGGTGAAGAAGGTCTGTGTTGCAAACCGAAATATCGGGCAAATATTATTCACCATTTTATTTTTGTTTTCTTTATTTATTTTTCCTATCAGTTATCACCCTTCCTGCCGTAAGGATAAGTCTACTGTCACGGGACGTATCTCCCCGATTTATGAAAAATATTATAAGTTAATTAAAGTTCTATATATCTTCCCAATGATTTTTAAAGTAAAACCGATATCTAACTTGATTTAGCTAAATGTATCCTTGACGGAATAAGTAAAACATAATATCAATAAACAACATTTAAAATATAAAACGGTAAAGCATGAAATATATTTTATTGATTGCTGACAAGTTTTATATGATCAAGTTGAAATATATACCGACATATATCGTTGTAGAAAGCTTTTTAGGTTCTGGCACATTTTAATTGTCCATTAATAAGAATAAAATAAGATATAAAGCACAATGAACTAATACTAAGAAGAATAAATTCTAAAAAGTGTGCTTTCCTGCGGCACGGAATCAGAACATGTGCACCATTCTTTAGTTGGTTACTAACCAAGGGTAACTCCCATTTGTACCCACATGTACCTACAAATCATTCTTGTACATTCAATGATCTGAAGACTGTAACTAAGTTACGAATTTCCCCTTTCGTGAGTTCGTAAGTTAAGAAGGTTTTGGAGAGTGGGACATCATGTCTCCAAACTTGACGTCCCTCAGAAAACGCTTCTCTTTAAAATGAAAGTTTTTAGTAATTAACGAAGGAAGCCTAAGATTTAAGGCTAGCTTTTGTTGAAAAAGTTTTCTGTTTTTAGGGATTGTTTGATTAAGGTTAGGAAGTTTTGTCCTATCCAATTATCTTGTTGTCACATTTATGAATATGGGATCAGTTGTCCTTTGTTTACCATGAACAAAGTTTGACTGTACCTTTGAGATTTAGCTTCAAGGATACGAGCAACTTTAAAGTAACTGTGCAAAAGTGTTTTTTCTTTTACTGAACTTTATAGTTAGTTTTCTTTAGTAGTTATCCTGCTTCAGAAATGAAGAAAAGCTTTTCCAAGAAATTTTAGGTTACGAGATAATCGTATGTTATTAAGAACGTCTCCTGTGCATTATCATTAATGTAAACCTATTAGCGATGACCAAGCAAGTAAAGAGTAAGAGAGCTCGTAAGGTGTAGTTTTCTAGAGAAAGCGAACTACAGAAGAGCAAGATCCAACCTTGAAGAAAGACGCTGTTAGAAAGAAGTTTACTGAGAAGTTGTGAAACGACATAGAAGAACTGTGAAGTGAAAGAGTCTCGATCTCTCTCTAAGAAAGTATTTAACGTAAAGCTTATTTGTTTGTGAGAGTCCCTCACTCGCATCCCGCAAAGAGATCAGTCCTCATCACATCTGTTCTATTTTAAAATTTCTTCAATGGCCGACTTTCGTGATGTAGTATCTGGGCTGCCATGCAGCCCGACTAATAAAGGCAAGTATAATCTTTGTGGCTGTACCAAAAAGCCTAACCGACAGTGAGAAATCAAGGTGTCCTTAATCCTGCAACATTAAAAAAGCGGCTGCTTTTGCAAATTGATTTGCGCCAAAAAGAGAGTATTTTTCAGTTTAATTCATTTCTCTGAGTCATTCTGCATATATTACATTCCGCATAATTATGTCATTCGGCAAGCCATGCCACATGCCATTCCGCAAACTCATTCCTCCTTTTACCCTCACCGTGTTAAGTGAGCTGTTCAGACGCACTTAACGGACGACTTAAACTTAGGCGTTATAAATAAGTCTCGACGACTTAAAAGTTCAGTAGATAAAAACGCAAATTTTCGCAACAATGGTCATTGCGTGTTATTCTTAATTAAAAGACATTTTAAAAGCGTAATTTTAATTCAAAAATACCAGGTGCACAATGGAAAATTCAAGACCTTCTAAATCTCTATTTTGTCAGCCTTTTTCTTAAACCAACTCTCAGAAAATTTGTTTTCACACCTGGAGCATTTTAATGCTCCAGGGTGAAAACAAATTGATTAAAATTACTGAGACTAAATCCATTAACATTTATTCTGGGTAAAAAGGTTGTTCTTTCACCTTCAGTTTTTTGATACATACTCAGACGAAATCATGTTCAAGTTAACAGTATTTCTGGCTTTTTTCGTAACTTCCTCGCTTCAAGATTTGCGATCATGTCCAAAAGGATTCATTGGTTCCTGTTCATGCGAAGGTTTGTATACAATAACTCGATATTTTACAAATATTTTTTACACATGCTCACGTTTTTACTCTGTTACTGCGGTATACTGCGATACAGCAACGGAAAAATACTGCGACTCATATTTCTTACCTTAACAGGAATGGCAATGTTCAAAAGGGACATACACCTTTCTAATTTAGATTGTGAGGCATAAATATTAGTTGACTTGCGATGGCTTACACCTTAAAACGACATCAAAAGCTAACGTTTCTAATGCTATTCCCTCGGTAGAGATTCAAATTTAAACAAGATGAAATTTGACCTTAAAGTTAAATCATAGATGTTTAAAAGTTTCCGGAACAATATATTTAGGCAAGGAAACTGCCCACCTACTCCTCACCTAACTCAACGTTAAAACTTACTTCTGACTTAGAGGAAAATGTTGGCTTTGCGTAGGGGTTAGTGGGCATTTTCCCAGAAACCTACATTAAAGATTTCAACGTTAACAGCGGCCTCGAAGACACGTCATGGAGGTACTACCTAAGGAGAGGCAGAAGGAATAGTATCTTTTTTCAATGTAAAAATTATAATATTGCCTAGCATTTCCCTCAAAATTCGTGGCAATACAATCCCTCCAAACATAAAATCTTTATAGAAGTTACTGAAAATGGGATCCCTTTGTACTGACAATAAATTTCATTGAAGTTTTTACTGTTTAACAGAATCAACTCATGCAGTATTAAAATCATCAAGACAAAAAGTTATGAAGAGTAATAAAATTAAAATGATCACGGAAGAGAAATGCTTTGATCTTTTATCCTGAAATTCTATAAAATAACTCCTTAAGAAAATGCATGGAGATCAGTCTGAAGAATTAATTTGTTTGTAGTTAAATGGGTTAAGATAATAAAGCTTTGGTTACTTTTAGCCCTACTGGGTGATCCCAGCCCACCGGTCCAGTATAGGAGAGATGACCAAGACAAGTGATGAAGCTCATACGGTCAGAGCCTAATGTTCATAGAAATCAAACATGTTAAAACTCACGCCCGGGTTTATCTCGTATTTTTGAGACTGAATATGGTGTTATCTATTAAATGCAATTCCAAAATATAAACCCCCGGAGACTTCAATGTAGAAGACATATTTTCAGATTTTTACGATATTTATAGCGGAGCTCCACGCACGCGCGAGCGGAGCCCTATAGCTAAAGCTAGCTAAGAAAACTTGGTAATCTATCCATCCGATAAAATTCGGGTATGACGTCTGCGTACGACCTCCCATCCTTACAGATGCTGGGAGCTCGAGGAGGGGGAAGGGAGTCAGGAGTCAGGTGAAATTTTGCATTTCCAGCACCCCGCTCGTTTCGGTGGTAAATCACATGGCCTTCCGGACTTTAAGAGGGAAAAAAAACAACAACAACAAAAAAGGCCTTTTTTCGACCAAGGTTTTATATCTAAATTAACTTGGAAAACAGGGAAAGAGCTAAAGCGAGAAATAAATAATAATGGAGAGCAATTTCGTTGGAAGAAAAACTTGAAAATTTAATATATGGCAGCCGGGAAAACATGAGAAATGCAAGCGGCTACCAAGGTGAAAATGAGCGGCAGTGAAAATACAGAGTGAACAGGAACACAAACATTTCCTCCATAAAACGTGTAAATAGGAAGTTAAAAGATCTAGATAGCAGCAACAATGAAAATAGCCGCATAAACAAAGCAACTTTCTTTAACTTACCAGACATGTTTCTGTTGAGTCCGAAGAGGTACAGAGACGACAGCATAAACACAACATACTTTAATACGATAGATTCATACAGCTCTCTCGAATGACAGCTCTACCGCCGGTCCGCGGTCAGTTAGTACTTCATGTTACTACATCTTCCTTTTTTTTTTTTAAGTTAACTAAATGTCAATAAGGACAACGCAGTTCTCCAGTGTCCTAAAGTGAAACTAATCTTAGCATTGTTCGATAAGTCTGTCCGGTCTTCTTAGAGCTCCTCTAGGTCTAAGGCGTGTCAGCATCGGTTCAGGCTGCAAGGGCTTGTCCACTGCTGGTTGGTCCCCAGGGACAGGTAGTTCTACATAATCTTCTTGGCTGGCTCCAGGAGCTGAGGATACGTCTGGGTTCCTCTCTCTTGTTGGTATCGGCTCATGATTCTCATAGTCTTCATTCTGGAGTGGGACCGGAGAACTTCCCACCAGAACTCTTCTTGTCATCCGGCGGTTTCTTCTCACTTGTCCGTTTTGGGTCTGTATGATTACAGATCTTGGACTCTCGTGTGGCTTAATCACTGTTCCTTCCTCTTTTAAATCAGGGATCCAAATGCGGTCACCGGGTGACAGTTCCTTTCCCTCTACTACTTTGTGTCTATGGTCATAATCGAATTTCATCTTAGCTCGGTACTCCTTCTCTTTCCTTCTGATGTGATCACGGTCTGGGGTCTCTGGCTTTAGCTCCTCCGGGTGACAGGGGACTCTTGTACGAAGTTTCCGACCCATGCTCAATTGTGCTGGAGAGTAACCGTGGTGCAATGGAGTATCTCTGTAATTCAGGAGAGCCAAGTATTCGTCATTACTCTTATTCAAGACCGCCTTCATAGTTTGGACCGCCCTTTCCACTTCACCGTTGGACTGGGGGTATCTTGGAGACGATGTTATGTGTTGAAACTGCCAGTCTGTGGAAAAGTTAGTGAACTCGTGTGAATCAAACTGGGGGCCATTGTCGCTAAATAAGATGTCTGGAATCCCATGTCGACTGAAGATCTTCTTAAGTTGCAGGATAGTCTGGGCAGAGTTTACATTCTTGGACACTTGACTTATCTCTACATCTCTTGAAAAGTAATCTACGGCTAGGAGGTAATGTTTATCCTTGTGCTGAAAGAAGTCTACGCCAACTCTGCTCCACGGTCGTTCTGGAAACTCAGTACCTTTCATTGGCTCAATGCGTTCTCTGCGATATTTCTCGCACATGGCGCAGTTCTGCACGACTCTTGTGATGTCTTGGGAGATTCCAGGCCACCACACTGAGGAGGCCGCATTTGCACGTGTTTTGGTAATTCCTTGATGACCATCATGAAGACGCCTTAATACATCTGCCCGCAGCCTCGGAGGAATAATGATTCGTCGTCCTCTCAGGAGCAGGCCGTCGTGGAGGGAGATGTTGCCACGTTCACTCCAGTATTTAGCTATTGGCCCGTGGACTCTTCGTTTCTCTTCAGGCCATCCATTCTGCACATACTGCATCACAGTTTTAAGTGTGTCATCACTCTTCAACTCAGAACGTATCTCATCTAACCGCTGGTCGGAGGCAGGTAGGGTTACCAATACAGCATTCACATAGCACTCGACTTCGTCATGTAGGTCGTCCCATGACTTAGGCTCCTGGGCTTTACCCTCCTGGGGGGATCGAGACAATGAATCAGCTGTGTACAAGAGTTTACCAGGAACATGTGCGATGGCAAAGTCAAATCTCATGAGTCTCATCCTGAAGCGTTGTATGCGTACTGGTAGCTCGTCAATCAGCTTTGTGGAAAACAATGGAATCAATGGCTTGTGATCGGTTTCCACTTTAAATCTCATTCCGATCAAGAATTCAGCCCAGTGTTCAAGTGCCCATGTGATAGCCAAGGCCTCTTTTTCGATCTGGGCATAACGACGCTCTGTCTCGGTCATTGATCTGCTAGCATAAGCCACTGGCCTCATTTCACCGGACGGCTGCTTCTGCACGAGGACCGCACCAAGTCCAAAACTGCTGGCATCAGATGAGACCACGGTCTCCTTCTCTGGATCGTACAGTGCAAGAACTTGGTCGGATGCCATGTCTACTTTCAGCTGTCGGAAGGCTTCTTGTTGGGCTGTGCCCCACACCCACGCGTTCTCCTTCTTGAGCAAGTCTCTTAAGGGTTTCGTCGTCTCAGCCAGATTTGGGCAGAACTTCATAAGGTGGTTGACCAAACCCAGGAAACGTCTCAGGTCTGCAATGTTCTGGGGTTCTGCCATGTCGGTGATGGCTTTGATCTTGGAGGGGTCTTTCCTGATTCCATCACTGTCAATGATTTGGCCCAAGTATTGCAACCTGGATTGAGAAAATAAACACTTCTCAAGGTTGAGTGTTAGTTTCCTCTCGACTAGCCTGTCAAGGACTTGCTTAAGTCGTTTGTCATGTTCCGCTTGGTCTTTCCCGATGATTAGAATATCATCCATGCGGCACTTGACCCCTTCTATTCCAGAGAGTTCTTTGTCCATCCTCTTTTGGAAATGTTCTGGGGCTGAGGATATGCCGAAGGGAAGACGCTTGAACATGTAACGGCCGAAGGGCGTGATAAAGGTAGTTAGCTTGGCACTTTCTGGGTTTAGGACTATCTGGTGAAACCCTGAGTTGGCATCAAGTTTGGAGAATACTGAGCCTTCTGTTAGGCTTCCCAGGGTCTCTTCAACTGTTGGCATTTGATAGACTTCTCGGCGGACCGCTTGGTTAAGCCTGGTAAGATCAACACATATCCGCACCCTACCATCGGCCTTTGGCACTAGCACAATCGGTGAACACCATTCTGTCGGCTCATCCACTGGTTCAATAACGTCCAGTTGTTCCATACGCTTGATCTCCTCTTGCACTTGCTTCATTAGTGGCAGTGGTACTCGCCTGGGAGTGGTCAAACAAAAGGGTGTGGCCCCTTCCTTCAATTGAATTGTATGCTCACCCTCCAATTTGCCAAGGCCTTGAAAAAGTGATGGGTACTGCTTGACAATGTCCTCCTTGGTCCCTGATTGGAGTGGATGGCTATCAGGCATTTGATGGACAGCTTTAACACTGTATGTCCCAGGGATTTCATGGATAAGACCAAGACTTCGGATGGCGGGTATCCCCAGAAGCAACTTGGATGCCCCACTGACTACGTACACTCGTTCTTTAATGACTGTTTCGTCTTGTTGGAGGTTCATGACTGCACATCCAAGGGTCTTTAAAGGAACATCCCCTGCTCCGACAAGTTCTCTGTCAGATTTTGAAAGTGTTCCATATGAAGACTTGTAGATGTGCTCAGGCATCACAGACACTTGTGCTCCTGTGTCAATGCACCATGCCAGCGTCTCTTGGTCTTGAATCTTGAGGTTGACATGCCATCCAGGGTCGGACCTACTGGTTTGAGAGTTTATTGCTGGTTCGGCCTTGGAGGTGTTTGGACTAGTGGGTGTATAAACCCCTCCCACAAATGTGAGGCTAAAGTTATCCTCGGTTTCAAGAACTTCGTTGACCGTCCTTGGAGGTACACTCTTGCATATGATAGGGAAATGTCCCATTTTGTTGCACTTGCTGCATCGTGTATCTGCCGCTGGGCAGTTCTTCTTGCCAGGGGGGTGTCGGCGGTTGCAATACCCACAGTTCCGGCCACTTGTTTGGAAGGGCTTCCTCTTGAAGTCTCGCTGGTTCCTTTTCTCTGTATCTTGACCAGCATGAGGGTCTTGCCTGTTCCCTCGCGGTGTGACGCTCTCAATCTCTGCGGTTGTTGATTCGTGTAACTCACGTTTTGTTGCTTCCTTCAAAGACAGGATTTTCACTGCCTTTTCGAGTGAAAGGGCTGCTCCCTCGTCATAGAGTTTTAGCTTGTAATTGTCTTCCTTACAGGAAAAGGTAAGTTTGTCTCTAACTGCTTGCTCATAGAAATCGGCTGGGAACTTGCACTCGGCGGCTCTTTCCTTGACAGTCACCACCCACGAATCAAAGGTCTGTGTGGGCTCTCGTTTAAGGTGAAGCCAAAATTTCTCTCGCAGCATGAGTTGAGGGTCCCGTTTTTGAAAGTATTCATCAAACTTTGCCACAACGGTCGCGTAGTTGTCGGAGTCTTCGGCTGGAAGTTTCTCTTCTCCTCCCGCGGGGTCGTCACGCTCAGGTAGGTAGGTGAAATTCGAGTAAATTTCCAAACACGGCTCGCCGATGTGGTTTAATAGCAGCCCCACTTTCATTTCATCGGGTTTCTTTGAAGCTCCAATTGCCTTGAGGTAAATTTCGAATTTTTGTTTCCATTTTCCCCACGAGTGAGCAGGATTTCCCATCGAAATTTCCAGCGGTTCCGGTGGTTTGGCGAATGGCATGCTTTCCGCCATCTTGTTTTGAACCACGTGCGTAGGATCCGCGTGAAGTTTGACCGGTCAATTCGTCTCAGTATTTGATCCGTTTCTCCGATTGGTTTGATCTCCGCAACTGTAGGCTAGTAGGAAGGTCACGCTTCTGACACCATGTTGAGTCCGAAGAGGTACAGAGACGACAGCATCAACACAACATACTTTAATACGATAGATTCATACAGCTCTCTCGAATGACAGCTCTACCGCCGGTCCGCGGTCAGTTAGTACTTCATGTTACTACAGTTTCGACAATACATCCGTTATCTTCAGTGTCACATATTTTGAAACCGCCTTTGAATCTATGAATCGCGCGCGATGTTACAAAGTTCGTTACATTGCGTTGGCAATATTGCGTACTAAAAAATTAGTGACGCTTAGCTACTTACAGGGAGAGAGTCAGGTTTACGTGTTTCACCAGCTGGTTGAGGTCGCGTTTCTCCCATTTTATGAACATAGATTATTTAAACTTAACTTGGTACTTAGTAGCTGCACTGAGAGTCCAAGATCTCGAAGCAATCCGGTGTGCAGGATGTTCGACAAGACTCTGAACTCTGCAGTTGTCTAAAAACGTTCGAAGACCTGTCGGAAAGTAAGTGCTCGCGCACTCGTGTGGAGAAATGTAGGCTGGTTACACCAACATAACAAACATTACAACTTGCACAGGAAAATTTAAGAACCACTCGGGTGCGAAGCCCCTCTGGGACTTCAACTTCAACTTCAACTTCAACTTTATTCATTAACTTTCAATTTACAATTACACGATAGCTTCCACCCGCGTATAGGAGAGCCCAATCGAGGCGGGGGAAGAGACACACAAATTTAAAGAAAGAAAAGAAAAAAAGAACTATTTTACAAACAGTACCAGCTGTCGCAAAATAAAAACTTTAGTATGTATTAAGCTAATTTAATTGCATTATAATTTAGTTGTGTTCCTGAGCTAGTTAAATTTAAGTTGATGCATGATTTCAGTGATTTCAAGATAGTCATCAGATTTAGATAAAATTTCAAAGAGCTTATTCCCTATCTTTTTCTGAAAGGTAGATTTTGGCAAGTTTCTCATATCTGAGGGTAAAGAATTCCAAATTTTTGGTCCAACTCTTAGAAAAGAACTACGCATTTTTTCAAGCCTTGAGGGTTCGGTATAGAAATCATCATTGAGAGAAGATCGGGTAGGATATGAGTGCACCTCAGAAATCCTAGTAAAGGCTCTCTTGATATTTTCAGGTGCAGGACTGTTAGCAACGTCCCACATGATACTACAAAGACAATCAAAGTAAATAAAGGATAGGGGAAAGACTTTTGATTTTAAGAAAAATGGTACAGTATGTTGCTTATAATCCGTGAAGAAAATCAGGCGTAGGGCTCGTTTTTGAATTAAGAGTATCTTATTTAAATACGTTTTAGGTGCAGAGCCGCAAGCACAGATGCCATAATAAAGATAGGGGTTGATAAGGGCTTGATAGATATTTAAGAGGGGACGTAATGGAATACTATGTCTAAGCTTTGCTAAAATTCCCACGGTTCTACTTATCTTTAAACAGATTAGATTAATATGGTTTTTCCAGGAAAGTTCATAATCAATCAGAACACCAAGGTATTTGACAAAATCTTTCTTTTCTAAGGTACTCAATGCATTTATAGCTGGATCATAAGCTTTGATGGAGGGATTATATGTTAAACATTTCTGCCGAGGACGGAAAAGCACGTAATTAGATTTTTTGAAATTAAGGGTTAGCTTATTGGCTAAAAGCCAGTCACTGACATTACTTAGTTCAGAATTAACTATCTGTTCAAGATTATGGAGGTTCTTGTTTGCATAAATAATGCTTGTATCATCAGCAAATAAATAAAACGAAAGATGCTTTGAAGAATTTGCAATGTCATTCACATACAATAAGAATAAAAGTGGGCCCAGCACAGAGCCCTGTGGAACACCACACAAAGTTGTTTCACTGTTGGAAATATAAGAGCCATTTGAAGTGGTTTGTTTCCTATAGGTTAGGTAAGATCGGAACCATTCATTAACAATACCTCTGATGCCATAAAAATCAAGTTTTTGAAGAAGAATATAGTGATCAACAGTATCAAAGGCTTTTTTCAGATCTATAAAGAGTCCACAGGTGAATTTACCACTATTCATATTACTCTGAATTGTATTAACAATATCCAGAATTGCATGTTCAGTATTATGACCACTCCTAAAGGCATATTGGGAGTTAATCAATTAATAATATACACGAAAAAATTACTCAATTCTGATTGGCTGAGAAAGGAGTGCAGCTCTTCTGTAACACGAGTGCAAAATTTGTAACACGAGTGCAAATTTGAACACGAGTGCAAATTACAAATGCTTTCTGATTGGCTGAAAACACAAAAGAAACCAATAAGAACCAATCAGATTAGAGCTGTTTTAACAACAAAAATTCAAGAAAATGGCCATGGTTTTCAGCAGACGACGACGGGAATTAATTTTGTAAGCAAAGCAGCAATAGAAAAGTTAAAAAAAATATTCCAAAAACCCGAACACAGTAAAAAGTACGTCTTTCTGGCTAAATGTATTGAAAATGCGTTGCTAAGTGAAAAATACTGTCAACAAAATCGAGGAAAATGAGCCAGAAAAACTAAAAAACAAGCTACTTATAACAGACTACACTAAAGTAAAAAAATAAAGAACAAAAATGGTTGCAACCACACGCAAACCATGACAGCTACACTCTTCAGGCATTTAAATGAACAGGATACAATTCCATGATAACAACAGGGATTTCAAGTCATGTACGTTATTTGTTGCTCTCTTTAAGTCTTTTGTGGAGCGAAGACTTCTATTAAAACATCCATGCGATGGTCTGTTTTTTTTTTTCTACCTCAGTAGCAAACGAAACCGAAAATTTAAACACCTGGTCCAAACTAAACCAATGGGCGAAAATACCACAACTCACATAATGAAAGTATCCGTAGCTGTTACTAGCCTTAAAGAAAGTGAGAAAAAAGTTTACGAATCATTGTGCAAGAAAAACAACAGTCGGGAAGCCGAAGAAAGCAAAGTTTGTAAGTTCAGAACATATCGTCAGTGTCACAGGCCACAGAGGTATAAATTTCCCTAACGACTACGATGAAGTCGACGAAGAAGAGCTACGATGACTCTTGCAGTATAGGCTAAATAAGATAATGAAAAATCCAGCCCTGAGAAAAAGCAAATATTATATTAATACTGGCAGTTTCCGACATCACAACAACAGTGGCTCCACTCACCCATCGATAGCAGCGTCGAAGGAAAACAAATTGCCTCCTTCATTTTCGGGTTTTAAATCTCAAAAATGTGTCCATGAATCCAGCTATGATGGGGTCTCAGGAACAGACAATGATAGACAGTCGTTAAAAAACCTTAGCAAGTGTCTTCATCTTTGGCTGCTTGAAGCGTTCTCCTGATTTCAAAACGGCAGTATACTTCTTAAAAACGCTTCATGTAAACGCCGAGCTCTCATAATCGAGGATGAATTGTTGATTGTTGTAAACCAAGTTATCTTTAACAGGCTGGTGACCATATAAAAAAATCCTTGCACATTTCCAAGTTCTTAGGTGAATGATTTTGAAAGCGTTGGTCTTGAAAAAGTTTGAATTTGACAAAGGTAGTAGTCTGTTTCAGCCAATCAGTTAAATGAACTAAAAACGCGCGCGCTGTCAAAATTTGTTGTTGAAGTTATGTTTTTCGTGTATATTATTAATAAGTAATCACATGATTTTTCTCGTGCAATTTAGAATAAATAAGCACTTGTAAATTTTTCAAAGACCACAAAGTGCACTCGCCCAACGGGCTCGCGCACTTTTGTTGGTCTTTGAAAAAATTACTCGTGCTTATTTATTCCAAATTGCACTCGAAGTCATGCGATTACCTATACATATTGTGGTTAATGATAAATTTACTGAGTCTTTGATACATTAGTTTTTCAAATATTCTATTGAATATAGACAAAAGAGAAATAGGCCTGTAATTTCTTGCGTAGGACTCATCATCATCTTTATAAACTGGCACAATCTTGGCAAGTTTTAGTTTGCTGGGATGTTTACCTTGGATGACAGATAAATTGTAAATTTTAGCAAATGGCTGGCTAATAATGTGTTTGCAGCCTTTTAGGATTTTAACAGGACAAGAGAACATGCCATAAGACTCGTAGAGGGGCAAGGCCTGAATTTGGGCACTGACATCATTGGGAATAATGGGTTCAAAGTTAAAAGAGTTTGGCAAACGGTTGTTAGTGAGATAATCATTAAATGAGTGCTTAGAAGGTGGTAGTTTGGAAGCAAGGTTATGTCCAACACTAGCAAAATGCTTATTAAGCACATCTGGGACTTGATTTTGAAAGTAGTAAGGACAAGCCTTATATCAATAGGTTTACATAATTGATGGGTTGACACAATAGGGGCATTTAAACAAGGAAAATAAGACGCGTCTTACATAAGACACGAACTGTACCATTAATACGAGCATGTCTTATCTAACACGAGAACGGCTCGTATAAATGGTTTGCGTCTTACTTCTGTTCTTGACTCGTTTTCATGTGAATGTTGCCCGTAGCAACGCGATCCAACGTGGCGCCAAAAATTAACGCATGCGTACTATGCGTTCGCGTCTTATGTAAGACGCAAAGGTCATTTATACGAAGTTTTTCTCGTCTTAGCTAAGACGCGTATTATCTAAGAACAGGTGTTAAGGGCTGTTCTAAAATAAGACGCGTCTTAGCTAAACCGCGTCTTATTTTAGACGAAATGGTCGTTTATACGGAAAGTTCGCGTCTTACTTAAGACGCGTCCCATGTAAGACGCGTCTTATTTTTTTTTTACAATATACGTGTTGCACACAAACCGATAACCACTTTACGACGACTGCTTACTAATGTCAAGGACAAAGACAAACCGGAGGACAGACAGGGAGCAATATACAAGATCAAATGCTGCGACTGCCAGGCTTCTTACATTGGTGAAACCGGCAGAAACCTAAGCACGCGACTGACCGAACACAAACGAGCTACGAAGAATGGTGACGTCAACTATCACATTGCTGAGCACCATTTAAAGACGAAACATCAAATTGACTGGGACTCTGCGACATGTATAACGTATTCTACAGACTACTATCAGCGTCTTACTTTAGAAAGCTGGTTTACTAACTTAGAACAAACGCCACTGAATCGTAGCCAACTGTTACCAGCGCCGTACAAACGACTTATTGACGAGATCAAGCAAAACTAACTACGAGAGAATGACAATTTGACTAACAATAGACGACTGTTTAACTGTGATAATAGACGGATCGAAACGCACCAATTACTGATTACGAGTCTTCATAGCCAATAACATCACGGCTTAACTGACAGACGACCAATAACATCACGACGTAATTGACCAATCAGATCAGTAACCAGAGTATGATACCATCAACTGACGTGATACAACTCACTTTGACTCTGAAGATGACTACCGCACAGGTTGTCGAAACGTCAGTCACTGTCAACAACAACAGTCCTATTCAGGACTACCTTCACCCAGACGATCAAACTCAACCTACTTTTGAAATGACTCCTGGGTTCAAACCGTTCACATAAGGGATTTTAAAATAAAACTTAGGTGTTTCCTGGGGCTCGACTCCTGAATGAGGTTGTGTTTTCCCTACCTTGACTACTGTCTGAATATATTTAGAAATATATTTGTTTATAAGGTTCTCAGGGAAAGGCTCAGGGAAGAGATTCCTCCGTAAAATGTCACACAGTTTTTGGAGATCAGCGTGGAACCCCATCCAAGTGTTGTTTATCTTAAAGGTTCTATGAATCAAGGTTTTGGTTAACCCCAATTTTTAGATAAAAGGGGTGAAACTCAGCTAACTGGTGAACAAACTTATGAAAGTTTTTTTCAGGTAAACGGTGGTCACACTTCGGTGTGAGTCGGTGTTGTTGATTAGAACATCTAGGAAAGGTAGAAGGTAGAACATGGTCAGTTTCCCGCTCCGTTGTAAAGTGTATATTAGGGTGTTGACGGTTGATGTAATTGAAGAAAAGGGTTAGGGATAGAAGTTAAAAGAAGTTTCACGTTTCAGTCGTGCAAAACAACGGGTTGGTAATGTACAAAAAAGTGTGCTGCACGTGTAAAGTAGGTTTTTTTTTACCAAATAGAAAAAAACGAGTGCTGCACGTGCAAAGTTGTTTTTTTTTTGCTCGCCTAATTAGCTCTATTTGGTTTTAACCGTTCCCGTTGTCTTCACCTTGTCTTCAACATTACCCGATTTTATATTTCCTTTAAGAAAACTATTAATATAAAAAAGAACTTCGCTTTTAGCCCTGGCTAAATCTATGTATTATCTTGTACAATACTATCTCACCACAGATATTGAACCACCAACTTTGACCTATTGCCCTGAAGACATTACGATAGAAGAGATACAAGACAATCGGATCAGAGTAAACTGGCAGCGGGCAACTTTCACCGACAATTCAGGCGACCTACCGACAATTATCTCAAACAGACAAAATGGAGATCAATTCAACGTTCCTGGTTCCTACGAAATTGTATATACCGCATCTGACAGTTCTGGAAACAGGAACAAGAACTGTACATTCAGGATAACGTTGAAAAGTAAGTTGCTACAGATATTTTAACGCAATCATAAGTAATTATGTGTTCGCTCTACACAACATTTAAAACAAATCTATCCGTAGTATTTGTCCTTTCCATCATGCACTTGCTTAGTTAACTATTTATTACAAATTCGAGAAATGCGTTCGACAGGGAAAGATGATGAGAAGGATGAGACGGAGAGGGTGTATGCTGAACGAATCCTATTCTCTGACAATTCGCCATGTTCTCAACAAGTGAAAAAAAGGGCACGATATGTGACGCAAAGCTTCTTGAGATCAGTTGGATGGACAGCATGAAAGTAGACAAACATCTTTAACTACTTGAGAAACTATGAAATAGGAATATTTTAAAGAAAGGCCGAGATTAACGAGTTGACACTGCTAATTTAGACTGTACCTTTCCAAAAGGATAAAAATTGGCACTGGCCCGGTCAATTGTTTCACTACCATTATCCTGGCTGAGTTTACGGTGTCACTTTCTACCCTGTAAACTCACACGGGTTAAAGTATTAATTGATGAAAGTTGTGTTGCGACTGTTTCCTTTACAGAAAAACAGTGTCCTTTTTATTCGCCACCCCAAGGTGGTGCCCTGGTCTGCACCAATCCAAACAAAACTGATAAAATTTGTGCAGTTATGTGTCCTACTGGCACCGACTTCAACTTCAACCCGCCTCTGCTCTACCTTTGTTTTGCTGGAGAATGGAGTCACATATCGGTGCTCTCTTATGTTCCAACTTTACCCTGGCCAAACTGTTCTGGTAAGTGCTCTTAATAACCTTCCTTTTTTTTCGTTTTGAGTGCTTTGGTTATATTTTTAAGGTTCATTAATTATTTAGAAGGCTATTAGCCGATAGGGGTTCCCCATTTTGATCAGATGCACATATCTTGATATCGTATTGAAAAAGAGATCAAGCTTAAAGATACGTCCGATTTAGTTAACTGATCAAGAAACTAATCAACTAAGTTGAATTTTTTAAGAGCAAAACCTTCATCAAATTCATTTTGAGAATTTCAATTCTAGAAAATTTGGAGTAAACAGCTTTGCTCAAACACAAATTGTTTACCGAACAACGCATTCAACAAGTAGGACCGGATGAAAACTAGCACTCGCGTGTTTTTTTTTATTTGAGTGGGTCCATCTCTTCATCAATACGATCCAATACTGTGTCAGCAACAAAAGCAGTTTACCTTTTTGATTGACAGTTATACATATGTATATTACTCGTGATAATGTAATAAGAAACGGTAACTGACAAACTGAACTAACCAGTAATTTCATATAAAAGCCAGGAGGCCGCTCAATTAAAACAATAATAGATTTGAATGATCAACTGGATCCGCATAATATAAGGATTTTCTCATTGTTTTTCCTTGTTTTTCTCTTCATGCAGCTGGGGTGAATCCTTCATCGATAAAGTTGTCAAACCTGCAATATCATTACTATGATGGAGATGAGCATAATTCCAACGTCCAGGCCACCATCAAAGAACAATTCTACCAGTTGTTAACGTCTCAGTTTGTTCTTCCTATCTTTTGCAAGAGTTCCCCCAGTTTCTGCCTGAAGGATGAAATGTCAGTTTATCCTGGAATCAACGGTAAATCACAAACTAAAGCCTGAATAGATTAATATTCTTTTGTTTAAATTGAAATTAGCCTGAATAGCCGCGCTTGAGATAATGTATTCTTTTGAATTTTGTACTGGAGAACGAGGCTAGTCAGGCTTATTTTGATTTAAACAAAAGAATATTAATCTAGCAGCCATTTTTGCATTGTTGGTCTATGGTCAGCTTTAGGCGAATCCTTGATTACATTTTGCTTCATTACCATATGTTCATCATTGTCTGATAAAGCTACCGGAGTGGTATTTCTAGCAATTCGTGGTGGGGGTGTGCCGTCCTACTCTTCAAATCCTGACCCTAGACCTTGTTTCAGACCAATACCTATTAGGCAAATGTAAGGGAGTACCCCTCCGGGATTTTTTGTTCACAAAATGAACGCAATCATATTATTAACTGACAAATCCGAGGGGTATCCGGGGTGGGGGGGGGCTGTGTTTTCCCGCTCTCCAAATCCTGACCCTAGACCTTATTCAGATCAATACCTATAAGGCAAATAAGAGAGTACTCCCCTGGGGATTTTCGTTGTTATGGTGATAAACGCTATAAAAATTAACTTGGTAACAATAAATCATGTTAAGCAAAGGCGGCCATCATAAAAATGAAGATGTGTTTGAAGCTAGCGTACTAAGCTTTTTCATCGTCTCCTTCAAAAGATGCTATGATGAGTACCTTTTGTGGTTTTTTTTCACTTTTTGCTAAAGTTTAAACCTTTTGATGAGTTTATTCCCTTCCAAAACGTGATTGCAAATCTGTCTGCGGTGTGTAGCTACAGTGTGTGTGTGTACATCCATTGACTAAAGACGTCTCTACAGCTATCAATGGCACTTTTTTTCGGTTTAAAATGTGACGGCCAATGTCTCTTTTATCTTATTGCGATTCTTACAGGAAAGGAATGTGCTCATTGTAGATCACCACGTCAAAAAAATGTATATATACTGGAATTTCCGGTTAGGTCAAATTAGTCCGCGGGGCTCTTACGCGCGCGAAGCGTACGTGGGACAGAACCCCATACTCATAGAATATGGTCAACCTCTTTTCGTTTGGTTTTCACGAGATTGACCGAGCGTACGTACGCGTCTACAGATTGTACGGGTGGGGTAGGAGGGACTATCAAAAGGAAGGGAGGGGTGTCTCAGGCGTGTCTTGGCAAATCCACATCTTTTATATTGGACATTCACAATATGGTCAATTGATAGCTGTCAAAACAGGATAGCCACTGACCAGTATCATATGACCATATCGCGGGCTCATGTGTCAACTCGTTGAGGTGACGTGATTTATTTGGAAGCTGTTCGCTGACCAGTTAATTGATTTACTAGGTCGCGATCAATGGTCAATCTCATACTTTCTAGCCAGTTTAGGAGCACAGGAAAACTGATAATGCACACATATTGGACATCAATTACAACTTGTCTCTTATACATTGTCAATGAAATACTGGTTTTACTAGTCTATACTAGAAATGCTATCAATGCCGGGTACTGGGTACTTTCCGAAAATCGCAAAAATTAATTCTCAGCAAGAAAAACCAATCTGTCCTTATCGTAAAAATTAGTTCCCGCAAAACACAAAAAATCACCAATCCGCAAAAATAAACTCCCGCAAAAATTTCGGGCCACACGGTAATTCAAACAGCTACATCAATGTACAAAAATCATGATTAACTTATCTCTGCGACATTTTGTGTTGAATCCCCACAAAAGCAGTACATCGATTTTAGTGAGATAGTTCATGAAAGCTGTGGTCATTGTGACTAGTGTACCCTCCAATTTATCAAAGTTTTTTTTACCTCTTAAATGGAGGTTAAAAACCCAGGTTTCTGGACCCAGAAAAAGTGTTCCTTTCCCCTGATTAGAGGTGCCCCTTCAATAGCGGTAACAGATACAAAGATTATGTGTGCATTTTTCTCCGGAACCAAATTTTGTGTCCCCTGAATGGAGGTGTCTCTTAAATAAAGGTGTCCCAAGGGAAAGGGTCCACTGTAACAGGTTGCTGTATTTGTTCTTTGTAGAGGGGTCAAACTGTCCAGCCGGATGGGTTAATAATGGATCCTCGTGTTATTACGTCAAAGATACCCCGACGTTGAAACAGAGCGATGCTCGCCAACACTGTCAAAATCTGGGGGGAGATCTGGCCATAATCAAGTCAGAAAATCAAAACGATTTCATTTTCAGCTTGATACAAAGCCAAAATACATTCACAAAATGGGGTGCATGGATCGGAATCCAACGAAAGGCCGACGGAAAATTCTATTGGATTGACAACACTCCAGTAGATGGAAGCTACTCGATCTGGGCTGGCGGAGAACCAAATAATGCTGGCGGTTCCGAAAATTGTGTCCAAATGTATGGGAACGACCGATTGGGGAAAAAGTGGAATGACTTCTCCTGCGAACTGGGAAGTCATGTAACTGATGCCCCGGTGATACTGTGTCAGAAGACACTGGTTTGAGATGGTAATTGATCAAAGATTATTAGTCAACTCCTTCTGTGCTATTGATTAGGCTAAATTCCTTCAAGAGACACTAATTATTATACTAAATGAAGCATTACTTTGGTTGGCATATGTCAATAAATTTGTTCAGTTAAAGGAAACCTGAGACAGAAAGGAATAAAAACGCGGTGTTGGGAAGTTGTTGGTATGAATGTTTTGTTTTCGTTTCATGAACAATCATATATAAACTGTTTCGGATTTATGGGAGTGGCCCAGGGGCCCGAGTCCCCCAACTTATGTTCGGGGCAGTCAACAGGGGCCTAAATTAATTGCTACAATTGCTTAATTGCTACATTCCTGAGTTTTGTTCTAGTAGCTGCTAGAAGGCAGCTCCTCGAGATCAAGGAAGTAGGGAGATTCAAAGATCGATTTCGAACGTTTTCGCTAAGACGAAGTTGAAAGCTTGAAAGACTATTTAACTTTTGAACACTATGATCTTTAGTCAAAGCCAAAAGGTGATTTTCATTTTGTCTATTTTCCAACCGAGATGGCTATACGCAAAGTTAGGGCGCACCTCCTTTTAAAGCACATTCCATAATAGAAACTGAGAATGGTATGGCTGTGGCGTTACCAACTTAGTTTACATCATCACTTGGCCACTGCAAAAAACTGTAAGCAGACTTTTCAAGCGCTATAATCTATAAAAGTCCAAAAATATACATACATATATATATATTTTTATCCAACTTTGTCCGGAATTTGCATTCTCTTATAAACAGGTCGATTCCAGTGGTTTTGAAGCAAACTGAAGTTAATAAAGGTGGTTAGAGGCGCACCTTATCAAAGTCCTAATTATATTGAGTATTGCTAAATCTCAGTATTAGCCTTGACTTTATCAATAAACAGTGGGATATAGTCAACTGTGATTGATCATTAAACGCATGGTATGTTAAGGGTTGAGGGAGAGGAAGGACTGGGATTGAAAAGAGACGACAGACGGTTGCTATGGAAACTAACTTGGATGAAGCCCTTTTTAGCCAAAGCAAAAAACAAAACAAGCAAATGTATAAAACAGTTCGAAAAGCAGCAGTGTTAAAACTGAATAACATTTTACGCACGAGAGGTTGAGTAAATGCTCGAGTTTTGTAAAGTGACGTCGTTGGTCCCCAGTACAAACATAAACTAGAGTAATCATCTCATCTTGTACAGCTCCTCATATAGGTTGTCTAAAACGGCCTTGCCGTAATAAAACCAATATGGAGGGCAACGATTTAGAGGTAAGAACATTTGATAGTAGGATAAGGATAGTAGTATTTCTGGCGTACTTTGAAAACTGCTTTTCTTGTCGGTTTTTGCCATTACACATTGGACGCCTAGATTCTTTCTGACGACAATGTAGATGTTTGTTTGTTTGTTTGCACTAAAGAACAAAACTCTCCAAAGGCCGATGCTGACTTGCTTTTGCGACTACCCTTGGCCACAACCCTCTCTCCTCTGTGGAGGCTCAAAGGGGCATGGCGAAAGTGAGCGCAGGCGCAAAATGTGCTTCAATCTTTTGGTTTTCACGCCTTCACTCACTTCGCACAGCGGAAATCCAATAACACCTTTCGAACCTCTGGGGAGGGGAGTCAGAGCCTACAACTCATTAAGAATATACACTATAATTAACATACACACAATACCTGATCATAGTAATATTGAAATTTAAGATGGCCTCTTTCAGAAGTTACTCGTCTCAGTAAAGTCATCTTGCTTATTTCTCTAAATTCAGAAAAATGGTGATCATGATGATGATGATGATGATCTATTGCCAACGCATGTTATTTGTAGCTATTAGATGTCCTACGCTTCAGGTTCTTAACTCTGATCCACCTAGTGTTACTTGCTCGGCTATCGATAACCGTGTTAATTCCAACTGTGCCTTTAAATGCCCTGCTGAGTACCAGCTGAAAGGCTCTGAGGTGCGCGTTTGTCAATCCGACAAGACATGCTCTGGAACTCCAACGACCTGAGAAGGTATTAGACTTTTAACTCTAATTTAAAAACCATTTGCTTTTCAAAGTTCTTGATTGCCTAACGCACTTACTATATACTCAGTGCCTGATATTGTGTGTAGCGAGCCGGTGTGAAAACGAAACAACTGGCAACTTCTTGGTAATAGTAAAGTTTTGTGATGTTTAACGTAACTATGAAGAAGTAGTTAAAAAAATAATACTGTTCCATAAAAGGCTAAAGCAGCCTTAGTATACGAAATGAACATTTTACAAACTTAGTTGTTTATTTGAGATAAAAAAATATACATATTAGTGTAGAATCGAGGGTTGTATACAAGTACTAACGCAACCTTTTACTCTCCTCCTCACTTTTACTCTCCTGATCTTCACAGCAAAGGTGTTGTCATTCTTAACATAGTATGCGCTCTCCCCTTCCATCCGCAGAGGCTCCCGCTGGGCATTCCAACAAAAATATATAAAAGTGATTAAAAAATCCACCTATCATCGGGCCGTGTCCAAGAAATATTGTCAGAGAAGAGGAGAACATAGAAGTGAGAGTACTCTGGACGACTCCAGTTTTCTCCGACAATTCAGGAAGTGTTAAGTTCTCTTCAAACTAACAAAGCGGAGAATTATTTGCTGTTCCCAGCACCTAAGTAATGGTGTATACCGGAAAAGACTCGTCAATATCTTACCTTGTCCACGTAGTTGAAGCCAATTATTTTCATTCTCCCATTTGCTTTATACATTGGTTTTTCTAGGCTTACTAGACCCTCCTCTTGCTTCTGACACTACATTGGAAACGACAAGTTACAGCACGTCAATTCCAGCCTTTGTTTAAAACATCAGTGCATTCCTTAGTTTTCTTGTTTGTATAATTACATTGTTTAATAATTGTATTTATACTTAGGTAATTTTGCCTATTTTTTACACTTACATTATTCTCGCCTTATTTTTTTTGGTTTCTGCTTGTAACTGTTGTTAACTCATGCCAAAAATGGTAGCGATCAAGGGATGGCAGGACCTCAATGCCCTTATAAATACCGTATTGAGTTGGATTCCAGTCTTAGCAAGATTACAAGGAAAGAAATGCAAGATGCATCCGATGGATTGAATGGAGTTTGTAATAATCTATTAAGACTAAAGAACCTGTTACATCATGCATTATAAAATAACTAAGATAGTACGCGCGCTACGATTGGCAGAGAGGCGTGTTTGCAAGAGAGTTTATAAACATGGTTGTGGCGTCAAGTAACGCGAGAACGACTTTGAAAAAGTTTTTGAGTTGAAAACTCCATAAGTTTACTTTATTTACCCATTTCCTCGGCGGCTGAAACTTTGAAAATCTTTACAAATATGCGGTGCCAATTTTTTTTCGCTTAAGCTAACATTTGGAGCGAGAAAAATCCGTATTTTGGAAAGCATCATTTTTGCAAATCAACAAGATCTGGCGAGCAAGACTTCGTGTACAAGACTTCGCGACTGGTGAGAATTTCTCTTTTAATTAGTTCCATAACAAAGAGTTTTGGTTTTTTTCTTGGGAAAGTTACTTTATATAGGCAATAGAAAACTTTCCCCCCGTATTTGCATAGCCTGATATACACACCCGAGGGGTTGGGAGAAGAAGTCGAGGGTTTACGTAACTGTCGAGAATTCTCCAAACCCCTGGAGTGTTTGTATCGGGCTATGCAAACACGGGAAACCTTTTCTGTTGCTTAAATTTTACGTTGTGTTACGTCAGTCGAGCTTGAGAAAGCACAGGATTTAGTCTCTTCTTTTGTGACCGAAACCATTCGGCTAATGGAAGTAGAATCACGCTTTTCTAATCTTTATACTAGACTCTTGATAGTAGTCAACGGGGATATTTAACAGAACCAAAATTGAACGCGATGAAAACTACGCCTGGAGTAGTTGCAGAAGTAAAAAATAAAATGTGTTTAGCTGAAGCCCATCTCATCGTTGTTGTTTGCCAAAAAGCGTTATCATGTTTTTTTCCGCAACATAATCGTCAGCAAGAATTTTTTTTCCACATCCATTTATATCCTTATATCACAGTTCATGTTTCATAGGTATATAAAATAAAGTCAACAAGAACGCTCTTAAATCGTTGTTTCGTCTCGCTTGCTTGAAGACTACATAAGAAATGAGGAGGTGATTAATTCTACACGAAAGACGATTTACTCGCTAAAGATTTTTTACTTCCTAATTTAATTGATCGACGGTCGAGTATTCTTTGGAATATTTACTTTTTATATCGTATTTGACGATTTGTTTTTCAATTGATTTAGTACGCTTGTTAGCAACGACCGGAAATACGTCTGCGGTCGCAGGCTATACGCGTGTATAATTACACGAAAATTCAAGGGCCTCGATTCGAGAGAAATTACATCATTGCCAGAGATAAAAAACGTGATGAGAACATGGTGCGTCTTTTCAATCGTCGCCGAAAACAATCCGCATGCTCATCACAAAACTCATTTGCATACAGTGTTCACTTGTTCTAAAGTAATCAACGCTTTTAAGCGATAGAATTCGTGGACCGGCACGTTTCGCAAAAGCTCTAAATTTACTCTTTTCTAAGCTTTCTTCACAGAACATGTGTGGCTTCGGTCATGCAACGATTCTTATTGCCAGTTTCCATGGTCTCCGCTAGGAACACCTAGTACCATGATCCCTGTTTGCGTCCTAAATACGAAGAAAAATGGCTTGCAGATTATGAGTCTCGCTGCTTACGCAAGCGAGACTAAAGAGTCATTAGTACCTCTAGCAGCACTTGTTGTACAGGTTGTACAGGTTGTAAAAACCATTGAAAATGTGGTCTGAACTACTATTTGAGAGCCTGAAACAGGCTATGTTTTGAGAATATCTGAACCATGTACTCGTCAAGATCGCCTGTTATCGAATACTATCGATTGTCATTGTTTTTAATCGATTATAATCGATAAATTATTTTTTCAGTCACTTCGATTTCTATCGATTTCCGACATCAATCGATAGCAATAGGCGGATAATATCTATTGATATCGATTATATCTGTTGATTTCCGATGTCGATCCTGAGATCAGGCTCTATTTTCGTTTCGCTTTGTAAATAACATTCCGGCGGGCGTGGCGAAACGAAGATAAACTACTCCTGGCGTTGTCCGGTCAAACGCATTTTTGCTCAGACAAGACCCATTTTCGATCGGTCAAATATCAAGTGTAAATAGGTAGCTTTAGAATGATGCGTAATGAACATACAGTCGCTTTGAAAGAAAAATTTGTATGAGCCTGCGAATGTATCCGTTTCTCATCGCTCTTCGCCGCTAGGGACTTTTCGCAGGAAAGTCTCCCTTGAGAACATTCCCTCGCGGCGAAGAGCGATGAAAGACGGCTACATTCGCAGACTAAATCTTTACACATTGCGAATGAAGTAATGTGCTCTTTCAAACAAAAAACCACCAAGTAAGAACAGAATAACACGGCTTTTGTAGTACGAGTTGACTTAAAATGTACTGAAGAATCCACAGGCGGCCCAAACTCACTTTGCGAGAAAAGGTTGTAATGTAATTTACATAACATAGGTGACGCGCCGGTGTCGCGTTACAGGCGACCGCTGAAAATACAAGAGACTTTGAGAAATAAATTACTGAGATCTGCGAACGCTAAATAACGCTAAACCTTACTCTTTCTTAAATGAAATGAATAAAAAAGTCTTACCTGCAATCTATTCCACTGCGTTTTGGTGTCTGTTTGTCGTTTTACTGTTTTTTTGGCTTTATTGCGTAACCGCTGTTACTCCTTTCATAGAACGAAGGAGTAACAGCGGTTACTCCCTTTTTTTGAAACACGGCTCCGCCGCCAAAACTTTAATCACGCACCCACACAATACCGCCAGCTACGCAGGCTACCTTTTCTCGCAACGTGAGTTTGGGCCGCCTGTGAAGAATCAAGCTCTGACAAAGTAAGACTTTATTATTGGTACAAAGAAACTAGGAAAGTCATAAAAAAAAATCCTAATATTTAAGAAAAAATGTAAAAATGAACCTACAGACGGAAAGCTGTATATGACTTAGACTGTTCCAGGCTCAGCTAGGCTCTCAGATAGTAGGGATAACGCGTAAGGGAATATTTTTGTGTTCGCACTTTTCCCGACTATCTCGGAGCCTGGAATAGGCTACACATTGCGAAGCGGTAACGTTATGCATGACAATTTACAAGAGAACCGGTTGTAGTACGGAAAAGCGGTAAGAAGACTAATACCGTACAACAAATGACTATACGGAAATGTGTCATAAAGACGGGGCTAATATCGTAAAATTAAACGAAGAAATGTTTAAAAGTGGAAAATACTGATGCTTAATTCACGTCTCACTCTACCACGAGCTCATGAGTCGACTTCAGGGACGTAGCCAGGTTTTTTTTCAGAGATACGCACAATTACCCAAATGCCGCTGACAAATGTAATCTAGCGGTATCTCAGACTTTTATTTGCAAATGAGTGATTCTTTTACCGCTATTTGCCACATTATTTTTGACCGACGAAGGCTAGCACCCTATGTTGATGTAATCTTCGTCTATAGTGCGACGACAGGCCGAAGTGAAAACAACGCGCTTACACTTTAGCTAAACTCACTGTTTCTATAAATATATCATTAAAGATTCGGTCCACCAAAGTATAACGCCTCTTTTCTGGAAGCCGACATTCGGGTGTAAAACTAAAAATTATACAGCCCGTTGTCATGAATTGAGCCAAACTGTGAACGTAAAATAATTATATGTTACCTATCTTATCCTTTGCTTGAAATTTGCTTTTTTCTTTTTCTTTTTTTTTTGTTTGTTGTTTTTTTTTTTTTCATTATTCACTTTTGTATCTTATTTTATTATTATAATTTTTTTCACCCTCGACTTTTTCAGGTACTCACGTGCGTACTGGTAGCTACGCCCCTGGCCCGGGTTGCTCGAAGTATGGTTAGTGCTAACCAATAGTCTCTTGCATGGAAACCTATACATTTTGATACCTCTTAACCAACGGTTAGCGCTAACCAGGCTTCGAGCAACCGGCCCCTGGTCTTTGATCTGTCAACACTTCACTTTAAAATCAAGTTTCCAAATGGAATTCTAATTCGAAAATGTAACTCGAATCTTCACTCGAATCCAAACTTGAAAATCCAACTCTAAAATCCAACTCGAATCCTAACTCGAAATCCAAATAGTATATCGCGAGGACATGCCCCTTTCACAGCATGACTGGTCTTGAAAACAGGTACTGAAAAGAACACTCCTTAATTATGTATCGAATGAGAGAATTTCAGCCGTCAAAACACTTTAATGTTTTGATTTGGTGCGTCTTTAACTCTTTACTTCTTTGCCGATTAAGTTTGTTTTACCTTTTTTTGACAGCAGGCAATGTTCATGTATAGTTTCGCTTTCATTGAAAATTGCTAGTTGCCGCTAAACATTTATAAGAGCCAAAATCCCGGGGAACAATGCAATGGTCAGCACTGTGGTTAACCGTGTGGAAAGTGATTTTGATTTTTCCTTATTCAAGAGTATCGTCAGTGGCTAAGCCAAGTGTATCACAAGCCAAATACCTTGATTATGAGATCGGAGCAAGCATTCACTTCAACATGCAGACGTTTAATGGAACCATGAAGTCGGGTGAGTGAGTTAATTTACTTTGCCGAAACGAACGAAGAGACTTGAAAGCGTATGAAAGGCCTTTCCCATTTCTTCACTCTCCCTTTTTTTCTCTAGCAACCTGCTACGCCGGCAGGGCTATCTGTCTGACTGCTTTCAGAAAGCCGGACAGGGTTAGAACTAACAATCACGGCGACATTTTTTTTAAGGACTGAAATACCTTGAATTTCATACGACGGCGTTTAGTCTTCATAATTAACGTCGATACGTGAGCTTACAGATCCATTAAGTTTTTTTAACAATGCCCTCTGATATTATTTACATCTAACAGGACACGTAGTTTCCCCAGATGCTTTCAACCCAACTAAACTGTCCACAGATCAATGGCTCCGGGCCGCGAAAAGTTTTGGTGCGAAATATGCTGTGCTCACACTCGATCACTTCAGTGGCTTCCTGCTTTGGCCTACGACAACAAATTACAGTTATTCCGTAAAGAGCAGTAATTGGAGAAACAAGACCGGAGATGTAGCTCTAGATTTCATTCAGTCTTGTGCAAAATATGGTATTAAACATGCTTTTTACTACAGTGTGAATAAAAACTGGTATATGAATGTCAGTAACCACAGGGCACCCAGTCCAGGAGCGCAGACAGTTTATAATCGTATTGTTGAACAACAAATACGAGAATTGTTAAATCCAAGCTCGAAGTATGCCAGTCCTTTTCTATTTTGGTTCGATGCTGGTATTGTTAGCGGAATCAGCCCCAATGTTGTGCCAATATTTCACTCTCTAGCCGAAAACATAATTTGTTTGAAGTGTCCAGCTTCTTCAGGGATTGCAGGAGCGCGATGGATTGGTAACGAGAGAGCTGTGGCGTCGTTGCCTCTTTGGTATGCAGTGCGCGATGGAGGATATAATGGTTAGTAAAATTAATCAGAAAGTCGCCTCCTTTTGTTGGCGCTGTGATTGATGGGAAAGTTCCAAGGTCCTCGTTACATCAGGGGAATAAAGAAGGCTATTTCCCAAGCGCCTTAAAGGTGTATTTACAGGCAATTTAATAAAGCCAGGTACGTATTGTAACAAGTTAGTGAGCAATTTTTCCGTGCAACACATGTCTAAGGACACCCATTTTCTTAATAGAACTATTATTTTTAGCTTTTGTTCATTCCAATTCATTCCTTCGTAAGAGATCAGTCCTATTTAAGGTGAATCCATAGGGTGGAATTTTGTGGCGAACTGGTTTCTTATGACTGCCTCGACAACAATTATAATAGGTTCAAACCAAGAGACTATAAAGGGGACAGAGAGGGCATCCCCCATACACACCCTGTTCCATAGGTAATTCGTCTCGAGTTATTTTTAACACCAGAGATCTCAAGGGGGATTAGACAACAGCCAATCACATAGCGCGAATGTGTTCCGCGCGGATGACCCACGCTGAGAGCCACGCGTCCTTCACGAAATGACGCAGAACAAAATGGGGGAAGACGCGGGGAGCGATTTTGCTATTCCTTTTGTCGACGAAAACGACTACAGCGAGATTTCTGCGAAAGCTGTGTTAGCGAAACCGAAATTAAAAAAGAATCGCCCTTCCTCTCTTGTATAGAGCTAACAGTAGAGCAGGGAAATCCTTAACACACTGAATATTCTCTCAGGATCATTTATAATTTACAGTTTGAAGAGAGCAATTTCTGGTTTGATGTTTATTTTTTTCAGTCTTTATAGCGATTATTCCTACCCACTTACTTTGTCAATTGTAGGCGAACCCTCCTAAAGCTGAATTTCAAGGGACCATATTCAAGCTCAGAAAGAGAATTAAAATTTCGTCGTTGCTTATTTACGTCCTCCATAAAACGAGAAATTAGGCATTTTCACGTCGTAGTCGTGCAAAAACGGGAAAGAAATGAACAAAAAAAGTGTGTTGCACGTGCGAAGTTGTTGTTTTGCTAATTAAACCTATTGTTTTTTTGACGTTCTAGTTGTCGTCCGCGTCGTTGGATCTTAAACTCCCTAAATTGTACAAACGACCGCTTTCGATAGACCGGCGAAATTTCTCATTTTATTAAAGCACTGAGGTTACGACAACTTCGAGTTAAACTGATTTCAAGGGTTGTCAAAGAGTCCAGCGATTCCTTTTTCCCAGGTGAGCGCCGACTCATTTCGCTTCAATATTCAGGAATGCTCTCGATCTTTTTACGCTTTCATTGCCTCTCGCCCGACATGTTTTGCACGGCGTTTGGTCATGCGAAACCTCCACGAAACATCCACGCCTCGCGCGAGGTAACTTTATCCCGATTCTAAAAATAACTCGAGACGAATTACCTATGGAATAGGGTGTATATGGGGGATGCCCTCTCTGTCCCCTTTATAGTCTCTTGGTTCAAACACATTAAGCTAGACAACGTTAATGTTATTATACTGATTGTCGTTTCAGGGGATCCTTTAGGTGAGCAGTTCCGTCCTCCATTCTGTGATACTGTTATACGTGAACATAAATGGTTTTGGCTCCCACGCACAAGGAACAGAGTCAAAAATGTGAGTACACTCATTACTGAATATTTAACCAG
The DNA here is from genome assembly GCF_958299795.1 of Porites lutea. Classification (NCBI taxonomy): domain Eukaryota; kingdom Metazoa; phylum Cnidaria; class Anthozoa; order Scleractinia; family Poritidae; genus Porites; species Porites lutea. The sequence continues at coordinate 23,182,662 of NC_133210.1, read as the reverse complement.
CGTGGGACGGGGTTGTCACATGATACTTAACTTGAACCCGGATCCTTTCGGCTTGATCGAAGACGAGGATCTTCATGCCTATAAGGGGTTTGGTGAAGCTATTGGTCTGCTCTACAAGGATTTGATCATAACTCAGAAAAATGCGACACTAAAAATCGGTGTCGAGAAAGTGTGGAGAATACCCAGAATTCTCAATGTGGCAAACGGATCAGTGGTTGTAATGGAGGATGTGGCAAAGTTTGGTCAGTTAGTGAGAGAGTACCAGCTAAGATTCAACACTTCACATGGATGGGTTAATTATCCCGAATATGGAAGTACTATTGGACACAAGAGGATACATCCATTTCCCCAAGTGCTTCGAGGAAAACCTGTTTATGCTATCAGCTTCAAAATAGTGAAATTAGTCACAAGGGATCCGTCAATCACCATACGTGAAGTTTCGGTTTATGATTGGACTGAGGCAACAAGGAAGCGATACATTTGAAATGACATCTCGTCTCAGTGCAGATCAAAGGACAGTTACGTACTGTAGATAGATGAAGTAATGACAAGCAATAAGAAGTCATGTTATAAAAGGGTGACGTGTAGCCTCTGTACAGCCACCCCATCCCCTAAAATGAGGGAAGGCTTGGGCGCCTGTACACGGGCTATATGACGTGCGGGAGATTATTCAGTTAGTTATCGTTCCGTTATCACTGGCAAACAAAGTTTACCAGGCAATATCATTCCATATATCACTCTATATCTTCTCTATGTTTAAGGAGCGCTCCCTAAGGCCTGTTTCAAACGTCGTGCTACTGCCATGCTAAGTTGGCTCGACTGTAGCTCGACTGCAGCACGACTTGGTTTCAGACGTCGATTTTAATTCAGTCGAATAGAACGGCTGTTGCCGAAAACAAAACACAAAAATAAAGAAACGGTTTAACAAATTTTTAAATGTACTCTTATGTATTTTTAATTTATGAATTGAGTTCGGCAAGGCGGTAGCACGACGTTTGAAACCAAGTCGAGCTACTGACGTGCAGCTCACGGCAGTAGCACGACTTGGTTTCAAACGTCGCGCTACTGCTGTGCTAAAGTCGAATTTAATTCGATCAATTGAGTTCGGCACGTAGCAAGACGTTTGAAACGGGCTTAAATTTCTATTTACATCAGTAGCTCGTTTATTGTACGAATGTTGCCCTGATCGTTATTCATTTTAGTTTGTTCATATTTTACTTTTGTTTTATCTATTTACCTTCGCAGGCATTCAAATAGACTAGGGACTAACTGGGGGAGGGCAAGGGGGAACGGAGAGGATGGATTGCAACTCCATGCACCGGGGCAAAAGCAAATTGTTTGCGTTCAAATTCTCCAACGACGAGACACTACAGTTGCTTATAAAATTCTAGACATGGAAAAAGCTATTTACAATAGTCGGATCACACACAGTGAAAAATTTAACGTGTTTATTCCACTCTATAAATTCACCAATCTTCAGTATTACAGCTTAAATAATACAAATTTTATGTAGAAAGGAAAAGAAAATGTAAAGACTGACTGTTTTGATAACAATAACAATATTTTAGCTATAAGTTCTCTTCACAAACTGACACCGCTGAATGAAGGACATAAGTGACAACAACACAAAAATAACCGTTCAAACTGTTCTTTTTTAAAAAAGTTTCGCTTGACTTTATGTAACGGTGTAAATGAATAAATGAGCAGGGGTTACTGTTTTTGTCGGGTTCAATTCTCAATGACGTCATAATGATCGTAATAATAACCATAAGCACCGTTATGACGCGTTTATTTTAAATTGGAGCATTGAAAAAAAACTGTTGGCAATTAACGACGCTTATGATAGACATAATCTTCATAACAGAGAAATTTATCGCTCCTTTATATGATTGAGTATGTCTGTGATAAGCCTGTCCCAGGCGTTCAGATAGTGGAAAGTGACGCGAAATGGGGGTGAAGAGGAAAAAAATGTAGGAGAGGGCGAGGAGAAAAAGGAGAGAACTCGCGCCTTCTCTCCCCACCCGCCTCGCTGCGCCGTCACCACTATCTGAACGCCTGCAAAACGACAACAACAACTCTTAAAATTCTTATCGTCGTCGTTCCTGTCGATGTTCTTCGGCTCTTTGAATTGCTTTCGTGTGTTACAGTTCCGCGGAACCTGTCCTGTTACACGCTGAAAACTTTAGGCCATGTTCACTGGCTCAACCGGATGATTCTGGTGCAGGCACAAAAAGCGATCCGGCCGTACCATGAACAGCAACGGCACAGAAGTGGAAAAAGTCGTTCACACACATCGAACATCGTTCTGAGAAGGTCCGAATACCAGTTCATACTAGTGTGGCACAAAACCTATCCGATATGTGACGCCCCAACTTCGAGATCTGCATGGCACAGCTTTGCTCCGTTACAGAAATCGCGCCGTGATTTAACAGAAGTCCTATCCGGTATAGTGTCTCGCTTGTCCCGCGTGGGGTGATTTTCACGCGCGCTCGCGTTTCGCTTGCTCTACTATCCCTGAGGAAAAATGGGGACTACTTGTAGTCTAAGTGTGAAAATTGCCTTGGCCCACATTAGTGCGCAATTCTGGCTTTGCCAAAAAATCAATATACTTTAAGTAATGGTCCAGACAAGAAGGAAAGAAGCAAACGCAATGAACGCGTCGGAATGCATAAAGGTGCTAACTTTACTGCTGTCTGTACTAAATTTCTGATTGGTTTAAACATCAAATTTTACCAAATCTTCGCAAAGCCGCTTGTATATTAATCTCGTCTGAGTCTAACTAACACAGAAATCCTATGTGAGGAACATGTAAATTGTAAACTTTTCTTGGCTATTGTTTGCAACTCTCATGATTTGTCGAAATCTTTTAACACAAAAAAACGCCCTTTAAAAATGGTCTTTAAATACATTTTATTTCGTAAACTGAATTTTTGTAGGTTTATGCATTCTCTAGGTGAAAATGAAAAATATTCCTATCTGAGGAACGCGTATTGCGCCATAACAAAAGAAATTGCTTTCCGTGTTACCCGGATCGTTACTTACTGAGCCTGGTGGGTTCAGAGACCACGGAGAGGTGTTGGGGGGAGGGATGGGTCCCTGGGGTTATGATTTTGAGGACACTGCAAAACATTTCCAATAAAATTCATTAACATTTCTACAATGATAGAATACCCTAGAAAATAATATTTTCTATTACACTGAAAGAAATCTGCATGAAATATTTTATACTCATATACCTTTTTATCAAAATATGAGATATCTTTGGTCATTGTGGAAAATGTTCGGTGATGCTGTTCGGTTCTAGCAGTGAAAGAGTAAAGAGTCGTTGGACCACCAAGTTAGAC
>NC_133210.1:22951818-23164318 GCF_958299795.1 Porites lutea | reverse complement strand
TTGACCTCTGAGTCTGTCACCAGCAGCAAGGCGCCTGAATCGATCCAAATCAACAACATACAGTGCACTACACAAAGAGTTAAGAAAATCGTCAAAACAAGGCCTCCAATGTAATTACAATGTTCCCGGTCCTTTGTGTTTAAGGTTAGTACAGTCTTAACCTTGAGAATACCGAAGTTGCAGTCGCCACTGCATGTTTCCTGCATTTAATAGACTGTTTTCACCTGACGTCACGTGACGTCCGCCATATTGGTGTCCCGAAACAATGAAACGGCGGCCATGTTGGTGTCCCAAACCAGTCCTGTGGGGAGTTGAACCAACCTTTTTCCTATGTAAAAACTTTCTTTTGTTCTAATAAATTTGTATAGCTGCTAGCCACGTGAGTGAAAACGCTCTATAGCTCCTGATATCAGTACTAGTTTTAACACCCTTTAAGACTACACGCATACCGCGAAAGTGAAATGAAAACACCTAAACCTCGGTCCTTTATGATTTGGGTCGCTAAATATCTCTCACCTGATGTGATAAGGACGTCCTCCCAAATGACTTCTCCAGTAGCCAACATTCCAGAACCTAGCAGAAAACAAGAAACGAGAAGCTGACATCAAAACAGAAACTGAAGTATCTAGGACAACGGGTGCTTTCCCCACGACAATTTGACCTGGGTTCAACTGGGTTCGAACCAACGATTATGTCAAACGCGGATTGAATTGGTTGTTGAACAGGGCCTGGTCCTGCCCAAGACCGATTAGCGCGTTAAATGCAGGGTTAAAAGTTAATTCCACGATTGTAGACCGCGGTTGAGAGTAACACTTTGTCTTACTATTACTGGATCTCGGAGTAAAGGTTTAGCAATAATTTACAAGTTAAAGATGCGTGCTCCTTGACAAGTTAACTTCGCTTTAATATTTGGCTTAACCAAAGGTTAAACCACGCCTAAGATCAGCTCTTTCACATAAAGTCCAGTTCAGTCTAAAAGAAGAGAGCATCGCTTTTCGTTTCCTTTTCTTACTAAACCTTTTCAAGCATTTTCTGAAATTCACAGTTCGTTCGTCACCCAAAGCAAAGCTGCGGTAAACTTGAGGCCCGAAGGAAGAGTAATCTCTAACCGTCCAAGAAATAATTTATCATACCTAAAACCGTCCATTTCCTTGCGACTGCTGCAGAATGGAGTGTAAGCATAGGGTGCACCATATAAATCCATATCATTAAGCTCCTTTAAATCTGCTCGAACAATCTAGAAACCAGAGAAAATCCAGTAACTAACAAAGGCGTAACTTAGTGATTGGTAACAAGTGTATGCCCGTATTATATTGTATCTTAAGACCCGTCCACACCTTTCCATTTTCATTTGAATGCATACTGAGCATTAGGGCCTGTTTACATGAAGGTGGGGGACCCCAGATAGGTGAGGTAAACCCCTTAGGTGGGGTAAAAAATTACCCTCCTTTACATGCAATCTTACAACCCCGCCATCCCGGGGTGCACTCAAGATTATTGAATGGTCGGTAAGCACGTAAACAAGAAAAATGCTAGAAAACCACGTTTTTTGTTGATTAATGCTCTTCTACACTCATTTGCTGCTCTTGCTGCAACCTTCAGTGCTGTGGCTTTCTATTGTTACCTTTGATAATGATGCAAAGCTACCGCTAAAGTGAATTCTGAGCAGTATCGCGAATCCTACCCCGATTAGGCGGGTTACCCCACCTTGAAACGTTTACATGGCAAAATTTGACTCCGGCTGACAGGGTTACCCGGTCTGGCAGACCGGGCTACCCGCCTTGGCCGGTCACCCCACCTATCATTTAAACAAGATCAAATTAAAATGAGACATTATATGGACGGGCGGGTTACCCCACGCTGGCCACAGTTGTATCGGAAATTAACCAACTGGTGTTATATCAAGTGTTCTAACAGCTAAGGCTTGAAATGCCTGATCGCATGCAGGTTATAATACTCCATGCAATTTGGGAGATAACTGACTGTTAATAGAGAGATACGTACTAAATCTGCATCAACAAAGATGATTTTCTTGACATGGAGGGGAAAGAGTACATCCAAAAACAAAATTTTGTACCTGAAACAAAATTAATGACCACGCTGAATTATAGCAGTAGTAAACACAGCAATAAAAACTTTATGCAAGTAAGTAACAGGCCAGTAACGGGACACTATCAAATGTCTTGACATCTGTATATCTTCATGAACCTATAACAAAGTCATCTTCCATTTTAACTGAAAACTATGTAACTTTCATTTTCATAATTATCGTCGATACTTATGACCTAACTGACGCCCAGTTCAAACGTCAAACTTTTCATGTGCCGCACTTGATACCTATTTGGGTCGACCCAAATGATACAAGTTCGACGGTTGATTTCGACGTCGAATTTAGGCTAAATTCACTTTCACCATGTACAATGGTCTACAATGCTTACATGTGAAAATAAATTATAGTAATTTATGCATTAGGTTCGGCAAATGAGAAGTTCGACGTTTGAAACGAAGTCGCTCCACATCTTAATTTAGGAGTCGACCCTAAAGAAATGTCGGACTTGATTGATTCAAACGTCGATCTTTTCATGTATTTAATTGAAGGGATTAGGTTCAGAACATGAAACGTTCGACGTTTGAACCGGGCCGAATTCAATGGTGAAAAATGCTGAGACGGACACAAATGTCTAAGCTTTATCGGAGGAATACAGTTTACATTAGACCTTAATCACAATTATGATCGAATTCTAATCCGATTATATTTGAAAGAAGTCCTCCTACAGTCCACACCTCATACTTTACGTGAATGTAATCAAATGAGAAAATGGCTTGACTCTACTGCAACGGATCATAATAACGATCACTTAAGACCAAGTCGCTGGCTCTGATGAAAAAAGACATACTTACCCCCAAATTATCCTCTGCTTTTCCGTTTGAGCATGCAGCCAATGTGGCCAGTGGTACTGCACAAGTTCATACTTAAAACCATACTCTTCTGCCATGTGTGGTAGAAAGGCCTTGTAAGAATAGGTGATAACATGTTAACACGACAAAAAATAGAGATTTCCTCCAAATATCAGGTAAGCTTGAGTTTTAATTAGCCAAAAATCCTTTACATCAAATCAAGAAAGCAAAACAAACCTCGAAAAATGAAAATAAAAATTATCAAAAATCAAGGTACGCGTGATAGCGTTATAACTTACTTTACCTTAATAGTAGGTGAGAGGTAGTTCTTCAAGAACCAAAACTTAACAGGATTCTTGGTATTTTTAATGACGGTCAACATCATAATTCTGCGGTAAAAAAGTTTAAAATGTTTCTTAGTTTGGTCCTCAGCTAAAGTTTACAAAAACAAGCGGAATGATCACTTTTCAAAAAGTCACCACCGAATTAAAGTGCAGGATGATTGGGGGGGGGGGGGGGGATGTTTTAATGGAGTTTTCATTTGCTTTATGTAAAAATGAGTTGATCATGTGTTTTAAAGGCAGTGTTGTAAGGAAGAGAATAAAAAACAAATTTTGTTCATTTCGCACCTCAAGAACCTTTCATAAAGATGCCCAGATGCAACAGAGAAAACGTTGATAGTCTCGTCGTCGGAGGCTTTCTCCTTAGAGTCACTTCCGACGATACTAAATGAAGAAAACCACCAGTGTTAGTGTGCACTAAAACAAACGTAGCACGAGAATAGTAAATATGATATCAACCACTGAGACAGAATTAGCACATAAAGTTTGTTTAAAAAAGTCTGGCTGGCGAGAAAGCACACTTGACGATCTCTGAGCTCGGCTTAGGGGGCGGGTCCTCTAGTAACCCCTCCCCCCGTCCCACTTCCAGGTCGGAGGGGAAAAAGCCGAGAGGCAAAGAAAAGACAAAGATTTTCTTGTCGTTGACGTTACTTCGTAACTGTAGCAAACTTTTAACGACTTCGCACAACTAAAAATCACAAAGGTATTAGACAGTTCTTTTGAGTGTTTTTTTTTCAACAAATTTACTTTCTTTACTTTTCTCGAGCCCTAAACTAATCAATGCTTTTCGACCCCTAGCTATTTAACCACAAATAAATGCAATCAATTACAATCACAATTTTTACAGCAAGAAACACCTGAAAACAGCGTGCTCTCCCAAACGAAGCTGCTGGAAAGCCATGTGGACCGCCCATACAGATGGAAAAATAAATATCGTCGTTATATCTCTTTCTACAAGGTGTAGTAACTTTACCTTGACAAAGAATCCCATATGCCTCTTGACTGAGCGTCTGAATCACCCAGAAGATCTCTTCCTTCCATTCCAGGTTTCCTCTTTACCTAAGTACACAACCACATTTTAGTACAAATCACAGGTCGGGTGAGCACTCAGCTATGCAATTACTCTAAGTACCAGTGGACAGAAACCAGAAGCCATTGAAAAGAATGTTTTTTCATTAAAAAAGTCAAACACCATATAAACACAATTTCACCATACAAAAGCTAATGAGACAGACGTAATATTCGTAATTTCACGACCGTGAGACTAAGACAAAATCGGAGTACCTGACAGGATCCCATGGGTTTAAAACCCATCGCATATTTGGCTCTTGATCGTCACATGATGAATATTGCCTTTTCTTATATTCACCGAGTGTTTGTCATTATTTACCAAAGCGAATTACTCTTTAGAGGTACCCTCACCTTTACTTTCATTAGTTTTCCAATAAAACTGTCCACTACAACTGTGAAATGTTTATCCTCTTTGATGCTACCAGAGACACTAGACAATTAAAAAGAATCACTGACTGGTTACTCTTTGTTGGGTTTCTTCATTGTTATAACAGTAAGAAATGGAAGTGGTACCTTTCAATGTCATAGATTTCAGATGATCTTCCCTCTCTGACGCTAAGCGACCACGCCCCTGGGTAAGCTTTTAGCTGAAAGTATCCCTGAATTAGATGAAGAAAACAAAATGGTAAGTTAGAATGGTAAGGGTTTCTGTAGAAATTGGACAGACCAGGAACAAGGCGCATAATCAAATTATATATACTGATCTTAAAACCCCAACAATGAAATTATGTGAAATTTTAACTGTAAAGGACGGGTACCTAAAGTGATCTGTTAAAACGTTTATAACTATGAAGGAATACTTTTCTTCAACATTTCTGCTCTTACCAAGTTTGCCATAACAATTGTGTCAAACATAACAGGGTTGGTTGGAGTGCCAAGTGTAAACTGCAGTCCCCTTGGGGGCTGTCTGGTGTCAAAATCAGAGCAATGGCCTGCAACAGAATAGCTAGGAGTTTAATTGTAAGCATTTTACCAATTAGTTGTATTAAAGGAAGCTGTGGTAAATTGCTTTTAACTGTGTGTATGTACCAATACAAAACACACAGTGAAAAAAAATTTTGAAAAGTGATTCAAAACTTCCCCAACAGGCAACTGTACCTTCGATAAAGATATATTCCAACTCAAGTTTGGCTATTGCTTGATTCTCCACCTAAAATCAGAAAAAGACTATGATGAAGAATTAATAAAAGAGCAATATGAAGGACTAGCACGTTATCACACGTTATGTCACCTTATGTATTTCTTCCTTTTTTTGGGAGAGGGGATTTATACTTGTCTCCCTTCTTTTCTGCATCAGTTGTTACAAGCCCAAATACCTTTCGAACCTCACTACAACAGTCCCTTTGGGAAAGGAGGTAACTGTTTGTTGTAAAGGGCTTGGCGTTATGGGGAGGTAGGGATGCAAATACTACACAAATTTTTAGGGGGAAAGGTTAGAACAGAAAAACAGCCAATTAAACAGCATGTTAAGATATAAGACACTCAAAATACGTCAATAAACAAAAACCAAATGCTCAGTACAAAAATGCTAACGAAACAAAGCGAGTGAGGAACAGTAAAAAAGTGAATATGTGGAATGGTGGGATGAAAAAAAGTCATTGCTGGGAGGTGAGAATTAGTAGAAGAATGCTGTAAAGTCAGTCACTTGTTCACCGTCCTAACAACAATAAGAATCCAACTAGCAGGTTATTATACAAGGCCTCTGGAGGAGTAGACATAGCCTACATGTACCGAGAAAATCTTCCAGTTCAAGGGACTTGAATCCCAGAACCTCAGATTGCAATTCCAGCTCATTGACCATTCCGACACCCTCTCTTCGGTTGTTGTAATCTATTATCCTTACCTCCCTTAACCTGATGTTATCCAAGTCATAAGGTGAATACACGGCTGCCACCATCCATCCAAGAGGAGTGTCCATTCCCATTGTAAGTAGTACTGACTGTGGCATGTCTGAGAACATGGCAAATGGTCCTTCTGTCATGGCGCCGTTTTCATCAAACGAGACGTAAGGCTCCAGGACATAACGGTAAAAGCGATTTAAGGGCAACTCTGAGAGCTTCTCACGCGAATTCATCGCTAGTTTGACGTTAACATTTGTAGCATTTTGAAGTACCTAAGATAAGGATAAATACATTTATGTAGGCAGTCGGGCTCATGACACTTAAATTTAATAATAATAACTGGTGCTCAATCAGATTGGATATCAGTTAGCCTGTGTCAGTAGGTCTAGTTCAAAGCACTATTGAGTTTGCTACCGGTACATCTTCACCAGAACATTCTGTCACGTTACATTATCGCCTTGTTTCCAGGCGCCACTATCACTTGGTACACACTAAGACAAACCATGGGCGGTACGTACATGTAAGTACAAGCCTGGAGGCGGGACAGGTCCCCAGCCTCGTTCTACACGGGAATAACCTACTGACTGGGCCAAAAAGAGTGAGAACTACTTAAACAGAAACTGCTGATACGATTGACACTTACCATGAGAATAGGGGCAATTTTCTGGGCAGCTACAAACAATAGAGGAAAATGAAAAGGACAGATATAAACAAATTGTAGACGATCAGGGAGAATAGACTGGAGGGTACATCGCAATTTAACGCATTAAAAAATAACTTCCAACATGATGAAATCCAGCTAAATATCTGACTTTAATTACAAACGAAAACTTCATGTTTTTTTTTTAAAGTTTAAATTGGTAGAAATAAACTTGTTCGAATGATATGTTTCCTAACAAAGCAATGACAGTACAGGTAAGAGATTAAACTGAAACCAAACTTACTAAAACTGTAAAAACCTTTGTGCAACTAAAGAAAGGTGTAGCGTTGTTACCTTTCGACAGGGGATCCACAACAACTACAATATCAAAACTGGCGCCTTCCTGCTTCGGTTTGATGCCCATGACACTAACAAGCAAGATAACACAACTTGTCTGTAAGTCGTACTAATAGATGGCTTTGCAGGAACAAACAATGTTGAAATGTTTTGAGGAAGACAAATAAGTGTGGCCGGAAACGAAAGACACTGTAGAACGCCCTTTAGGAAATCTATGATCTTCAGTGGCTGGTCCACAGATTTCGACCATGTGAACCATGAATAACTCTCTCGAGTAGCACTTTTGATGCGCTTCTTGGTTATTTTTCACGAGCTCATTAGTGACAAAGCCATAAATAGAAAAACATGCGGGTAGTCATCTTGAATTTATAAGCTAATAATTGCATGATTAGGGTTTAAATCAAACCTAATATCGCCTCAAAACAGAACTTGAACTACACAAAATTAAAATTACATTGTAACGACCAGCAGAAACTAAAGGATTGTACATACTCCGCAAAGGTATTAAAGAAGATCACGACTGTATTTCCTGTATGCTCCTCTCACCTGTGATCACTGCCCTTTAAAGTTATTTCCTGTCGAGATCGCTTTTCGCGTCTAATAAGCGCTGATGAGGCCTTCATAATAATGTCACTTCTAAACTCACTGTAAAAAGAAGAGCTTCTGTTATGTTTCATCGCACTAATAAGCAACCGCTCATGAACAGTAGGTTCGTCACATGTAAAGTTCCAAGTTTGACTCTGGCGCCAGGGTTCGTTCAATTGAAAATACTCTGCAACAGGAATACAGAGCTCGGAATATATGTTTGATTGACCTGAATTCTATTCCAATTATGGAATAGCATGCCTGGAACAAAACGAAATGATGAGGGCATTTTTCTAGCGACGCGGCTAGTTTTTGAAACAACAAAGAAAAAAGTGGACGTAGTCTTTTCGCAAATGAAATGCACTTGCACAAGCGAGACAAAGCACTCTGCATAAAAAGATTTGCTGAAGCAGAGAAGAAACTCTTCAGAATATTTTAGGAGGAAACGAGACTGCCAATCCTGACTCTCTCAGTCGGCACTCTAAACTCCTCTAACGCGAACAGCTTCCTTCCGCGTCCTTTGTATTCCGCAATAATAAAGAATGTTTTCACATTCTAGAATAAGGTCAATCGAACATACCCTAAAGTCTAAACACTGAGACTGTAAGACGCTAGCCTTAAATGACATTAGATTAGTAATGGATTTCTAAAAAGAGGGACTAATACACGAAACTGGCAAGAGATATGAGTATGAGATTAGGACCGCGTACATAACAGAACATAACAGGGATTTGAGTCCGGCGTATGAAAGGTACAATATTAACCGTACCTGGTATCATCATCAGCTGACAAATTCTCAAATATCATTTCATCAACCTATTAAAATATCATGGTTTGAGTTGAAAAAAGATACGGTGGTTCCAGTTACAAGCTTGAAAAACAACCATGCTAGTACTTTGGAAAGATAAATTTACTGTAAGGTTATCATCTCAAACTGTATTCTAGATAATTATTTATTACTTAAGCAATATATTCCATATCACATATGCCCTGTAGTAGTTATCTATGCTGATTGCTGGTGTCCCTATCAAATTAAGAACCTAAGTAGCCTAAAATCCCCCTAAATACCATTTCTATAAGAACCTATTTAGGTTAAGTTGGAAAAATCTAGGTTCTCACATGCGGGTTTTTACTGTACCGAGCCCAATATATGACTTTTTTAATGTAATGCAATGTCCTGGGTTAGAGGACAACAAGACGCGCCCTCTTAGCATACAAGGGCGCCAGTGGCAGCCGCTATTAGTCTATTGCACCTTACCAATTGAGATATATCGCCGGATCACGTTGTTTAAAACATGTATCAAAATACGCCAAATTTGTGTCTAACTCTAACTTATCCGGGGGGGGGGGAGTAACAATTTGTAAAGAAAGCATTCAATTGGTAACAATTAAAAAGCGCAAATAAGGAAAAAAAAATACGTCCGCCCACTCTCTCTTTTATAGAAATCCGGACGAGAAACATTTTTTTTTTGCTTGTTTTTTATAAATGCCCTTAATGATACATTTATAGTACTACAAAAGGACAAAATCAGAAGTAGAAAACAAGTCTTCACTGAAGACTGACGATGGAGCATGCCGCACCGAATGTGCTTGTAAATGCAGTCCTCAATTATAATGGCTGAAGATAAAACAAACCTGATCCCTGACTTTTCGGGCATACAGATCCATGTCAAAGCTCTCAAGAAGCTTAAAGTCATCCTCAGTAAAGAGCGTATTTCCAGCAAGTGGACCAAGAACCTGAAGTCAGAAGAAAAGAGAAAATGTATATACTTGACATCGGACATCGGACATCGGACATCAGACAACAGACATTGGACATCGCACATCGGATATCACACAACGGACATCGGACATCGGAACTCAGACATCGGACATCGGACATCGGCCATCGGAAATCGTAAAGATTTCAAATATGGGTAGATAACTATATGCGTTTACTTGTTTCAGTTGATCTAGCTTGCGTTGCAGCCGGCCTACCTATCACCGTCTAGACCAATTGTATATAAAGAGGGTTTAGAGTGTCTGCGAAGCAGGCTAAGTTTATCTAGAAATTTGAGAAATTTCTGACTTTTTGAAAAATAAAATGAAGCTTAGAACGCTTGAATCGGGAAATTTAATGCCCTTCTTTTCATATTTGCCTATCGAAATCGCAAAAATAAACACAAGCGAAATACTATCTCGCTAAAATCGCAATCATGAAACTTGTCACGGTTGTCTTTTACAATCAAAGAAGGTGGAAAAAATTGAAAAAATTAGATAAGCTTTTTTCAAGTTGTGCCATTGTGAGTCAGACAAACTGCTAATAATAATTCTTTGTTAACTCCCTTCCACTGAACATCTCTTTGGTGCTGCACTTGTAGTTCGTGAACTAGCAGAAGTACTAGTCCACAAGTAAACAAACTTATGGCGAGAATTCCCGCGACGGTGCCTTTTTAAATCTGACATGAACTAGAAATTTGATAATCACGTATGAGAGCTTCCCTTCAGTAGCTCCAGGGGGGAGAGGGGTTGGGTCAAAAAGCTTCATAGCTACCTACCCTTCCATTAGTTATAAGAGCAGACTCTCCTGGAGGAAGATTAACAACTTGTCTACAGAATGCTTGATGAGAAAACAACTTCCCTTTGAAGAGATTCGTGTCCATCAGCTTGGCCTTAATTGTTTCTACTTTCAGACCCTAAATATGGTTTAGTATGGGATAGTATGCATTAAAGAGGTGATGTAACACTGTCCTGGACTAAGAAAAAAGCGATAACTCTCTTGGATAACTGATACAAGTACTTAACTAACCACAACAACGTACGTAAGTGAAAACAACATCGTAAAAGGTAACTAAGGATAAACCCTAGTCTACTCTACTTCCACCAGTTTGTCTGGTGGTTACTCCTCATTTGACATCATCATTAATCCGCAGTCATGAGTTTTATGGGCATAAATAAAGAAAAACAAGCTAACACATCCCTGCGGTGGCGGTCGACAAATCGCGGTGCTTCCGACGACCTATCTTTGGTTTGTGGAAACCATCAGCGAACGAAAATGGTACATGTCAAAGTTTATCGCTCTCTGGGCCATTCTGTTCCTTTGTTTTATCGAAAATGACTTCGGGCCAAATCGTAAAATCAGTGACCACCTACATGTACGTGGCCACAATTTGGACACGAAGTCCCCTTTCGCCAAGCTCCTCCCTAACCTTAATTTCATGAGGTACGTAGTGCGCTCATTTAGTATTAACATATTTTGGACCGATGACGCACAAGGTGAAGGACCCTCCGCAATTTCATATACAACCCTAACGCTTAAATCAAAACAAAAATTGATAGACGTAGCAAAGAATCTTAACTGACCGAGATCTTTGTCAGGAGTTCCACCATTGCCTTGGTATCTGTAGACAGTTTGTCAAAGTCATTGTCTTCTGCCAGCAAGCTCTCCATAAATGTTAACATGGCTGGAGTCACATGCGACTTTGAAGCTAACACAGCCTCTACAGTTCTGGCCAACTCCAGCAGCTCTTGTTGGCTATTATCTGTTTGGTTTATTACTGGATTGTGGATTAGTCCGACTCTTGTACTTGAAGAAGATTTCTGCAATTAATGGGAAAAAAACAGCTCAATCAAAAAGCTTCAAGTTCTTAGCTTCCTCTTCCTTATTTTAACTTTAATAACCAACATCCATAAGTGGACTGTTCGGATAATTTTTGACGACTCAATCTTGTTGTACGGTTAGTGTAAAGGGGCTACCGCGCGTCTCGAAAACATTGCAGTTTTAGGTCAATTCTATGCTGAAATAATTACTTCATGCCTTTCTTCATACACAGCACGTACCTGTAGAGTTAATAAAAAGATATCACACAAATTTCGTCCGAGAACACAAACCAAATATTTTTGGTGATTTTTGCAAACAAAGCATTAAAGGTTGAAAAATGGGGTCAAGTTTCTGTCTAGTATGTCCACCCTCGCCACCCTCGCCACCCTCGCCACCCTCGCCACCCTCGCCATCAGGAGCAACAGACAACAGCATAGAGTTTCGATGCCGGCTAAATATACTGGACCAATATTTTTGGATTTCAATACATGCGAAGACATGTTTAAGCTTTTCAAAAAGATAGCAAGTAGCGTGATGACATAGCCCTTTTAAACATTAATATCGCGTCAAAACATTGTTGTAATGTTAATTTGAAGTTTTCAGAAAACAAATTCAATTCAAAAAAAGAAGCTTAATAACATGCAAATCCCAGTAACTTTTCGGGCCCGAAATCAAATATTCAAATCGAAATATAAAGAATATGAGCGCGGGTCCTAGCTTGCAAACTACTCCATTTTGTTTCATTAACTGATAGTTTTATCATGTTAGATGCAAAACTATTGAAACCTCTATCTTGCATGTAAACCATAACAGCTTTACGGGCCCGTTAATTATCGGGACTTTCGAGAAACGGGCCCCAGGCCCCGCATTGGAGGAAAAAAATATCGGCGAGCGAACTGAGCCGAGAGGTAGTCTGCGGAGCCTGGTCCCAGGCTAGCAACCTCACGTCTGTTGTTACATACGCTCATAGTTACCATTTGTTTAAGCGCGGCCATGACAAGGGCTCTTCCTTCTTTAATGGACAAATCAGCAATAACCCAATTAGTTACCGGCTTCAAACTCAGCTCCTCTGAAAAAACAAATCAAACAGTTTAAGAGTCAGAGTAAAGGCTACAGGAGCATCTTGACTGAATAAGAATGAGGCTGATTCATTATCCTTTTAGTCTCCGAGTCAGCTGTAGGATTTTCGGGAAAAATGACGTAGATACTGTTGAACAATGGAAAGCTGAGCGACCTAAGAGAACAATAAGATGAACCGGGGATAGGCCAACAAAACTATGAATGAGGAAAAATGCATTAAAGGTTCAGTGTGCAGAATAACGATAAAACAAAGCATTCTGACAAGTTTAGTGTCTGGTTTCATTTTTGAGTTGCAATGCGTGTTTACCTCCTTGTTTAGTGAAGTATTTCAAGTCTTTTTCAACTACAGAAACCATCTTAGCGTTGTCAAGCTTAGTAAATTCTTCTGGGTTATTGATATCTACATCTAGAAAAAAGAAAACCAAAAAAACGTTATATTTATTGGTCTGAACTACCTATATCCTCTAATAAGTCTCCGAGGGGCTTATTCATTTCAAGCACGTTCGAGGGGGGCCTTTAATAGACAGGGAGGTTAAATTGAGAGGCAGGGCTTATAGAGAATTTACGGTATATTACGATTTGCCATTACGTCATTCACAGTTGAGTTTCTAGGGTGAAAAAATTTAACCATCTTGGTTTACGAGGACCATAATTAACTTGTACTTTAATACTGCTGTACAACTTAGCAAATGAAATAGCACTCAATTAGCAGTGAGGTTTAAGTGTGAAAATCATCTCTACCGTCCATGTACCAATTACAATATCTTTGCGTCAACTTCAGAAAAGGTTAGCATACTAGAATATGCTGAAAAATCACTCCAATGGCAGTCAATTGTCAAACCCATTTCACGGATACGGAAT
The DNA here is from genome assembly GCF_958299795.1 of Porites lutea. Classification (NCBI taxonomy): domain Eukaryota; kingdom Metazoa; phylum Cnidaria; class Anthozoa; order Scleractinia; family Poritidae; genus Porites; species Porites lutea. The sequence goes on along the minus strand of NC_133210.1, from coordinate 23,151,064 downwards.
TTTAGAAGAAGCTACGGGGAAATCGTTGTTTAGAATTGTTATACTCATGGCGGTACCTGATGTGTGTTGCCTGGCTGCTGCTGTTAAGTCAATGTATGGTCTTTCCATGGACTGAACCATTGCATTTACTCTGGGAACCACATTAGGTTGACTCATTAGATACTCATATACACTGGAATAGCGGTATACAGCGCCCTAAACAACAAACATTCATATTCAGCAGGTGTTTAAAACAACAACAAATAGACCAAAGATTGTAGTGCTCAGTTATTGTAACGAAACTAAAAACTAGTGCTGAGTTTGGCTCATATAAGGCACTGACAATGAAAAAACAGCAGATTAATTACCGGTACTTTTATATATTTCATACCGAAAACACTGCATGCTGCATGGGGCCCGTCTGCATCATCACTTCACGAATAATTGCTTCATCTATGCTGTCAAACTAATGAACCGAGAGAAGAACATTGAGTAAATGGAAAAACAGAGTAACTGTCTTACAGCTGCAACTCTATTTCGAGGGATTTATCAGCAAATTAACAGCTATTGTAGAAAATACGAATACAAAGGAAAGTTTAATAATTAATACATAAATATAAATATAGTAAGAAAATACTTTTCAAAGATTACTGACTAACATATATAACGTGTCCGCTGTCTGATACACCGTTGTTTAATCACTGCAACAGAGAACCATGTGTCAGGGGGAGACCACATCCATCAATGAAAGGTTTACATGTGGGCCCTCTTAAAAATAAGAAACATCATAGTTTTCAAAAGAAAAATTATCTTTTTTCCTGCTCATACCTCTTCTTCATCAATCTGTACTCCGTTAAGGATCACTTGTGGCAATTTATGAAATCCAGTTTTGCCAAAGAAACGCTGTGAGGACTAAAAGATAGATAAGAGATATTAAGCCGGCTTCACTTTAACTAGCAATGATAGCGTTATTATTGAAACAGAAGTGAGTCAATAGTTCCTTTGGAAAGGCTGAATAAGACACAAGGAAACCCAGTTACCAACTTTACTGTGTTGTAACAAGAAAATTAATCATAATGTGTACATTTTTAAAAGAATAATTAGGCGAAAATGAGTGAGTGAGTTTACTACTTGACACCCATATAAACATTACAGTTAACGTTTGAAAAAAAAAAGGTTGAAAAATCTGTTTATTGTACTACTAAGGCTGACTCGTCCCCAGTCGTCGTCGCGGATAACGCGCACGGCGGGAGCAGGGGATGATGGTAAGACAGCAGTGAGGAAGACTCTCTCGCGCTTACCTCCTTCCCACCACACCCCGCGCGTCACTAGAGAGAGGTTGAGAGTGACGACTGGGGACGAGTCAGCTGGTAAGGTGCCTGCGTTAAGTGTTTTAAATCGGGGAAAACAAGTATGTATGTTAGTCTGTAGACTGTTTGTTAATGTAGTGTCTGTTAAAAAGGCTCTTATTCTATAACGGGGTGTTGTTTTATTCGGTAGGGTGGGGAATAAAATAACGATGGTAAATGAAACGTTTAACATTTTGAAATCGTAAGAGAAACAAAAAAATGATATAAAGCCAGAAAACCTCTCGGATACTAGTTGGGCAGCAGGGTATCAGAGGGTATTAGATTAGGTTCCTGGTCTCACTGATGTGCGCATTTAAATGAGGTGTACAGGGCATGTCGTGTGTGTGGATTTGACTGTACCTTTCTATATTCATCGTATTCTGTGTCTTCCCCAAACACTTCTTCTGTTTCATCTTTACTGTACCAAGACGAAAATGAATCCATCACCTTTTCGGCAGATGGGGATTCACCCTCAGGTAACCTGTCATAAAGCTGAACACAAGACAAGGAAAAACAGCTACCTAGTTTGTTGGCGACAACCTCAGTGGACCTCAAGCTAAACGTTTGAAAGCGAGTAAATTCAAAAAGGTTTTTGATCAGCACTGAGTCGTAGCTTGTTTGAAACGCTTTTTTAGTTCGGTCATAAGCCCTCCGAAAAAACCCTTACGCAGTTGTATAAACCCAAGGCTCATAAACGGACGTTTACGATATGCTATCTTAAAAATACATCTGTTCTACATTATATTACTTCTCTCCTTTCCAGAAATCCTTTCTCCTTATCTTAAACTCTTGATTAAGACTAGGAAAACAAGACATTGCTCTTAAGCAAAATAACAGGATAGGTAACCAGAGAAACCTCTGAGCTAATTAAGAGCGGATGTCAGTAAATATCGACCAGAGGTCTACAAAAGTGAAAAATCGAAAATTCTCAAAAAAATTCACAAAGTAGCACTAGGTAAGCTATTAACACAAATGTAATTTTTACTTCGATCCGATAATTATTTTCCACGTACGGGGGGTTATTGGTTTCGCGGCTCTCGGACCGGGTTTTCCAGGCCCGAGACCATGTGTCACAAAAAAATCGTTTTAAAATTCAAATCCATTGTACTGTGGACAACAAATAACTTATTCAAAAGAGTACTTAATTGCACACATTCTAAGTGGTGATTTACTCAGTTTGAACGAAAGTGTAATATTTTGGAGATTTTTCATTATTTTCAATATTTCGAACGTTTTCGTTCAATGAAAAAATGGCAAATTTCAAAGCCCAAAATCGTCGACTGGTACCTCGATTTCAGTAACGAGTCTTATACCACGTTAAAGAGCGTTATCTCTTCTTTCAAAATCTGTTTTCAAAACTACGGGCAACTTAAAAGTAAATGTTTGAGGCCAAAAAATACTAGTAGTACTTTTCTGAAATTTGAGCTTTCCAGACTCAGCGGGTCGATGCTAAAAACTTGGAAAAATACAGTAAGAAATCAGTTTGAGCAATAGTGGTTTCATGTTATCAGCTTTCAGAAACCAAGACGTGTTTATACAGCGATCTGATATAAATTAATGCCGTTTGCTATCAAGAAAGGCAGATTTAAGCTGTCAACTCCAGCCAAGTGCACCAGTCACGTGAAGTTGTCAAAGGGAGGGCAAAGCACTAATATTAAAAAGTCTTAAAATTCAAAACGTTTTACGTCCATGAAATCAGATTTTAGCGTACAAAACAATGTTGTGAATGTCTGTTGTTCGTACCTTAGCATGGTGTTTCCATATATTGGAAATGTCAAGTATCCACACGGGAGAACATACCAAACAACAACGTTTCAAATCCAAGCGCCGAAAGATCGTAAACGGCAAAGATTGCGTTACATTTCACAGAACGACCGCTTACCACTGTTGTCACTCCCTTTTTCGCTGGAAGCTACGAGGAGTTTTCATTCCGTCATGAGTGATTCTTGATCAGCGTTTCCTTGAAAGTACGACCCCGGACAGGTGATAACTGAGGACGTTTCGTCAAGACTCCTGTTGTTCAGTTTCAGGCTTTAGCAGGTGCGTAGTCAGGATTTTTCCGGAGGTACGCCCAACTTTTTCTACATCTTCTTCCCTCCTCCGGGCCCCCTCTTCCTCCCCCCTCCCCCCACCCCAAATCTCAACATTTTTTTAAGGTGCCTTTATTAAAGGTGGGGTTAACGGTTGTAAGCAAAAGCCTTTTTGCTGTTTATGAAATGACACAACCTCTAAAATTCTTTAATTCTGTCGGCTTGTTATGTTCATTGACGTCAACCGTTTATCATTAATTCAGCTATTAAAAATCAAGCTTGTAGTACCTCCGACTTTAGTTTACAAATGACTCTTTTTACCCCTTTTTGTCACATTATTTTTGACCGACAAAAGCACCACACATTGACTTAATTGTGCCCTACTTCGCCTACTCCGAAGACAGGTCGTGGAGAAAACGACGCGTTCGCGCTTTATATCATCAAGCTTGCTATATAAATAAATCTTCTAAGATTCGGTTCTCCAATTAATGTCGTCGCTTCTCTGGAAACCGATTTTTTTCAGTTATGTTTATTTCATTCTATTTTTTTCCCTCAACGTTTTCGGGTACGCACGTGCAAACCGTGCGTACAAGTAGCTACGCCCCTGTTTAGTCTCCTTAGCCCTGAGCGTTTCTCTCTTGCGGTTTTCGGGGGAGTTCAGGATGTGGTCCACCCAGTATTTCACGTCTCTTTTAAATGAGAGGCAGCACTTCTTGTTTACCGTTTCGTTATCAGACAGCGCTTAGGCTCTTAGCCTTTCATTTAATTTTGATCAAATTTTTATCATTTAGTTTCTCAGTATACGTTCGATCCGGTCCTTGTAAACTTATACTTTTATACTTTAAGGGAGCGTAATACCTATATTATTTTTTTCTTCGTTTAGTGTCGTCCAAAAGACCCAGTTTTTTGGCATTTTTTAAAAAAGCAAGAAAAAGAAACGACAAGGTTTATTTTTTTTGGACTTAGATTAATTCTTTTAATCTAAAAAATTAGCATTATAACATCATTTCGAGGCATAAAATTTTCGGTGGTGTATCCTCTTTGCTTTTTACCCTTTGTGGGCCTTTTTTTATGAAATTGACCATCAAATTTTCCGCCATATTGAGTTTGTGTCGATTTGGTGACCATGTCTTGTTGTTTTCAGTCTCCACGGCAATGATGCTGGTGTTTCAGGCCTCCCGTTCTCAGATTTCTTGTGATTTTTTTTTTTTTTCACCCCACCGACCGACCCACCCAAAACCAGGAAACCTATTCGATATTTGAGGAAATTCACAACGACAGAAGCAGGTTATGGGCTTTTTTCCTAGCCCTAATCCTACATCACGGGAAATCCCTCAGGTTAGGCAAGAATTCGATAATCCTTCCATAATCATCCATTTTTTCACCGCGTGAATTGGGTATTTTTAGCTTATTTCGAGGAAATACTTTTTGCTTCAAATCCAGGGTGGGCTTTTAAACACATTTTTTAAGCCAAATGGTTTTTGCGAGAATCTGCTTACCCGAACTTTTCGCATAAAAAACGACAAATACCCGAAAAAAGCTCATGTTGTTGGTGTGGTGGCATATTTCCAATAAATTCAGCTCAATGTCTCGTGAAGAAGAGTCCAGATCCGTGCCGCGCGCCTCTCGAGGCAAGCGTTCCGTCGAAATGCGAGCCCAAAAACAGGTGGTAAGCGGTCAATCTGTGAAAAGTAACGCAATCTCCGTCGTTTGAGAGCAGCCGAAGATGCTCTGGCCGATGCTGTCCTTGATGTTTTTTATTTCCAGTATCTAGGAAACCCATGCTAAGGTATGAAACATACACTCGTACGCATTGTTCTGTCCGCTAAGGTATAATTCCTGGACGCAGAAACGTTGTGCTTTTTGAAGTTTATTATTGTGCTTTGCCTTTGACAACCTTACGTCACTCGTGCGTTTGGTAGCAGAAGATGGCTAAACTCTGCTTTTCTTGTTGGAAAACGGCTTTAAATTATATCAGATCGCTCGATAAACACGTGTTGGTTTCTGATAGCTGATAACGTTAAATCACTGTTGCTCAAAGTGATTTCTTATTGCATTTTTCCAAGTTTTTAGCATCGACCCGCTGAGTCTGGAAAGCTCAAATTTCAGAAAAGTACTACTAGTATTTTTTGTTCTCAAACATTTTCTTTTAAGTTGCCCGTAGTTTTGAAAACAGATTTTGAAAGAAGAGATAACGCTCTTTAACGTGGTATAAGACTCGTTACTGAAATCGAGGTACCAGTCGACGATTTTGGGCTTTGAAATTTGCCATTTTTTCATTGAACGAAAACGTTCGAAATATTGAAAATAATGAAAAATCTCCAAAATATTACACTTTCGTTCAAACTGAGTAAATCACCACTTAGAATGTGTGCAATTAAGTACTCTTCTGAATAAGTTATTTGTTGTCCGCAATACAATGGATTTGAATTTTAAAACGATTTTTTTGTGACACATGGTCTCGGGCCTGGAAAACCCGGTCCGATAGCCGCGAAACCAATAACCCCCCCGTACGTGGAAAATAATTATCGGATCGAAGTTAAAATTACATTTATGTTAATAGCTTACCTAGTGCTACTTTGTGAATTTTTTTGAGAATTTTCGATTTTTCACTTTTGTAGACCTCTGGTCGATATTTACTGACATCCGCTCTTAAGAATGTTTCCTGCACGATTTTGGCGATTTCACTTAGTATTTTCATTTTCGGTAAGACACGCTACTTGAAACAACAGACGAGACCTGCATTAGCTGAACCTTGCTTTAATAACCGGAGGACCCATGTGTCAGTATACAAACTAACCTGCAACAGCCAATCAAATGCCTGCCGTGGATCTTTGTCGGCAACAATGAAGCTGAATGCTCGTGTGATCCCTACAGCGGCATCCGTTTTGGCATCAACACCCACTGGAACATCAGCAACCAAGCATAATCCAAACCTGCCAGCATAGAAGAATGCACGGACTCAAAATATAATAATTTCAGTTTGTTTCACTTCCTTTTCGCAAAAGTTTATATCTTCTCTCATAACAGTTATTCATGGCGTAAGATGAAGTGATGTCTGTAGTTTAATTAGTTCTTAATCTATACCTGAAGGGAGAAGTAAGCTATCTTTAAGAAAATTAAGAGCATGAAGGGTCACAGACCTGGCTTTTAAACTCCTGGGGCTTACTCTGCTCGCCGCTTGTACGTGAGTGGTCATTGTGATTCGCCTCTAATAATTAATTTTCAACAAGGTGCTCGAAAAATATTTTGAGGTGGTGAAGTGCTCATAATAACGTTCCAGGAACATGGGACCCTTTCAGCAAAACCAACCAAACTTTGATTTGCATATCCCAACCCAAACTTTACAACTTGAGGAGCATACCTTCCCTTGACTCACTATAACGTATAATTTATTTTAAATGTACAATATATGATCCTGTTAATGACAAAGATGACAGAACGAAACAAAAACCCTAAAAAATCCCGACACCATGCTTAGTGTGTTAGGTATTAACTATACATACCTAACTGGAAATGAATTATGAAGAAGCTCATTAGCAACCTTAAGAAGCTCAATGCTCTTGGAGTCCACTGGATTGACAAAGAAAACCTTTAAAGAAAGTTTACAACAACCAATTCAAAGGGGACAGACAGCAAATTGTTGTTGCTTGAAATATCTGTATATCGTAACTGCTCATTAGTACAATGCCTAAAATGTGTGCAATTCCACAACTGAGTTTCGGCTCCATTAAATTCTCTACTACATATATTTGTAAAACATTTTAGGAGGAGGAACCGACGATGTGAGCACAGTTACGGACAAGGTGTATGAGTAGGAAAAAAGACTAGAGAAAATGTAATGCGTTAAATAACGAACTAAATACACACGTCAAAAAATGGATTTCTTTTACTAATACTATAGTCACACATTTTAACAATGAAACCCAGTCTTATTTAAAAACTGTTGACTAGCACTCTACATGTATATTCATTCCGTTGCTTCTGATTATCTCTTACTGACAAGCACTAAACTACTCTGCGAGCAGAGCCGGGTTTCTCTCTTGCACGGCTTTTAGTTTTTAGGAAGTCGTTCTCGTCACTTGCCACCAACTAGGCGACTGACAAGCGACGCTAACGACTTCGTAAACGCTAAAAACCATTCAAGAGAGAAACCTCTGCTCGCTGGGTAACACTAAACAACTTCCAGTATATAATCAATAATTTACAACAGTTTTAATATTAAGCAGTGTAACGTATTTTATCTTTTGCATTTGACCAAAAGTAGAAAAACACCAACAACAACATATTCTGCTGAACCAGCGCTTTGCCAACGCCTAACGAACCAAGAGAGAACATTCATTTAAAGTTCTGCATTTTCGATTGTCAAGCGTCGGTGGAAGTTTTAGGAGGTAACTTAAGGACCTAAGCATGAAAGAACAGATAACTACTAGACCTGTTTTGTGAGCTTTAAACGAGACGAACCCATAAATAATCAACTGACAAAGTGTTGTGTATAGTACTCAATGTGACCTGTGTGCCTAATGCAGATCGGTAATGTGGAATACATGTAACGTATCTACTCGACAGGGCGCTATACCGAATCAGTACACTGCACCCTGTCAACAACAATGCGACAATTATTGTAAATATTTTCTTTTTTTTTTTTACTTTTTTACATTGCCTGATGTGTACTGTTATAAAACTAACATTTGTTACGTTTTTCCTCAGCTGTTATTATTCTTAAATCAACAAAGAAAAAGAGATACTGCGTAGTAGTGCGTCATTCCAAAATCAGAAGGGCCGTTCCCCAATTGCACAGACAATTGTACATTGTCGAACAATGTAAGGGGGCGCCGCAGCGCTTTTCCCATGATACCGCGGTATATCACAGGTTGGGTTATACAGCTTAGACACTTCCACTTAGAGGCCCAACAAGAGTCCTGTCACACTGTATATAAAATATCCAGGTAAGGTCCCTGATTACCTCCTGCATTCTTAGCAAATGCGTAATCAAGATGATTACGAAGTTGACTGTTTAGTAAGTAAAATCCAGCATTAATAAGACAATTAAGACCAAGACCCAGTTGTTGAAAAGGTGAATAACGCTACCCACTGGATGAATCTCAATCCAGTGCAATCTAGCGCAATTGATTTTTTTCTAATACTTATCCGCTGGATCATCATTTGTCCGGTAAATAGCGCTATCTGTATTAGAACAAATGAGGGTCAATTGGCAACTAGCAATCAGACTCGAAATATCAAAGTAAATTTTACATCCCATGCTGTTTAATGCCTTGACGATGGCGTGACGGCAAAACGTTTGTTTTCCTTCAAGTTTTTACTTGGTTATGTCAAACAAAAAAGATGGATTTACCAGATTAAATATGTTCTTCGCAATGTAACGCATCATTCCAGGAAATGTTGGTCGTAATATCTGGAATCAGAGATTAAAGCATACTAATATATTATCACTGAACACTCCAAACTCAAAAACCAACGATCGTGAAAAACCTTTGTATCCACATATACCATCAAACTGTCTAAGTAAACTACATCAATAGAAAATGTTTAGTTTTTTCAAAACCTGTGTTCTCAATCTTTTAATCATCAGCAGTTGTTCAGCATGTTAAAATTTCGGGCAACATAATTTTGGTTTTTGGGGGAGACGACTTTTTGTCTCGCCCCTAGGTTTCATTTTTCGGCGCGGCCGATGCGTTTTGGGTCACGTGTTCCGAGCGAGATAAATGAAGGACTGGGAAGACACCGTACGTGTACTAGGCAGGTGGTCACCTGAAGAGTAGGCAAATAACATTCAACCAGGAACAAGCTGACAACAGACATCCTAAACTGTTATGTACAGACTACAGTGGAACCTCGATATAAGGAACCTTTATACAACGAAGTCCTCGGTATAACGGGCGATTTTCTTTACCCCAGTAATAGTAAAAACTATGAAAAAGAACCTCGATATAACGAAACCTCGTTATAGCGAACACATTTTGCCAGTCCCTTGGCACTTCGTTATATCGAGGTTCCATTGTACTACATAACTGCGTTCACCTACCTCTTGTAGTTCAGAGGGCCAGCCCCAATACTGTCGATCTTTTTCAAGATCATTAATAAACTGAAAACAACAGTAACTAAATAAGACATAATTCACGTTAAATACAAGAGGCGGTTAAGTAAAAATATATGATTGAAATAAACTGCAGACTGTTATAAAAAAATACAAGAAGTCCAAAGAATACTGCAAAGCTGTTACAGTACGCTGATGTACATGTATTTCAAAACAATATTTCGGTTGACCTGAACTGCCTTCGTCGGCTTGCAGATACAACGCTGATCTTAAACAGGATGGTTGACGGTTACTCTGGCCAGCCAAAACTTTCTTTTAAAATATACATGAAAATGTCATATCAGTTGTGTGGTAGTCCGTGGACTTCTCGCATTCTATGTTATCAATAAACATTCTTTTTTTGGAACTTTCTCCCTAGACGAAGCTGTAGGTATGACTGACTAACCTCAGAAAAATAATAAAGTGCGGAGGAAAGGAAGAGTGGTCTTCGTGCCCTAATTTTGTCAAAGGTGACATTTCCTTATAAGCCCGCCATACCAGTTGAAGTTGATATTTTTTGTTTTGATATGGCAAAACAAACTCAAGGTAGACTAAAAGCTGATTTTTTTATTCTATCAAGTTGCATGACTGTGTGTAGCTTGTTTTTGCTTAAAACAAGCAACACACATGCAGATGCTCGTCCCTTCTACCATTATTTTGTGATGTCACCAGTTTTAACGTTATAAACAACTTGATACCTTACTTGTACAGTGGGAAAAGATCATTTGCATGATTCAGTCCAAAAGGCCAGAGAAAGATTACTTACCACAATAGAGTCATGCCTGGCATCTAAAACAAACGACTCATGTTCTGGTTGAGTTGAAAGGGACACAAGCTTGCCAAGGGCATCCCCCTAAAAAAACATAAAGAAATAAACAATCATACACAGCCTTCTTTAGTTTTCTAGTGGAAAGCACACTGGATATTCCCATAAATAAGGTTAAGGAATTGCAGAAAGCTAGAACAAGGATCCATGGAAATAAAACTCTGCTTTTTCTGTAGTCCCATGAACCATTTCTCTTAGTTACTGCAACATTCATAAAGGCTACCTAACAGATTATACTAGTTTGTCAGCTACCTACATACATATGTACCTTTCCATACATGTATGTGTTATGTATGCTAACACACAAGCCTTTAGGAGTGACTGAGACCAGGGGACAGAGATAGAGAATTGCTATACACAATATTACTATTTTTTGTTAACTATTACCTTGATTCCAAGAGAAGCAAGTCTGTCAATTGCAAGTGCTTCATCACGCAGCAAGTCTAAAAGTCTGGGGAACAGTAGAGTTTGATAAACTTGCAGGTATGGATACAGTCATAGTCATACATTCACGTTTCAGTTAAAGCCTAAATATACAATACATGTAGTTAAGATGACAAAATAATTCTCAACTCCGTTGATCCAAACATCTTTTGGCACCTTGAGTGCTACGTATTCAGTTATTATTGATGGTTCACTCATTTTAAGCCCCACTCTCTCTACTAGTGCTCTGTTTTAACTCAATTTAATCACACAAGCTTTTGCGGGAGAGTTATACCCATTACATCATCGCTATTCCATGGGGCCAATTGTGCATAATTATTGCATACTTATCACAAAAACTAAGAACTGTGAACTTACATTACGTTTTACAATTTGAAACAAACTTACTGAAATGGATTTAGATCATCAACGGGAACTAAAAGTCCATTGATCAACAATGCACTGTCTCCTGCATCAATTCCCAGGTGAGCAAAATGCTGCAAGAAGAATCAGAATTGTGAAAAATAGGAAAAGTACAGATTTAATCAAATGTATCATTAAAAAAATGGTTTAGTGAATTTATTATTACTAAGAGATTACCAAAACCACATGTATCAATTAGGTGATTATTTACAGCTACATTAGAGAAGGAATTATTAGATGAATATTTCACAAATTGACACACTAGAACTAAGCTAAAAGTTTTAATGTGCCTGTGTTAAATGTTGTACCTTTTGATTCAACTGAATCTCTTTTCTCATGTCCTCCTTGACCTTTGTCTTAACGAGAGATCTAAAGCACAAACACAGACATTAGTACTCTAAAAAGCTATGACAACAAAATTTGTTTTGTGGATGGAATGGAAGTTTAAAAATATAACCCCCATTCACAATAAGAAGCCAGAATGAACCATTTATTTGAAGACTTATTTTCACAAGAAGGTTGTAAAATCCCAGTTTGTGAGCAACTTGCTCCCTGACCACTGTAATAGAATATTTCTAATTTTAAAATTTGAATTTGACCTCTTAGTCAACCAGGTTTTAAACAAGTCTGTAAGATGTGATGCCAGTATTGAAACACACAACATTTCAACAGTAACGTAGATGTTGCACACCTTCTAAAAAGAAATCTAGCAGCACATGGTACATACCCAGAAACCCTTTCCACCACAAAAATAACACACATCAATCAAAGGTTACAAACCTTGTTTGCATGGGCAGATTCTGACTGATATCTCTAAGTACTTTTAATGCTCCTTGTGGATCAGATGACATGACCCGCTGGGCTGCTTGGAAGCTCAAATCTGCAAAAAAAAAACCACTCATTTCAGCTTACAGACGAGATGTTAGATAGCCAATGAGGAGTATTGGATTTGTTTTTGTATTTGCAGTTGACTGGAGTATCACAATGTGATCTCACTACAGTCTCATGGTATGGAGAGGCACAGTGGAACTAAACCTACACAAGTATACTGGTATAATTAGTTCATCATTCGCTCCTGGTTGCATTTTAAAGGGAAAAAATAGAACAGTCTGAAGATGATGATGGCCGTCTATACATGTATTAAAATGCTGTCCCTAAACAGATGAGTTATTACTGCCATATCTACAAACCTGAAAGTGAAGTTACGATTCGGAGGTCAGGACATACATTGTATAGCAGTGTGTTGGACATTGGGCACAACGAATTCACACATGTGGGCTTCTGTTTAATTTATGCTTAATTTAAGAATTAAAAAAATACTGGACAGCACTAAAACTAATAGCGGAGCTCTCGCGCGCGAAGCGCGCAGCAGAGCACCATGGGTAAAAGAATGTGGTAAACTACCCATCCGAGAAAATTTGGTAATCACGTGACCGTACACTGACCGCCCGCCCGCCCGACCGTCCGTCTGCACCACAGGCATACCAATTGAAAATAATTCAATCAACAGGTATGGCGACCCGAATGCAACTCAAGGTTTTATTTGGAAAGAAATCGCATGGCCGCCCGAACTTTTAGAAAGGAAAAACAACAACAAAGTCGTGTCTTTTTCGACGTTATTTTTGATATTTACACTCACGTGGATAAGAGAGAAAGAGCTAGAGCGAGTGATTGAAAACAAAAGAGACGAATTTTGTAGGAAGAAAAACATGAAAATTCAAAGCGGCTGTGAGACAATGAGAAATGCTAGCGGCCAGCAAGGTAAAAATGAGCAGCAGTGAAAAATAAAAGCGAACATGAAAAACACACAAAAATAATGTGTAACGAGGAAGTTTGACATTTTAGTCCTACAAAACAGCGTTGTAGTTGTGCAAAACAACGGCAAAGAAAGACAAAAAGCGTGCTGCACGTGCAAATTTGTTTTTCTTTTCTATTTGGCTAATTAGAAAAAAAGTGTGCTGCACGTGCAATTTGTTTTTTTGCTAATTAGATCTTTTGATCTTGATGCCATTTTCATTGCCCTCCCCGTTTAGCATTACGCGATTTAATTTTGTTTGTTTACAAGTTTTATAACCAGAGCTTCGCTTTTAGCCCTGGCTAAATCTATATATTAGTACACAGCCACATAACACACAATTATAAAAATAACGATGGAGAAACAGGTACTAAGACAAATTAACTGGCAAAAAATTGCACAGCATATAACTAACAACTTGACACAAGTACAGGAGGCTGAGTAATTCTATGCAAAGTTCACAGTAAATACCTTGTAACTGCCACACCTTTAAAGCAGCCATTTCTTGTGAACCCTCCTTTAGGTGTTTCCTGAACTGCTCTAAGTTCTCTTTCAGACCTGGATAAAGTTTCCTGAAAATGAAACCAAAATCACAAATTGTAATGTTGATCCAGAAAAAAATCCAGAGATATAAACCACCAAGGAGCAGTCACATAGAACATTATATGGATAAGCTAGTCTTATGCTGGTTTAAAATTACAGTATCTATATGTACCTCCCCAGGAACAGAGAGTAGCTCTTTCTAAACAGATAATAACCAACATAAAACACAAGTAGAAATAACATTATTGAACTCAGAACTCAGATGATTAAAGGGTTAGTTTCTAAAGAACGTGTGGTGTTACATCAGGGGGGGGAGTGAAATACAAAAATTGGATTTAATTAACTGAGTTGTTTTACAAGAACCATAGATTGGCCACTGTCCTTGGAATTGAGAACTTCTCATTCCTGAGGGCAGTGGCCAATCAACCTCAGTAAACAAATCAGATCAGAAAAACAAATTTTTGCATGTCAGATAATTAATAAGTCAGACATCTTAAGTTTATGTACTGAATGCACTCAATGTACAAACCTCAGCTTCCCAAAAAGGAAACCTTCAACTTCATCTTCATCTGCTTCATCTGTTCTCTGTACTTTTCCTTCTGTGTCATCTTTGACTTTACTGTCATCCACAGCTTTGTATTCTGTTTTCTTGACAGCAAGTTCTACTCCATACCCTGATAGTCGCATCTTTTTACCTGTTGTTGACTGCTTTAAGAAAAAGGCATTGCAGCTCAGGGTCAATTAAGTGACCTACACTGTTCCTAATATCAAAATCATAGAACATAAGTCTAAAAGTACCCAAGATTTAGAGAGTCCATGACACATGAATGTATTAAATATTGATGATGATCAAGTATCATTACAGTATGATTAATGTTATTATTACAGTATTACCTGTAAATAATGTCTGAGGATGTAATGAACATTCTCATACTTTGCCAAGTGTTCGAGATGTTGGTGAAATTTCCAGAATGACTCAGATCCAATCATTGCGTACAACACTACAGTTACTGAATTGTTTTCTGACTTAGGATAGTGATGATCAAATTCAAAGCTTTGTGATACTGGCCTGTATAAAGAATCACAAAAACAACAGGTTGCTTACATCAATTTTCAATGATCAATGAAATTGTAGAGGGCTGGGTACATGGGGAAGTCAGTTTTCATTGATATGTCACACAATAGAGAAAATCCACCAAAGGGAGAGTGGACGAGGAGGCTACTGGTGCGTACAACATAATGGTATATCAGAGTTTTCAATAAAATGGAACAGAAAGGGGGAGGGAGCAAATCATCATTATATGTGTTTTTTCTTTAAAGAGACTTCAAATGGCCATTACTTTCAACTCTCGCCTTGCAGACACCCCGCTATGATGGGCACCTTGATGATACGGACAGCAGCTAAATCCCAGGCAAAAATAGACATTTGACTGAAATGGACTCCCGCTTTTATGGGCTCTCACTAATGAGGACACTAACTCAAGGTCCCTACAGTGTTTACGATAAAGGGAGTTAACTGTGTAAGCCACCTTGCATGTAAGTAACAAACTTGGGCACAATTTGTCATTTCAGAAATAGGGTTTTGTAATGAGCACAGTAATGAGTGGGACATACACATTTTCTGCTTGCTTGATAACAGACACTGCCTTTGCAACATCACAGATTGTCTGAGTGCCAAGTTGAATAAACGCTTCACAGTCTGGTGCAGGAATTTCGTGTGCTACCTATAAAAAAAATCAAAACACAGCAAATAAGTAAAAGCTCCCACCTAATAAAAAATAGTCTCAAAGACCATCATATTTGCGATAAAATTAGTTTCATGGAAGTCACAAAGTTAATATATATTGAAAACAACAAATTAGAAAGGAAGTGGATGAGATGGAAGAATGGGTCCCTAGAGAAGAAAAAGTTTGTTCCAAAATAGTACACAAAATGTTAATAACTAATTGAGGTATCATAATACATAGCCAATTAAAAAATCAATGATAAATCCAACAGTGTTTCAATGTCATCAAGACTCCATTTTCCAGTTCGAAATGTTTACAGTCAACTCTCTCTGTGATGGACACCTTTGCAACCAGCACTAAGTGTCCTTCTTAGAGAGATGTTTGTCTTATATAGAGTCAACTAAAAGGAGTAAAGAAAGGCTGTAGGGACCAGCTCTAGGTGTCAGTCGTATAGAGAGTCGACTAAAAGGAGTTAAGAAAGGCAGGGACCAACTGTAGGTGTCCATCTTATAGAGAGTCAACTAAAGGGACTAAAGAAAGACAGAGACCAACTCTGGGTGTCCTTGTTATAGATAGTCAACTAAAGGGAGTAAAGAAAGGCAGGGACCAACTCTAGGTGTCCGTCTTATAGGAAGTCAACTAAAAGGAGTAAAGAAAGGCAGGGACCAACTCTAGGTGTCCATCTTATAGAGAGTCAACTAAAGGGAGTAAAGAAAGGCAGGGACTAACTCTAGGTGTCCGTCTTATAGCGAGTCAAATAAAGAGAGTAAAGAAAGGCAGGGACTAACTCTAGGTGTCCGTCTTATAGCGAGTCAAATAAAGGGAGTAAAGAAAGGCAGGGACTAACTCTAGGTGTCCGTCTTATAGCGAGTCAAATAAAGGGAGTAAAGAAAGGCAGGGACTAACTCTAGGTGTCCGTCTTATAGCGAGTCAAATAAAGGGAGTAAAGAAAGGCAGGGACCAACTCTAGGTGTCCAATTTAGTGAGATGTCCATCTTATAGAGTTGTCTGTAAAGAGGTAGTGGCCTATACAATGAACTGCCATATAAGGTGAGATATCATACTTTACTGATAACTTGTCAGGATAAATGCTGCAAAGTCATGCAAACTATTGGGCAGGTGTGACTTTTGCATGATAAACTATCATACATTAATCTTCTACCAACCAGTTTAACAGATTATTCTTAACATCTGGACTTGAAACAGTAGATACATGTATTGATGTAGAGTGAGAGGTTTTTCAAAATTGCAAAGGGCTTTAATAAGAAATACCATGACAAGTATTATTATACTCACCCTATTAAATAATTCCACTCTTGGAGAGTAATATCTCAGCGACAAGGAAAATTGTAAGAAATCCAAACCTAAAGGAGCTAGTAACTTTTCAGCAACTTTTATAATATGTTGATATTCATCTGAGGAGAAAAAAAAACCAGTTTCAAATCTAAACCTATTGCTAAAAACATTATGTTACTTTATTTAAAATTCACACGTGCAAAAGACAAATAAATCACAAAAATGATCTACCACTAAGATGAGCAGAAATCAATAACACACTGTTTGAAAGAAATGGCGAGGTGCCAAATTATTTTAAAATAATAATCAAAGGTATATGGTCTTGAAGTTTGGCGGATGATGAGACATCATTTCAGAGTTTATTACAAATAATTTAAACTCGTAAGAGCATTAAGCTTGAATAATGTGTACAAGTGAAACTAAAGGGCACCAATGTAATTAAATTCAGGGTGCCCCACAAAAAGGCTTTATGCAATCCATTTAATCTAAAATTTCCTTGTTGTCTAAGAACAAAAGTAAACTGTAAAAGTATCAGGTGGCCATGACTGGGTTGCTGCAGGAGCACAGCTATAATTTACCATCCCTTATTATACACTAAAAAATGAATTATACCATCTGAAAGTTAAAATCATAAAAGTAAGGGTATAGAATGATAAATTTGAGACTTTGTGTGATTGTGAGACCACGGTTTCAAATTTGAGAACAAGACTCAAAAAGTATTTGAGACTCCGAGACACAACATTACCCAAAAACAAGATTTCAAGACCTATAAAAATGCTTCTAAGATTTTGAGATGGACCCAAAATTTTCTGAGACCCACATTTTTCAAGGAACCATTCTATACCCAAAAGTGTGCTTACATACTTTAATAATCATAGCTTGAGATCATAATCCAGTTTGACATAAATACCTGAATCATGACTAAATGAAACTGTCTGTGATAAATCTACAAACTTCCAAAACTTTTCATTGCTATCTGCGGCTAAATATTCACTGAAATGAAAAATATTAAACATTGAATAAACTATTAAGTAGATCTCTTCCTCAAAAGAGATAAAAGGCAAGATAATGATGCCACATTGTTTATGTTTTCTTTAGCTTGCAGTATTAGGATCTTGTTAGACTGCTATTTGGGAATGGCTCATATTAAAATTAGCATACAATTCTGCCCATCCGAATTTCTGTGATTGACACATAATTAATTCAAACCAATCATGTTTTGTACACTCAGAATCTGAGAGTAAAAAAGGGTGAAACAATAGTATCCTTGAAGGCATCATTTCTATTTTTCCTAGTGCAAGAAAATCTGTGAGCCAGCAAGCCATGCGATTTATGTGAGCCATGGGAAAAAAAGTTTATAAAATTGCAAATACATGAAAAACGTTTCCTACATCATAGTTCCCTATGGGTATGCCAGGTTTTGCAGCTGAAATATTTGCATAATTAAGCAGTCTTGGTCGACTTTCACTGCTTAGGGTCAAGCACTCATTTTACTGACTAGGGTTTATCACTCACTTTATGGATTACAGTTATGCGCTGTTTAGGGTGAAAAACACTTATTTACAACAGCTTTCAGTTCATTTTTTCCTCCATATTATTGCTTTTTAATTTTTTTGGTTGGCTTGAACGGTGTCCTAACTCTTTTTCCTTGCCCCACTATTACACTCTAGTATGCCTTAATTTCCCCTTTTCCTGCCTCTTCAAACTACTACATTGTACCAGAGAGTCAAGCTACCATAAAATTCCAAAAATAAGCCCCTCCATGTATAAGCCCCTCCAAACAAAAACCCATATGGCGGCTCGCACTTGGGAATTTCCCTCAAATACAAAGTAAAACAAAGCAAAAACGGTAAATTTCCTTCCAACTATAACGCTAGCCCAATTGATTTTGAAATGCAAATTTCCTTCTGTAGATAAGCCCCTCCAAAAATAAGCCCCTCAAAAAGGGCCTTTGAAAAATATAAGCCCGGTGCTTATTTTCGCAATTTTACAGTAGGGTATTAGTGTTTATTAAATTAACTAACATAACATAAAACTGGGAGATCACATATGTATCACAATGTTTTTTTTATCTAAAAGTAATCCAGATTTTTCAAACCACTTTAAGAAAAGCAAATTGGTTCAAATTAGTGGGAGGTTTGGTAAATCAGGAGTAAAATTATAGTGTTTGACTGGCAATGGAAAGTTAGGTTTGGCTCCAATAACTATTATCATTATTCATTCAAAATATTTCTCCATTTCTGATTGGCTAAAATCCCACGAATAATTCATCATAACCAGCTATTGTCGACCAAATTTGAAATGATTTTGCCATACGTGAAAAATTATGTCAAGTGTGCAGCCAGATTATTGAACAGTTAACCGAGAAGACCTGGGGGCAAGGTTGAGTTGTTTTGGTAGTGAGTACAAAATGGTGAAACATTTCACTCGTTTCACGGAGAAGAAATAGGCAAACTATTGGCTAAAACCATGGCAAGAACAGCAAGAAGACAACTCGACGGACAACATCTGCTCTTTGGAGAATATTTACAAAACTGAAAAACCCTTTATCTCCTAAACTTGCTGATAATCATGCATTATCGAAGATGAACTTAACATCGATGGAGGTAAGCATGTTTTAACTTGTTTTTAATCTAGGAATTACTTTGAATGAATAACAAAACAATTTTTGAATTTGGCTTTTTATCCGCCTAGGCCGTAACACCCACCCAAGATCTCCATAATTGTTCAGATGATAATCAGCCTCATTTAATTAACAATTAATGAATGAGGCTGAGTTTCTTATGCAGAATTATGGAGATCAAGGAGGGTGTTATCTGTCGAGGCAGCACCCTCCGAGATCTCCATAATTCTTCATATGATACGAAAGCCGAATTCAATAATTGTTTTATTATTCATTCAAAATAATTCCTAGTTTAAAAACAAAGCTAAAACATGCTTACCTCCATCTATGTTAAGTTCACCTTCAATAGTGCACGTTCTTAGTTCTAGTTCTTACTCTTGAAACAAGTGAAATGTCTGCCATTTTTTGTTTTCACAACCGAAACAACTCAATCTCGTCCGCAGGTCTTCTGGCTTAACGGTGCATTAACCTGCCAGAACGCGGCATTTTTGCCATCATTTCCTCATTAACACACAAAATTCTTCCAAATTTGGTCATCAGTAACTGGTTATGGTGCTTTTAGCCAATCAGAATCGGGGAATTATTTTGAATGAATAATAATAATAGTTAATAATTACAAAAATGTTTAAAACCAAGGGCTAGAAAAATCGTAATTCTACAGTAATGTATATTTTTTAACAAACCTGGCCTCTAGAAGTAAAGGTGTTGATGCCCATCTTGCATCTAGTGTAGCAATTATTGACTTTGAGGTGCTAGGTTGACAATAGCTAAGCTGGGTTTTACATATAAGAGTCCACACGACGGCCAATAGAATATGTGTAACCTAGAAAATATTGACATCATCGTTTTATACAGCTCAAAATTAACCATAAGAATTTTTAGCAACATATCACGACTACTAAAAGGCTCTTTAAGTCAATGACTACGAGCAATGATAAGGACAATTTAAACCGTATTTAACATAAATTAAGTTACATGTACATTTGTGTAAATTATTTTACTAAATTACTAGACTAACAAAAAATATAGAAAAAAAATCAGTCAAATTGAAACATTCGAGTTTCTTTACCGGGGCTGACAAAATACGATCTCTTTTTCATCGCAAGAGTGATCGGAAGCTTAAATCGGCTAAAGTAATGAAAAAAGTGAATAAAGCGGAAGCATGGGAGCTGCTTCAGAATACCGGTCCATTAATTTGGCGCAACACTTTAAAGGCACATCACAGTAAGCACTTCTGTTACGCAACGAAAACCAAATAAGTGACCGTTTATTCTGAAGATTAGGAGGCGATATTCCCTAAATAGATGACTAAATTCTGGGTTTAAAAGATTAGTTTTACTTATACAGAGTACCTTGCATCTGATCGCCGCCATCTTGAAAATAAAACCAATGCCGTGTAACCACGTCGCGCCGCTAGTGCCAGGCAGGCGCCGACACAGGCAGCCCAATCTCTTCTCAGACTGTCTCAGCTCACGGCAGGGAACAAGGGAGGGAGGGAGCAAAGATTTCATTCTATCAAATCTTTTCTTCTTAGTGTTTTGAATTGTTTTCAGATCAGTTTCTAAGCCCACACATGTTTGATGGCACACTAATTCCAGTGGACCGACTTGTGGAAGGGCCGGGCCGGGCTAACAAGTTTTGATAAAAATTGTCTCTGCTTCGGTCGGGGAGTGAAACATAGCTTTCGCTCGTAGCAAGCGTTTGCGTTTGGTTTCGGAGCAAAAAAAGACCGAGGAACGGGATTTTCAGTTTTTGCCGCGCGAAGAATTGAACCATAGCCACCCTCCCTGCTCTTTTACGCGCGCCATTTTTCGCGCGGTCTTTGACTCTCGTTTCTCGTTCTTTGCTCCGAAACCGCACGGAAACGCTTTCTACGTAAGCTAAGTGAAACACAACAATTTGGTGATAAGGTCAAGCTGTACTATTTATTCCATTTTGGGGCAAATTTTTTGGGGATGATACTTTTCTATGCGTGCTAGTGTGGGTATAGGGCATCTCATTCTTTTCCTTTAGTGACGAAAAAAACACAAAAGTAGGAGATTTTTTCCGAGAAAATCTACGATATAATGATCTTGACGAGATCTTTAAAAAACGAGAGAGATACGCCTTTCCCATTTCAACCTGCCGAATCATAATATAATATAATCATGATATTAATATTATTGCAAGCTCGTCGAAGAGGCTAAGAATGCGGACAACTCTAGAATGAGATCCCTTAACTGAGATACTCTCCCGTCCAACAATGCAAGGGGTGTAACAGCAATTTAAACTCCGATGGCGGTTTATCGTGCTTGTGTTCCCGACAAATCGCTAAAATTTTTAATAAGCACTTTACCTCAGTTGGTAAACGCATAGCGATATCTTTCGCTGGAGTTAAAAGTTGGTCGGCGTCATTTATTTCCGACGTTGCGGTTGAATTTAAGCCTGTGACAGTGGCTTCCGTGGCAAAGCAGTTAGCGACAGCGACAGGCCTGGACAACATGAGTGCGCATATGCTTCGTGACTCATCAAATATGATTGCCCCACCTTTGACCTACCTAATTAACATGTCTCTTCGGAAGGGAACTTTTCCTGACACCTAGTAATGTGCAAAGGTAAAGGCCCTGTTCAAACAAGGGGATAGATGTGATAGGTATAATTACCGCCTTATTTCCATTCTGCCATCTGCGTCTACAGTAATTGAGCGTTTTGTACATTTTCAGCTTTATGGCCATTTAATTATAACTCAAAACAATTTATTATTTGATAAGCAATTTGTCTTTAGACAACGTCGCTCTACTGCTACTGCTTTTTGTCAGTTTACCCATGATTTACCTGTAATGTGTGCCGCAGACTGGCGCGAGGGAATCGCACAGGGCATTCGTCGGTGCCTCAGTGGTATCGTTCTACATCGTTCTCAGATCGATGGATAACTTTCCAGATCTGTTTTTTGTTTCGTATTTAGCTATTTGACCGTCTTTTTAAAGGATTTGTAAAGTAAGCCGTAGGAGGTGACTCACTAGTTATTCGAGAAAAGAAGTAAAGTTGAAACCATTGTTTGAATCGAACTTGCTTTATTTAGTGATGAGAGGTTACAAAAAATTAGAAGAAATCCTGTAGGAAACTTTTCTTGTTTACGCGTTTTTAACATTTTCCCAGCATATGGTTCCTTCCTTCCTCAGAATGGCGGAAATCGCGTATCCGAGGACTTGAAATTTCAAAATTATCCGGGGAAGGATGTCCCTGGACCCCCTTTCAACAGGGCCGCCTTCGGCAGCCCCATTTCATCGAACCCCCTCTGCTAAAAAAAGCTGAATCCGCCGCAGCAGGGCATGCTCACAGGAGTCGTTTATTTTGACTTGAAGAAGGCATTTGACACTTTGGATAAGAAGATACTTCTTTTAAGTGTGCCGCAGGGGTCCATTTAAGGACCCTAAAGCCCCACAGGGGGTACTTCCTAGTAGTAGGCTAATGGGTATGTGCCGCTGGATGAGGTCGCATTTTCACGACTGAATTGACTATCATGGGGTTGCATTTTCATAAGAGTTAATAGAATGGGGTCGTTCATCTTCAGGATTTTGTGCGTCAGAAACTTCAGGTATGTAGGGATTTACAAATAGAAAGATTTACTCCACATTAAGTTTAACAAATGTATCAGTTGCATCATTCAATTCAGGATGACCAAGTTAAAAGGCTTTATAAGGCAGATGTAGAAACAGAAAGTGACTAAGCTGGGAATGTATTACTTTTTCCCAAAGATGGGATCTGCTCCGCTACCTCGACCCATATTTAGTCTTGGCCGAGATAGGGCAGCATAACCAGCAAGCTTAAAATATCTTTATATAAGGTAAAAAAGGAAAGAGCTTACATAGGCTTAGATTGATGTAAAAAAAAAAAACAACAACAACAACAACAACAACAACTTGCAGGTAACCAAGACAATGACTATCATACTTTGCTAAAAGAAATCCGAGGGTAACAGATTGACCAATCATACAAGATATGTGGCAGATACTATCTCTAAAATGACTAACAACGTCTCAAGCGGAAATAATCACGAAACAAAAACATTGTTGTGAAAGGTTTGAACCCAGGAGTCATTTCAAAATTAGGTTGAGTTTGATCGTCTGGGTGAACGTACTCCTGAAAAGGACTGTTGTTGTTGACAGTGACTGACGTTTCGACAACTTGTGCGGTAGTCATCTTCAGAATCAAAGTGAGTTGTATCACGTCAGTTGATGGAATATTATATTCTGGTTATTGATCTGATTGGTCAGTTACGTCGCGATGTTATTGGTCGTCTGTCAGTTAAGCCGTGATGTTATTGGCTATGAAGACTCGTAATGTAATTGGTGCGTTTCGATCCGTCTATTGTCACAGTCAATCAGTCGGCTATTGTTAGTCATCAGTTGTCCAGTTGTTCTCCCTAGTTTTGCTTGATTTCGTCGATAAGTCGTTTGTACGGTGCCAGTAACTGTTGACTACGACTCAGTGGCGTTTGTTTTAAGTTAGTAAACCAGCTTTCTAAAGTGGTCGTTGATAGTAGTGTGCAGAATACGTAATACATGTCGCAGAGTCCCAGTAGATTTGATGTTTCGTCTGTAAATAAGACCTACGTCAACTCTGGCCTAGAACGGCAAAGCGATAAATAATTTTACTATCTCTATCCTCAGGAACCCTGCTGAGGCAGTCCTCTGACTCTTCAGCTCCGACCTAATTTCCCCACTTTTAGGTAACTGAGGGACGAAAAATAATGGAGAAAAAGTTTTAAAACACACGAAGTCTATAATTCAGCGACGTTTGCACTGTTGTCGGATCGTAAGGTCCTTATTAGGGAGTTTACGCAACGACGAAGACGACGGCAACGAACACGGCAAAAAAGCAGTAGGTTAAGACAAGCAAAACAACAACTTTGTACGTGCATCACGCTTTTTTGTACATTGCTCTGACGTCGTTGCACGACTACAACATGAAACTGCCTAATTTCACGTTTTGTCAAGGACGGGAACAAAAGACAACAACTTTCTTTTTCTTTTCCTGAACTTTGATGAAGTCCTTTAGAATTCAACTCTAAAAAACTTTGCTAACATTTGACGAATTAAACGAAATGGAATAAGCGCGATAAAGTTTGAGGCAGCGCAAAGTCACTTTGTAAGTGACGTTTTCGTAGCCCTCGTCGTTGCGTAAACTCCCCGATTAGGGACTTTAAGATCCAACGACGCTACGGCAACGGGAACGTCGCTTAAAAAGTGAATTTGCGTTCTTTTAGTCTTTACAGCGATTATTCCTGCCCACTTACTTTGTCAAATGTAGGCGAAACCTCCTAAGGCTGAATGTCAAGTGACCATATTCAGGCTCAGAAAGAGAAATAAAATTTCTTCGTTGCTTATTTATGTCCTCCTTAAAACGCGAAATTAGGCATTTTCTCGTCGACGTCGTGCAAAAACAGAAGAGAAATATACAAAAAAAGCGTCATGCACGTGCAAAGTTGTTGTTTTGCTTATTAAACCTTTTGTTTTTTTTACGTTCTCGTTGCCTTCCGCGACGTTGGATCTTAAAGTCCCTATTATCAGTCCGTGCGTACGTCTCCCGAGGGTCTGTTTAACGCCCAAACAAGTCTCGAAGGTGTACAGAGTGGCTAAACCATTAATATTTAGCTTGTCCACAAGTTGGGCTCTAGATAGGGAGTGATTGCTTTTGTCGTGTATAATAACGTAGGTTCTGATCCTTACATGAGGCGCGCTCGGATCATAGACGTCAGCGAAACATACAGTAAAATTCCGAAAATAAGCCCCGGAGCTTATATTTTTCAAAGGCCCTTTTTGAGAAGCTTATATTTGGAGGGGCTTATATTCGGAGGGTGTTAAGGGAGGGAAATTTGCGTCTCAAAATCGATTAGCCTAGCCTTATTCTTGGAAGGAAATTTACTGTTTTTCTTTGTTTTACTTTGCATTTGAGGGCAGTTTCCCAGTTCAAGCGGGGGGCGGGGCTTATATTTGGAGGGGCGATTTAACGGAGGGTTTTTTGCGTTACGAGTTTTGGGGGCCTATATTTGGAGGGGCTTATTTTCGGGATTTTACGGTACTTTTGCACAGGATCTGCCGATTCCAACAGTGTTTTGACCGCATACCTCAGTACACCGGTAAGTCACGTTCGAAGCCTCTGTTCTTTTGGAGGTCTCAGCTTCCTGCTCCTCGCCGTGCTTCTTTCCCGTCTTGCTGGATTCACAGCATCTCGCTCTGCCCCATCAATACGAAGCACGGTCACGTGTCGCTGGGACATATTCCGCAGTTTGGGGTGAAGGTGCAGTCTTTCGCAATGTGACGAGACGATGAAACGCAGCGAAAGCAGATGTGGTACCGTGCTAATTAAGCCCAGGCGCTCAAAATACGGTCTACTTCGCAGTTCGCGACAGACCCGCAAGGGGCTAGGTCTTTCATGAAGAAACCACCACTTGTCAGGACTGTTCTCGACGGACTTTACCTTATCAGGGGTCTCAGGAGTTGTAACGTCAGTTTTGGCAGTCGATATGCCATAGAAACTCTCAGATTCATCACAACTGTCTAGCGTTAGGTAGTGGTCGTTTCTTTGTTGAGCGATTCCTTGAATAAACCGCGAAAATCCAGCGAGGGGGGGAGGGGGGTAGTCTACCACTTGCTGTGTTTGAATGCTCGAAAAGTCTAAAAAATGCAAAATACATAAAGACCCCAAAATAAGCGCCGCTTTCCCCCCAAGTTGTTTTATTTTATTCACATGACTCGGATGCTGAAATGCTAATACGGTTGTTATTGTGTTATGGCCGCTCAGTTACTGATAGTTTAATTTGGATCTGGAAGGGACATAGACCTTTCAAAAAACTTTTATTGCGTCCTCCTTTTCGAACGAAACAAAGAAAAAAGTTTATGTCGTAGCACTGCTTTCGTAAAACAGCACTGAACCACTCTTTCGAGTACTACGGTATGGAGCAATGAGGTAATGTAAAAAGACAGGAAGCCAAAAGATGGCATGCATGCCCAGTGCCCGTATTATAACACAAGGTGATGAAGAACCGTCTTTCTTTCTTTATTAACTAACTACATGACCTTTAGATCGCATTTATCTTTACTTAATAAGGAATATCACTGTTTTTAAAACCCAGGCCATTAATACTTTATATACAAACTCCTGTATTTTAAAAAGTTACACTGAAGTATATCCGGGTCCATCATTAGCGAAAAAATAAATTATGAAAGCGTTTCTGGTCCTTTTATAACAAAAATGTGTGATCATTACCATACACCAAGAATTTTGTTTTGCACATGACATACGATGGGGCATTTAGATGTCTTTCATTATGCCAAAAAGACTGACTTGGATATTCACGTTAACGAACAGACCAGTGACGCTTACAAATATCACTTCCCGGGAGCGAGGGAGAACAGGCAAATTAATGCACAGTCGATTGAAAATACTACACCCTCAAGTTCGCAAGACAGCTAATTATCCCGGTAACGGACTGCCTAAAGTCCCTTTCTCCCGTTCTCCCTCCCTCACCACCTCCCACCGAACTTGCACACTAAAGAGAGCCACTCACCAAACGGAGGCTCGGTATTTCGGTCGGACCGAAAAACCGAGCCTCCGTTCGCTGTATTCAAAGGCTAGCTACTACTTGTTCCTTCCTTTAAGTGAGTTTCATTAACTTAATACTGAATAGAGCATAAACGAGAAACGAAATGTTACATCGACAACCTAGAATATGCTCTGCTAAATATTCATTCTCATAAGTAACCATTTGTTTGTTTGTTTTTGGTTTTGGATGTCAAAATAACTGAAAAATACATTACTGTGGTAAACCAATTTACTGCCGGAAAATATGATGGTTTAACACTTACAGAAATTTCACGCGACTGAATATCCACTATTCTTCTCCCCCTAATACCCATCTGATTATCTGCTTAAACGTTATTTACCACAGAGTTAGAAGAACGTATCAAAAAATTTTCAATTAAGCGATACTTCGAATTGTTCCAATGCCTGTCTTTGTTAAAATAACGGTAAAAATCGCTCTATTTTCATGACCTGCATGCCTGGCTCTGTGCTGATATTTTTCATAAAACTCCATAATAACTGGCAAAGTATAAGAAACAGCGAGCTTTGAAATGATCTCAATTGAAAATTAAATATAACTAAAAAGCCTCGTTCACTACATACAAGCAAAAAGGTATTTAACGAAATATTTAAATGCCAAACATCAGATACTCTAGGCTGTTTCGATGTTCAACAATCGTCTATTAACTTCGTCTGTTAAAGGTAAACTCAGCTGTCTAGAAATGACACCAGCGCGATTTCACCACGAAACCTCCCAGGTCAATGTGACGGTCAAGCATAAATAGCTGCCCCGTCAAACTTGCTTTAGATCTGTGATTGTGACTCGTATTCCGCACCGTCGTCGCTCCAGTAGGTCCAGTTGGCGGAACGGCCTCCTCGACGCCATGTTGATGCAGCTTCATCCCGAGAGCGCCAAGTGTGCCGCGAGGAAGCCGTAGAAGATCGGTACCCACTGGAGGCCTGCAAATAAGAGAATCGTGAGAGCGAGAAAGAGAATCAGCGAAGGCTAAAAAACAACAAACAAAGTGAAAAAGGCTAAAAAACAAAAAAACAAAAAAAAGAACATTCTCTCTAATTTAAAGCAAAGAGTCTGAATAACGAGCGCAAATAACAGAAGAAAAAGTGTTTTAAATGTGTGCACCAATAATCATGTATTCCAAACGAGTAGTATAGTAGACACCGAATTATCCTTTTTTTGTGGAATTAATGAATGTTTGTGTGGAATACACTAACGCCAAATTACGTCATACCTTTTTGTCTTTTACCATGAATAAAATGAGGAGGAATCTCATTAAGCTAAGGTCATTTACATATAATAGTTGGTTTAACCGGTCTGACAGGTTTTCAAGTAACTTTAAGGTCGATAAATGTCTTGGATTTCGATTGGTTGATTAGAAAACAAGAAACGTTTTCATTGGTTAATTCATGATGTCTAACGAGTAAACTCAACCTTGTCTACGACTTAAAACCACTGAGTCGTAACGTTATTATACAAGTTCTATTCCTACTGCTGCCATTGTCCTAGCTCCAGTTTAATGATTCTTGGCGTGTAAATCGTGCATATTAATAAGGGCGAAGGCAAACTAAGTCTTTTTTTAATTTTATTTTCCCTCCATCACATCGACCCCACACCAGCCTTACATCGACCCTACACTCAGTTTCTTTCGACACAGCTGCATGAATAGCAAAGTTATACCACCACCACCACCACCACCACATTTCTATTGTTTTCCTCCACCACCACCACCACTACATTTTTATTGTTTTCCCTCCTCCTCCTCTTCCTCATTTTTTATTGTTTTCCCTCCCCCTCCTCATTTTTGTTTTCACAGACAGGTTATTTAGAAGGAAAGACAGGCCAAAAAGGCCAAGCACAGCCCAAAAAGGCCAAAATCAGGCTGAAATAGCCAAAATCAGGCCAAACTGAAAATCTAAATAACCAGTCTGTGAAAACAATAAGAATGAGGAGGAGGGAAAACAATAAAAATTAGGAGGAGGATTCAGAATAAGGATTTCGGCGCTTGCTCGCAGTCGACTCAACCAGAGGTTTAGGTTCGTCTGTAGCGCAGGCACTAGGTGTGGGCACAGCACATAGCAACAACGCAGATTTCAACTGGTGCTCACATGCTCCGACTGCTTGCTTTTTCCTTCCCTTTGACGCGCTGAATGAACGACCTTACAATCATGATCGACTTTCCAACGGCTTTCGTTCTAGACAATAACAGCACGACAACTGAGATATCTTAGAGGTAAACAGAAGTTCAATTTTAAACTAGGTTTAAATTTCATTTTCCTTTGTTCTTGGGTATGGTAGTGTACGATAATGACTTTAAAACAAAGGCAAATAAAATTTAAACCAAGGGTATAATTGAACCACATCATCCACATTACAGCTGGCGACCAAAGGACTTTGCCTACCCGTTATTCAAACATCTTCCGCGACATGAAAACAGCTGAATTCGCCTGCAGGTCCTCTTTCTTAAACTGCAATAAGCTACCTTTGTACCCAAAAGCGTATACATACATGGCAATCGAAAGAAAGAAAGACGAAGGTAAATATGCATTTACCATGTACTGTTTATTGGTTGTAGTAAACACATCAAAAGCCACAAGACTGTACCGTTTGACGTACTGAAGAGTCAAATGTTGATAAACTCGTGGAGAACGATCCGTTCAGCTTAAAATGTCTGACTTAAGCAATGTTGATTTTAAACTACAGTTTTAAACTTACAACAACAAACAAGGGATAACGTTCTAAAACCTGCACCAGAACCTCCTGCCGGAAACTTCTCTCCAACTAGTTTCGAAAGGATAGTTCCGTTACCCTCTATTTTTAGAAAAAGCATGCCAGGCTAAACAATAGTTCATGTGCTTCGAATTCTGGTTCTAACGAGTTAATACCTACAAGATGATACTCTTGATTTACATTAAAATTCTGCGTAGAGAGCAGCTGGCAGGAAGTTCTCCGCAATTTAAAGCAACGTTTACAGGGTATTTACTGTCCTCATTACCCTTCAACTGTGCACTACAATGAGTAAACTTCGCTTGCTTTGACTATGATGGTTTGCAATTACAGATTTCAAATGATGGTAAATAGGAATCTTCTTTTAAGGTTCTCATACTTAATACATATCTTTCTTAGACTGTTGAAGAGAGATATCGTGCTGATAGAGACAAACGTTGCATAAGAACCTAATGAACGCCGGCCTACACAAATCACAATGACGTTCAATAGACTCTTCAGAAAACGAGAAGGAGATAAACTGTTGGTTTATATTGAGCACTAGCTGGGTGTGGCGTGCAAAAGAATACCGAATGACTTACCACGTGCTATACGTCGTAGCATTCGGTGCCAATTGCGAGATCTGGATTTGTTAGCATCTTAATAAAATTAAATAAGCTTCAGTTACTGGTTAGAATGTGGGCTGGGGGTGTAGGGTGTTACATATAACACAGCACAATCCAAACAACAACAACAACAACAATTTGTGCGTTAGCTAATGTGTGATTTTAAAGCTATAAATAACCAATCACATGCTTGCAACACGTCTTTAGGTCTCTTAAGGAAAGCTTCTACTAACTCTCAAAAAGAAA
Source organism: Porites lutea (assembly GCF_958299795.1). NCBI lineage: Eukaryota > Metazoa > Cnidaria > Anthozoa > Scleractinia > Poritidae > Porites > Porites lutea. The sequence goes on along the minus strand of NC_133210.1, from coordinate 23,120,793 downwards.
AAAATTTATACCGCCCATGTAACTCAATACACTTCTAACAATATCTTTAGCAGTTATACTGTTAAATTTGCACACCATTTTAAGAAAAATGCTTTAAATCCTGTTGTTTAAAAATTTAGTAGAAATACTATTTGCGCAAGACCTCGTCATATTAAAGGAAAAACATATGGCCCACATAATATTCTTAGATTTAAAGCAATGAACTGGGTACAAAGGTATGAAAGAAACATGCAGAGAAGGGATAACAAAGACTGATAACTTACCAATGAGCTTCTCGTTCGATACCCAGAAAACGACGAAGACCGCGTCACTGGTTCCTGTTAAATCCGGCAAAAACAACAGCTGTTAGTACAATAAGAAAGGCCACTGCCAAATAGTAAACTCTATCATCTTTGAGGAGAAAGAAAGCCCAGTGTTAATCATGTATTTCTTTGGATGAAAAGGATAGACAAGGTAAAGAAGATGCATCTCACTTACATGATAAAAACGCTGCATGCGTTTCCCTAAGTCAAATAATTCACTCACAATGTCACTATAAAAACCGGCACCAAAGTCTGAATACTGAATATTTTGGTGACAAGAATATATCACTTCTAGACTCGACGTAAGGCTTCAACATATGTTCACACCCCGTTTGCCACTACCACAAATCAACTCAGCCTACTACAGTTACAAGGCCAACAGCCTACTCAATAAAACACACCAATAAACAAACAAACACGGTGGTATTACTCAATAACAGACTGAATTCACTTTGGCTGGAGTGAAACCGAGTAGTATATGTTGCATGCATTAACGTCTGTTTATACAAACGAAAGAAAAACACTGTAACAAACAAATAACAGTTGTCTGGATGAACAAAGACTAAGTGATCACTAAGTAATAACACATGTCTTAAAAACACCCACCCAACAAGAAATCCCTAACAAAAGCCTAACGAATCATACCATGTTATCTTCAGATGCCAAATAGTCACTAGTCTCTGATAAACGCGCATAATCTGTTTACAGAGAAAGAACATGAAAAAACATCAGAAAGTAGTACCATTAAACTACGTTCTACATGCCACTGCTTCGGCAATAACACAATCGACATTCAATGGCTGGGTTGAAAGTGGGAAGGTGGTAAGTTAAACGCTGATAATTGCAAATAAAACTACGACGTTTCGGCAATGCTGCCTTCATCAGGGAAAATATGTCAGTTCAGATGTCTGATGTCAAACATCTGATGTTACACACCCGATTTCAGACGTCTCATGTCAGACGTCTCATGTCAGATGTCAGACATCTGATGTCTGACGTCTGATCTCAGACGTCTTAAGTTCGACGTCTGATGTCAGACGTCAGATATTTGATGTCAGACGTTTCATTTCAGTTGTCAGACGTCTGATGTCAGATGTCTGATGTTCATACATCTGGTGTCGGATCTGATGCCAAACGTCTGATGTGTGATATGTATGATGTCTCATATCATGTCTGGTAGCAGACGTCTGATGTAAGACATCTGATGTCAGACGTCTGATGTCAGATGTCAGACGTCTGATGTTCATACATCTGGTGTCAAACATCTGAGGTCAGACGTGCCATCTCAGACGTCTGATGACAGACATCTGATCTCAGTTGTCAGATGTCTGATGTGTCATGTCTGATATCAGACGTCTGATGTCAATGTCTGATGTCAGACGTGTTATCTTAGACGTGTGATTTCACATTTCAGATGACACGTCTGATGTCAGATGCTAGACGCCTGATGTGTCATATGTATGAAGCCTGACAATAGACGTCTGATGTCAGATGTCTGATGTCAGACGTCTGAAGTCAGATGTCTAATGTCACACTCTGATGTCAGGCATCTGATGTCACATGTCTGATGTATGATATGTATGATGTCTGATATCAGATGTCTGACAGCAGACGTCTGATTTCAGATGTCTGATGTCAGACATCTGATGTCAGACGTCAGATGTCAGACATCTGACGTCTGATTTTACAAGCCTGATGTCAGACGTCTGATCTTCGACGTCTGATGTCTGTTCTTAGTTGTCAGACGTCTGATGTCAGATGCTAGACGTCTGATGTGTGATATGTATGACGTCTGATATCAGATGTCTGACAGCAGACGTCTGATTTCAGATGTCAAACATCTGATGCCAGATGTCTGATGTCTGATGTCGGACGTCTGATTTTAGATGTCAGATGTCAGGCATCTGATGTCACATGTCTGACGTCAGACGTCTGATGTGTGATATGTATGACGTCAGATACAGATGTTTGACAGCACCCGTCTGATGTCACATGTCTGATGTCAGACGTGTGATGTGTGATATATGTATGATGTCTGATGTGTGATATGTATGTTGTGGTTCAATTTTATCCTTCGTTCAAATTTTCTTTTCTTTTGTTTTAAACCGCTTATCATATTATTATCATACATGTACATTACCATACCCAAAACAAAAGAAGGGAAAATTTGAACCAAGGATAAAATTGAACCGCATGTATGTCTGATGGGAGATGCCTGATGTGTGATACGTGCGATGTCTGATGTCAGACGTCTGACCTCATGACATGCAACAGACATCTCACATCAGACGTCGGATGTATTATGTCTTATGTCAGATGTAACAGGTCTGAAGTCTGATGTCAGACAACTGATGTCTACTGTCTCTATGAAGTCTGATGTTTGTTGTCTGAGGTCAGACGTCTAATGTTTGTTGTCAGATATATGATGTCTGGTGTGTGATGTCTGATGTCAGATGTCACACATTTTTTTTCTGATGAAGGCAGCATTGCCGAAACGTCGGAGAGTTATTTGCAATTACCAGCGTTTAACTTACCACCTTCCCACTTTTAACACACACAAACGCTATGCACGAATCCCCTTTATTTGTATTCAATGGCAGTGACCATGTTCGGAGACCAACGGGCAGTCAATTGGGTCGGGAAAAACTGCAGCGAAAGTTTTCAAGAACGGGCAAGACAGACCCTGGGATGCTACTCTTAAAGAACCAGTTCCACAACTCAGTCGACTGCTAGTTTCTGATTGACCCAATCGGGGGCCGGCATTAATCGCGCTGCCTTCGTCGTCTTCTTATACAAAGTAGTTTATCTGCGAAAATGTCTGTTGGCCGTACCTGTCTGGCTCGAGCAGCCGAGCTTTCATCGAGAAGAGTTTTTTAGTGAAGACAGGGCCCAAAAAACCAAAGAAATTCCATAATTTAGCATGTTAGCAAAACAAACAAAATGCAAAATGCAGCAACCGAAGAAATCAGACTGTGGGTCAATCAAAGGTAAATTAGTAAAAACAGAGCACTTCTAGGCTTCTTCAAGCAACCCCGCAAGTTTACTCGACCAGTTTCGTTCGGTCTTCTCGTGTCACTGAGGGGAAATATTTAAGGACAAAACTACAAACTTTAATGGGAGAGGAATTTCTCCTGCACATGAATGACAAGTATGACGAGTAGGCGAAAACAGTCAAGTTTGAAGGTAAACTCGCTCGTATAAGATCACGAAAGCAGCGCGATAGATGCTGGCCTCCGATTACGCACCGTAATTTTATGCCCGATCAGATACAAGCATTCGATTGTGTCGTGGAACTGGTTCGTTGAGAGTGGCATCCCAGGGGCTCTCCCGTCCGTTCTTAAAAACTTTTGCCCTTGTCTTTCCCGGACCAGCTGACCGCCCCTGGGTGTCCGAGAATGGGCAGTGACCGGCGCTGACGAAAAACATAAGGGTTTTTCTCGAGCTGCTAAGAAATTATCAACATTTGCGTGTGTTTCTTTCAACTTTTGGAAACCGGGGATTCTGTTTAAGGTGCTTTAGCTTGATGGCATTCGTTCCATAAAACTGAAGCGAGGAATAGGCCAGTTTCGAATTATTAAAATTCGCACAATACTGATTTGCCTTAAGATTTGATGTGTGCGTGTTGTATTCCAGTAGCTTTGAGGTTAGGGTTAAAACCTGGATTATATTTTTTAGCAGTTCCTCTGAACATCCCCATACTCAAATACGATCAATCAAACGCACCTTTACACGTAATATAAATACATTCCTTTTCAAAGATGGTCAGTTTTTTTCCTTCAAGCACGTTCAGGTAGTTTTACTTCCCAGATGCGAAGTTTGATATCACCTCACAAGAGTCATTGGCAAAAAGCTCATTTAAAAGCCCACGTTTACCCCTGTTTTATTTTTTCTTCAAAAGCACGTATTTCACAAACCCATCCCTACCTATCAATAACCCTTCCATACAGTGAAACCGGTACTAAACCGGACGGCATATTGAGCAATTTGCACCCTGAGTCATGAGCACTGCACATGCATCAGTAAGTCGCAAACTTTTCTTCCCATATTTTCTGTAAAACGGCTTTATGAGGAGGACACTAGCGACAGTCCAGTGAGCCGGGTATCCGCTGACACAGGTTTTACTGTATTGCCTTATAAAATCTAGCAACAAAAGCAAGCATCATACAGTTGTATCAAGCAAAAGTATCTTAACAAACAGCTCCATATAGATACAAGTTGCGCTTACCCGAGTCTAAGTCTACAGTAGATGAAGGAGAGCTGGGCCGAGGGGAATCCGATTGGAATCCTGGCGAAAACTGCTCATCGTTGATAGAGAACTGGGAACCGGGAAGTTCTCTTACGCGGCGGGATGATGAACGGCCCTGTTTAAGGCGCTGAATTTGCGAGTTAGCGTATTGAAGGTCACACCGTAACCTGCATTAAAAACGAAAAGAGACACTGTTTAGAAGTCAGTTTTTTTTTAGGTGAGAGGGTTTCCAAGCCTTGACTAACACGGAAAACTTATTCCAGGTTCCAGCTTCAGAGTGCACTGTATGGGGTACTCTAACAGACCTTGAAACATCGCGTCAATCGGAACAGGGATTAATGACACAAAATTCAACATCACCCTTCAAAATCGAAAAGGTATAAGTTTACCTTTCCCTTGCCATGTCTCGATCAGTTATAACTCCCTGAAAGAGAAGGAAATTATAAAGGCAAGTTAAGCGCTCGTATATAGCAACGTAACGAACACTAAAAAAAAGGTAGTAAACTTCGCCGCTACTTACAAGTAAAGTTGTAAGCTGCTCATTCAACACCGACGTTGACAAAACAAGTTGTTGCTAAAATGAAAGAAAAATGAAGTTATGTTATGTACATTATCAAAATCAATTGACACTGATTATGATCACATGAACTCACTGTCGCTCCACTATGGTGCGTTCGATTGATCGTATTTTGGAATAAGAATACGCAAAAGTTTTAACGCAAATCTCTTCTACCGTGATTTTTGGGCCATTTAAACTCAGCATACACTGGAATATTTCATTTCAAGCACATTTCGAGATATTGCAATGCACTATACGAATGCGAAAACAAATGACTTCTAGATTTTAATCCATCCATTCGTATTCCGAAATACGGCAAATCGAACACACACTAAGTACTTGTTACCTATTCATTAAAGACGAGTTCCTCTAACTCTTTTATAAAATTGAGTCCTTCATTAAGAAATCATAACAACACATAGGCACTTAGCTTTGACATTTTAGTTTCAACATGCTAATCCTTTCGGTAGCAAGCCTATGGCCTACCTAAAATACTGTATTGGTTAAAAATATATTTATATATGGTGAAAATGAAACTAAACATTAGCCACGGTAGTACCTGCGGCGAGAAGTCGCTCTGGACACCATCACAACCCAGTGATACCAGACCATGAGAAACGTCATCTATATTTGGATTTAACACATCGCTCACAGCAACCGTTAAACGATTTGCTAAAATAAAACATAACAAGATCCCATCAGAAGTAACAAAAGCCGATTTCAGTGACCAATTCTGAGTGGTAAAGCACGTATATTATCTATTTAGAGAAACAGCAGTTAAACGGTAGATCAGTAGCACTAGTCTACAAATAAATTTTTAGATCGATCAGTCTACACTTAATCCGGAGAAAAAGTTGAAGCGCAGAAGGCATATGCGATAAACGATCGGAAACATCGGGATTCTTACGAATTTCTTACTCTATGAAAATACCCCGAAAAATGACAAATCAAAAAAATATATATCCACACATAAAAAGAGCCATAGGGCAAAAAAATTACGGGAAAAAGAATTGATAAGATTCCATTTCTTTATATTTCCGTACCATTCCGAAAGAAAAGCCCCTCGATATATAAGCACCTCAAAATATAAGGCACCCAAACTCGTAACGCAAAAACCTATGTAAATGGTAAATGTAACCCTCTTAAATGGCCCCTCCGAATCCAAGCCCTGGGAGGTCTATACTTGGAAACAGCCGTAAAATACGACATAAAACAAAGCAAAAACGGTACAGGAACACAATTTTGTTTTATTTTCCAAAGACTATTACGTGTACAAAATGATCGCAGTCAAAAAGTGTCACAGCTTATTGCTGTTTGCGTGGTGCACTTTTCACTCTTGGCTTGGATTTCTTTGGTCCATATAGACAAAGCAGTTGCTAGGAAATTATGTTCCGCCACCCTGCACCATAGTTTTTTAACTTTGCATGGCTAAATTTTAGGAAGATCTACTTCCTCACGACAAGTCTCGGTAAAAACTTCGTGCAATTTACTGACATAAAATTCCTTCCAACTAAAAGCTAGCTCAATCGATTTTGGGACGCAAATTTCCCTCCAAGTGTAAGCCTAACCGATTTTGTAACACATAATTTCCCTTCGTACAAAAATAAGCCCCTCAAAAAGGGCCTTTGAAAAATATAAGCCTCGGGGCTTCTTTTCGGAATTTTACGTTATTTCAATTCGTTATGATCCTTTCAAAACAACCCTTACGATAAATGTGCATTACAAGTTTTGCCACACGAACTTATGGCAAATTGTGTACATAAACTTCAGAATAGGTAAAGTTCAAGACAACGCAAAAGTTCCACGAGTCACCACTATGAATATTACAACTAACCTTGAAGAATGGCGGCTAGTATCAAATCCCTACCAAAGAAGACAGAAAAATGAATTAATTTCCTCGAAGATACAAGATATAATAACATGTTTTGCACCATCTGCAAAATATTTACAGTATCTACAAAATAATATAATACCTATAAAATCTACTGAGCGACGGAAACTAACAAATAGGTAAAAAGAATCAGAGCAAGCACTGCACTCAGTTCGTTGCAAATAGAACTGTGGTAAAGGAACAGTAATTACCTAGCCTCCACTGAATCACTGTTGATATGACTCTGAAATAAAATGAACCCAAATAGTGGTAAGCCAAAGGATAATTCCAGCACGCAAAAACTCCTGCTTAACATAAGTCTCGCACTAAACCAGAGAAGTGACGTCTGATTGGGTACGAGATTTCCTTTAACTTTATGAACAACAAGTCACATTTCGAAACGTTAACGCTTAAAAAAGTACTCTATTCGTCGACAAAAGCACTGAGCTACAACAAAAATTGCCTTGATTAAGTCAATGAGTGAGTGGACTGATGGTTGCAAACATTTTGAACTTAAAACTTTAATTCAATTCTGCATTAACAAGGCAAAATCGACACCTACCTCACTGGTTGATGCTCCTACTGTCATATTCGCTCCCTAGGTAAAAAAAAAAAGTAATAAAAAGTAATCTAATATGGACAGCTGCAACGGCCCACGATTCCAGAGAGAGAAAAATTACTTCATCGAGCACTAAGCTGTGTCGTCTGTTGTACCTATTATAACTGACTGCGCTGCGGTACAGCAATCCAATATATTGTCACACACTAAAAACAACCCTCACTGCTAACCAGACGTAAAAACAAGCTAAAGAAAAAGATCCATGATTATTTCAAAGTGTGTTCCAGTGAAATTGTGTTAGTGTATGTACTGTACTAGGGTTAATCGTTTCTTTAAGTATGCAATCTTATGAAATTTACGTAACGAAATGGCAAAGGTTTATGGAGGGAAAAAGGGTCGGAATTACAGTGTAACTGAATATTATACAATAACGTTTTACCCTCAGTTCAGCAACAAGTCTAGATTTTTCTTCTAAAATTTTTCTAAGCTCTTCATCCTTCGACCTCAGCAATTCTAAAAAACAAACAAAAATAATGTAATTGTATTCGATGTATTGTTTGCCCGAAATACAGACGTTATTAGCTACAAGACTAAGACTTCAGCAGTCAAAAGTGAAGAAACTAATACTTAAGGCTAACAACTATTGTTCTTGCTTCTTGTGAAATAACGTGAATATTACTTAAAACTTCGGAAGACTGGTAATTTATAATCAGCAAATACAGACATTTGGATTCACGAAATAAAACCTCCTGAAGATAGACAACGAGCCAGTTTTTCGGATAAAAAAGAAAGGAAAATAGGGAATACTTACCAAGCAACATGACTGAAGAGCGCGCTGGATTATTACTTATAGAATCATCCTGTTCATCAGCAGACATGTGAACAAGGCTTCCTCTCATTTTCAAGGTGTCATTCGATGAACTGGAAGAACTGTCAGAGATAATGCTGTTACGCTCCAGAGAAGGTGATCTGTCATCTACACTTTCCTCATTTGTGAGCTCCGCTAACGAATCCCTGTTCACAACTGACGAATCTACTGGGGTTTCACTGTCTTCAGCTGAAAGAACCTAAAACAGCAGATACAAAACTGTTAATCATAACTGTCTGAATTATGCTAAAATAAAATAAAATAAAAAATTTCTAACCTCTGAACGGCTATTTTTGTTTTACCCATTTTCAATTTTTGGACTGTTAAGATCTAGTCAAGTACCATCTCTATGACATGTTGGGGTCTGGAATATACTTTCCCCGAAACCCGTAATAATCCAGTTATCAAAAAACTTCTTGCTGGGCTGGTGCTGATAATCTTCAGTCCAAGCAGTCGCACTTTCCTAATTACAATAAACAATTATAGCTAGCCTGCGTGCAGACGATAACTAAACTCTGATTAGTACCGTCTGCGAAGCAGCGCAGAGATCCTTGTTCTGAACCCCCAACGGACTCAACGAATTACCGGAAGTGCGTTTCGAATTTCCCTTCAACCTGATTGGCGATCACGACAAACAAAACGAAGGCCTTTTTTAACTGGCCAATCGTGGCGCGTACTCAAATCTGGGTACACAGCTGGAAGTCCAGAACAAGGATTTCGGCGCTGTTTCGCAGACGGAGTTAACCAGAGTATAATTTCGTCTGCGCGCAGGCTAAATTATAGCAAGATCAGCTGAATAGTTTGAAACATACATCAGTCTCTGAATCACTAGGAGGACTGGACTCTATATGCAGCTTTGGTGGTGATTCCACTTCTGACTCTTGTTTGACTTCTGATTCAGACTCACGGTCAGACTCGTGTTCAGACTCTGTTTCAACCTGAGACTCTACAGGTGGCTCAACAATCTTAGGAACCAGTACTTCCTCCACAGCTGCTTCTCTTGGAGCTTCTTTCTCAGTTTCCTCTTCGTCGTCGTCATCATCATCATCTTCTTCCTCCTCCTCCTCATCATCCCGAGGTTGTTCTTCTTCCGAGTCATCATCATCTGCATCATTGTCTTTATCTGCTTCGTCCTCTTCTGTTTTTGTATTAACAAACTTCTCCGCATTGGTAGATTCCCCCTCTTCTTTAGCTGCTGGATTGACTCTCCTTCCTGGTAATTCGGTTGGGTCACCTGGATCCATTATTGTTTGTTGACCGCCAACTGATAAAGCAAATCGGCGACCTCGCTCTGTAGAAAACAAACCACCTTTGTGGTTAGTTCCAAAAATGTAAGGATAACCTGGTTAGTAGACTTCCCTACTACTTACACCGCTGTTGACGAATGACTGCATGGTTTGATTTGCCTGCTACTACTCATAGCGGCCAAACCATACGTACTTTAATGGATTACAAGAAAGAAAACTCCGAGGTCGAATTTAGAATTAAGAGAGGATGCTGACAAGTTGACTGCCGTTCCCTCACAAAATCCTAAACATTTACACGCCTTTTTCAGAAATAAAGTTTGAAATTAACCTACCTTTCCCTTTGTATGCCTCGGCGGTATCTGTTATGTACTTAAACCAGCTGTGGAGAGAGAAGCTATATCATCAATACCATTATAGCTATTAATAAGATGAACGCTCATATATCACGAGATATAACATGAGTTGAACACACAAAGCGAAAAAAGTCCATAGAAGTGAACGATAGCTTTTCAGTCAAAATTAGAAGCTAATTCTCAGATACAAAATTTTGATAAAAATTATGATATAGTAACCTCATAGTAACCATATTGGGAGTCCATCCTAAACGACGCTCAGATCAATACAGGAGGTAGGTGGGAATCGACTCTTGATCGCGTGTTGTAAGACTGCAGTTCCAGTTGTTCCGAACCAAAAATTAAAATTAAACTTTGTACCAATAACAACGTCCAAACAATTGTGTACACAGATGGAAACGCCTGAGATGCAGTTGGAAGGTAACAAACTATGGAAATTTAATATTTGGCGCTTAATCAGTGAATGGTCAGTAAAAATTCAAGCTAAAAATACTTTGACCACAAGGGACTTACTTCTTCCGATCTGTGACTGTTGCTGTAACTAGTTCATAAATCTGTGGTCCAACAGTGGATGAGGTGCTCACAAGAAAGAAAGCTCTTTTGTCTGTTGGACACAATACAAATAACTTGTTATCCATTTTATTGGGGCTTTTTAGTGCTAATTCACAATACTGAGCTGTAAATGCACCCTAATGAAAGTGTTATTTAAGACAGGCACTCACTGGCAGAGATTTTTTCATCAAAATGTTCAGTTTGAAAGTAAACGAAAGTCATATGAACCATTAAAATTATATTTTTCTTAGTAGAAAGAGAGAAAGACCAATACTTCTCTGCAGAGCTGTGCTATAACTCAAAATTGCACTGGCCCCTAAGTAAACCAACGACCACAGAAGCTACGGCCACTATACATGCGCATGATGATTTAATAGTTATACCTTATGTAGGAATTTACTAGTTCATCTCAAGTTAAAAAGGACACTGTGTACATAGTTAAACCCACCTGTTGCCACATTTCTTGTCAGAACGCTATTCAGTTTGATTATAGGGCTGTGAGTGGTCTAAAGGATGAAATAAGAATATGTCTAAATCTTTAACCACTTAGGCATAATCAAGACCCGCTAAATATAGCGCCATCAAACACATCAAACAGAATTGCACACACACTAAAAAAATTAAAAAATAGTCCTCTGGCTAGACATGAGCTTACTGGCAATGGATAGTCTCAACGAAAAAAGGGGTAAATATGGGTACCTATGGTCGAAACATAAACGTTTACCGCCGTGTGCTACAAATGTACGAGGACAATTATTTTCCAACGAAAAAAATAAATCATTTAATAGTTTGTTTCACACAGTATACCTTGTTTTTTCCACAACTTGGTTTTCTATTGATTGTTTAGTATTGGTTTGATGGATATTTAGAGGAACTTACCTTTACATCTTGGTACCCTGCCGAAAAAGTTGTACTAAGACACTTCAGAACAAGCTTATCATCCTGCTTTTGAAGTAGAATTAATAAATCTTCTAAAAGAAGCACATGAAGATCTGAGAATATCAAAACATCATTCGTTAAAAACTGATGAATCAAAAGAAAATTCATCGAACCAGCGCCCCACTGCACAAAAGAAGAGTAAGTGTTGAAATGAACCTGACAGACCTGATAATATATTGCTTTCCAGTTCACATTTGCGCGACAAAAAAAAAGATTGAAAAAACAGTTGTGGAGAAGAAGTGAAAATAAACGAAGAAACAACCAATACCCATTCAAAGCGATATTCAAAACAGCTTACCAATAGATTTTGTTCGACTTATTCTCCAAGTCAGTGGACCATCATAAACCAACTTTTTCTTAGTCAGGTCCAAGTCCTAAAAGAATATGAAAAGTCAATTTAGAACACAGAACAGATAAAACGTACAGCAAAGGTTATAAAGCTACAGTAAAACGGGCAGCAAAACAAGTGCAACCTGTTTTGCAACATTGCTGCAAAACGAGTTGACTAGCGATGTTGCGCACTTTACTACCCACGTTCAAATTTGACTGGCAACAAATAGGGTTGCGAGGTTTTTTACGTGGGTGGCAAAACGCGCAACATCGCTATTCAACTCGATTTGCGGCAAAGTCGCAGGACAGGTTGCACGTTTTCGTGTTGGCCATTTTACCGTACCTTGAGAGACAACATGACTGAGTATGTGCTACGATACTGACAAAGGAATGTACATAAAAAACAACTGCAGTGTTAGCTCCAGTGGCCAAGTAATAAACCAATTGATTTACTACTTGTTACCCTGCGAGCACAGGTTTCTTTCTGGCATGGCTGTTAGCATTAACAAAGTCGTTCGAACGCGCGACTGACAAGCCACGAGAACGCCTTCGTTAAAGCTTAAAACCGTGCAAGACAAACCTCTGCTCGCAAATCTGACGGGCAAATTTCCAGGAAAATTCGCCTTTCCTGCGCCTGTTTTTGACTATTAATATCCTGCGCTAAAAATGTCAACATTCGTTGAGCGTTTTGCGAAACCTTTTCCAACTGGAATGATGTCTTGCTAACAGAAATGACAAACAAAAACCAAGGGAGGACAAGATGAAAACCAAGTGTCAAATATGGTTCATTGAATTACCAGGTTATTCAGTATTTGCTTTGACGTGCATAAAATATGTCAAACAAGAGACTTTGCAAAAGCCAAGTTAAGTCCTTAAAAGCTAAGGTTATTATTTTCACCAGTTCAAGTTTGAAACATTAACAATACGCTGCTGATTTACAAAGTACTTTGAACGTTTACTAACAAAGCTCTAAGTGTCTGAAAACTGAAACTGCACACTTGCTGTCGCCATTTGTCAATAAAAATTAGGTCGGGTGCAAAGGTTTTTCAAAAGCGGCAAGAAGCTCTTTATTTTGAGAAATGAGAAAAAAATTACATTCACAATATGCTTTAGATATATTTGCACGTGTTTTCACTTCATGATTAATGAAAAACGCCTAGGACGTATGACCGCGGTGTAAGATAATCCATGGTACAAGCGAAATTTGAATTAACATTTTCTTAAGGTACGGAAAAATGGGCAACAAAAAACATGCAACTTGTTTTGCAACATTGCTACAAAACGAGTTGAAGACGATGTTGCACGTTTTACCACCAACGTTCAAACCTTTCAACAACCTGATCTGGTGAAAGACAGATTTGATGAGGGTGGTAAAACGCGCAACATCTCTTTGCAACTCGTTTTGTAGCAAATGATGCAAAACAAGTTGCATGTTTTTTGTTGCCCGTTTTTTCGTACCTTAAATCTGAATGTTGACAAAGCAAATTCCTGTAAATGGTTTGGCCTACAAATTGATATTTGGATGCCCTAAAATATTCAGATATAATTAACGGAGGCAATGCTTTGGAAAAACAACAACTCAAAAAGGCAACCCAGATTAAAATTTAACCCCTGGTTAGGAATAATAGGCCTTCGAGAAAAATGGGCCAAGACGTTAACTCCGTGACAAAGATTGAAACGTTTTGCTCTATTTTATCTAGATGTTAGCCAGAAGACGACTTGGGTGGCGTCATACAAAACGAAGCCATCATTTTTGGTACCTTAAACTCTTCCATTGTTTTATTGCTAGTACTTTCAAGAGGTCTTCTGTCAATTTTTCTTTGAAAGTCAGCAAGTCTCTGTAGGGATAGGAAAAAAAGTTAAGAACATTCTACACTGCAAGTTGGCTGGCGCTTGCTCTTTTGTAATACAAGTCACAGGTCGCCCAACGTTAAAGTAAATAATGATGATAATTAATACGGTATTAAATGCGCGTACTTGTCTATTTTCGCAGTCCTTCACACTCTGGTTCACAAACGCTAGTAAATCCTGCAAGAAACAAAAACGCATGATCAAATATGCAGCACTAACAAGCATTCAACTGAAACCCAGAGAACACCGTTTAGATCAATAATAATAGTGACCGTTGATTAAACTCACTAGCCCATTACGTTATTGCATATTATGCCTTTCTAAGCCGTGTAAGGAAATAGAAAAACCTAATGCTTCTGTTTAGGATGCAGTGAGCAACACTCCTTCGGAAGTGGTAATCATTCAAACACGTATGTTTCTCGTGATTGGCCTGCCAGTTTAAGTTAAAATTGGCGCAAATTAGCGCAAAATAAGTTCATCTTACCTTGGTACACTGAATTGCTCTCTCGATATCTTTACTATCCGGATGAGAGCCTAGGTTGGCAAACAGTTCAACATAATTACTCAGCGCAATGCCAAACATAAGCAACACGCGGGATCTCCAACAACATCCTGTATTCAATTTCAATTTGGGACGATTAGGCTGGCTTGCAGATAGCCCAGAGCTAATCGCGGCAAGCCAGACTGTACAGAGATAACTTTCTTATATAGATATACATTTTAAAAATACAGAACATATACATTAACATAAAATTTTGTGCAACTTATGTACGGTAGACTTCATATTATTAAGTAATTAAGAAACAAACAAATATTGTCAGCTTGTCGAATTGAAGAAACTTGGTCGGATAGTCTAGTTCTAACTTCTTCTAACTGTTTTTTCAAGTCTTTATTTTCCGTCTTTAATTTTCCTGTTGCTCTAACTTTACCAGTCATGTTAAAAATCAGAAGATTAAGAGCTGGAGATTAGGGGAGCAGTGCACAGCGTGACCGCTACACTCGAGTAACATCCTCTTCACAAACGTAACAGACTTACTTGGAGTATTTTTCTGTATTCCTTCCAATAGAAGTGGGTATTTTGTCAATCTCTGATAACTGGAGGAAATTATATCTTGTAGTCTCAACCTTCTACACAACGGATCGTTTTCACAATTCTAAAGAGAAAACATAACAGTAACAGTAAAGACTGTGATAAACTGAAATCCACAATCTCAAAAGATATTAGCGAAAATACTTACAGCGATAAATTTTTGTAAGTTGGGATCTTTTCTTTGACGATGCTGAAACAAGAGAAAACAATGAACGTAAGATCCATTTATCAGTCCACAAAAATTAGGCGTCTCTATGACTCATGACACAATTAAAGCAAGTAACCTAGATACTAGCCTAGTGCTTGAACAAATAACAAGGATGAAATCAAGCTGTACCAACTTTTAAACAACAAAAGCAGTGGACCATTTGCGAATTTCCCTAAACCTTTCCTTCAGGGCAAGGGTAAGTGAGAAATTCTTATGCAAGTAACACTCATTTTCATGCCAGGATTTAGCACTTAGGTCCCGTCCACACGTAACTGTTTTTGTTTTTTCCTCCGGTTTCGCCTACCGTTCACACGCATTCGGTGAAAACTGTCACCAAAAAAGAATCTTTTCAAAAACACTCGCTGCTCGTTGACGTGTGAACGGACGAAAACGGAGGTTTTCAAATACGATGATGTCATACATCATATACTACTAGCATAACGCATGCTCTGTGAAAGAAGCTATCATATTTCCATCGATATAACAAAAGGAAAAAATCTCCGCTTTCAAAACTATCCGTTTACTTGTGGACGGGGCTCAGCCTCTCTTTAAAAGTAGTGTTTGAAACTCGGATTTCAGTAAACAACAGGAGTATAAACTTTGTGGATCGCTTTCAAAAGTTACTACCGTCTGCAGCACCAGCATACCTTGAGCTGTTCCAAAGCTAGTTTCTGGTGATTACAGAATGTAGCACAGGCATCCTTGGCTATCTCACCAGGTTCATCATCAAACTGCAAAACAAAAAATACAAAAAAGAACTATTTCTCAAGTTACATAAAAAATTCTATTACATTCTACTCATTAATTAACTTTCTTATTTCCTGAACTATTTGATTTGGAAACGGCCTAAAATTGTTTTTATCAAGTATCAATAATAATGGCCTACTAATTTTAATTACAGTTTGCACTTACTAAAGACTATGATACAAAACTGAAATTTAAATCATATAAATTGAGAAAGGATGTGAACAACAAAATTTAAAAAACATACTGTCACCATATTTGTGTGAGCTGAATAAAAACTGAGGCAACTCGACTTTTCTCAAAAAACATGCATTTCTTTTTAATCATTGCAATTACAAAGAGAAATAATTATCTAAGTAATTTATCCAATTAAAATTAACAGAAATCCACAAACGCAAAGTTTGCATCATGTACCGACAAAAACTCGTAATTTGCGTTCAGGGGTGTAATGACGTAAAAAATACAGCTTGCTTAACTTATCGACCCCATTTGTTTGTTTGCCACGCATTAATGCCCGGAAGATTCAGATTGCCTCTAGTGCCCTGGCTTATCTTAAAGCAGCTACCGCTGACCAAATATGCAAGAAGTTTGCCGATATCAATCCAATTGACGCCACCTGTACTGATAATCGACAGGAAAAGGGACCACAGAAGGCGCAGTAGCTCAGCTGTTCTGGTAGAGCTTGAGAAAATGGCGGAGGATTTCATTTTTGCCGCTGAACAAATAGCCAAACTACTGCCTAAAAACGTAGCAAGAATAGCAATAATACCACTCAAAGAATGGCAAACGCGTTGCTATTTGAATAATATTAGTTGGACTAAACATCCCTTTACATCCTGAAACTGCCGCGGAACAGGTAATTTGAGAAAATAATAAAACAATAATTATTGGAGTCGACTTTTGTCTGATATTGAAAATTATGTTGATCTCTCCATTCGTTGCTAATTATAGCGTAATAATTTGGAGCTCACCCTTTTCAGCATAACATCGCCTATACAAGTTATAACTTCCTCAGAAGGATCTTCTTGTTTTTTCATCATGCTCTCCATTAAAGACACTTGAATAAATCAATTAACAAATCAATTAACACACGACCTAACTTTCTGTGTAAAAAGGGGAAAGTCCCGTTAAGAGTTGCGATTTTCTCTAAAAACTCATCAAAGTATTAAACAAGTTATCTACCCAGCTATTGAATTCTAGCAAAAAGTTTACAACACATCCTACATTAATGTCTCTTGAGATTTAAAGCAGGGAGCTTTGAATGCTTAATACAATTTAAGGTATTTTATCGTACTAATTATAACCAGAACACACAATAGTACGAGTAGGCATAAAAGTAAGATTCTTTTTTAGGGTTATCCAGAAAGGGATAATGGGTTGCAGTGTGGGAGTATGAGAAAAACCGTGGATACACAAGTCAAACATACATCTTTTAAGAAACAGGTAAATTTAACAGCTACAAAATCGATTACAAACTTCAGTGCCACTGTTGTGACTGGTCATAGCTAAAACATACTTGAAGTTCTAGTAACCGTCTAGGAGCAGAAAATCACTAAAAAAAAAATTGTAAATTGTAATTTGTTTACCCACGGAGCACTAAGGAGTTCATAAGAACTCGTTGAGACGTGTCCGTGCGTTCCAGATCGAATTGGAATTTGAAAGTGTTGGTTTTTAAGGAGAGGGGGAAACCGGAGTACCCGGAGAAAAACCTCTCGGAGCAAGGGAGAGAACCAACAACAAACTCAACCCACATATGGCGTCTACTACTAAGCACCACTACTAAGCGACCACTACTAAGTAACCCACTACTAAGCTAAATCACTGATAGGAATTCGTGTACCATCCCTAAGCATTCTTTGTTCACTTACCATGAATTTTAATCAATTCATCTAAGTTGGGAAAAAGTTGATTAATATGCTGCTTGGCCATAACCTGAACTTTTAACATTGGTCTGTAGAACACCTGAAAAAAAAAAATAATAAAAATATATAACCATTCTCTTCCAAGCGTACAAAAGCACAGTAATAGGGAGCTTAAGCAAAGGCACTTTGAACTACGTACGTGGGAGAGTGCCATTTGAAGCTACCGAATTTGTATTGCTAAGTGTATTTACTCTTTAATTTAGAAACGATCTTCCCTTCAATTTGGGCAAAACCACTGCAAAGGGATTGCAAACGTCAACTTCTGGTTGGCGTGCGTGGCCCAAAAGCGCCTTTGCTTACAGTCAAACCAGGCTAAGCGTTCCCGTCGCTAACGGATTAATAATTTCATTAATGGCAAATTGTTTCCGTTCGTTGGTTTCGTAGTTTATTCACGAAAAAAATACTGCAATATTCAAGTCGAGCCTGGATTCAATAATCGAATGTTGATTGGATTAATAAACAAAAGCCTTGCCATATATGGACACCACGCTCCTACCGCGCTCCAGTTGAAAAAATAGAGGATGTTAGCATCGACAACGAGTACGAGTTCTAGAACGAGATAGCGATTTTGCGTACTGCGCATCCGTTCTGCGCATCTCCACGTTTTCAAGTCGTCCTGACAAGTTGCACTACGACGAGTTCTCACCATAAACTCGAAGTGGGTAGAACGACTGGGAAGAACTGGTTTTCAAAGGTAAATTCCGATCGTTTAATGCAGTTTCTTTTCGTTTCTAGCCTCTCTTTATCATCTTGAACATTCCTTATATTATGTTTTATGTAAAATACTGCTTTTGAAGTCGAGGAAAAGCAACCGAACGCGATATTTCCTACACAGAGTAAATTTGCATTTACCCGGGAAAGTTTCATGTCTCTCTACAGGCCTCACAGGCTCACGAAATCACCCCGAAAATTGCCATTATTTGGTCGAAAATATCCCAAAAGTCGAAGATATCAATAAAGAATACTTACTT
Source organism: Porites lutea (assembly GCF_958299795.1). NCBI lineage: Eukaryota > Metazoa > Cnidaria > Anthozoa > Scleractinia > Poritidae > Porites > Porites lutea. The sequence continues at coordinate 23,102,182 of NC_133210.1, read as the reverse complement.
CTTTATCCAGTGTGGTTGTTGTGTTGAATTTGATAGGTTTTAGCGTGTTTTAAGACCACGACTAACCATCCTTCGAGTTACCTCGAAAAATCGATTTTCCTTTGAAAACTGGAGGCCGCTGTTCAATTTTCGCACACAAATTTTTCCGGCAGACGCCAAATACGACCAAGGTAGGGAATGACCTTGTCGCTAAAACGAAAGCCGCTGAAGCACTCTTCCTCGGAAACTTCATTCAGGTCGAATCTTCGATACTTTCCATGCTCAAATACAGGATAATCTGTGCTGTTTACATCATATAAAGCACAAAATTCTTCTTCGTCCAAAAAACCTTCCATGTAACTGAGTAACAAGCAGTCTTGAACGTTTTTTAGAGTCTTTTTTTTTTTTCGAAATTGTTGTGGAAGCGCTACCTCGACTCAAATTTGGCGCCCAGTCATGCGGAATCCCATAATTTTATTTTCTATAAACTCGAACTCGGTGTCATCGCTAACATAGAAAGCTGAGAAAACGACTTCGAGTACGAGTACGGCTTGAAGTCGTTCTCGTACTCGTACTCGTTGTTGATGCTAACATCCTCTAATGGCGGGCAGGCGAAACAGTTTGGGACGGACTTTACGAGAGTGGAAAGGCTCTGTCTGGAGCTTTCTTGTAAGGAAGCTAAAGTCGCTTGGGCTAGTTGTAGACGGTATTCCAGCGAGCTTTTGCGGTCTTCGAGGTTTTGCAGCAGTCTGTCAACGGCCTTTTCACAGCCTTCACAAATGGTCGCTCCGCTTGTTTCTGGCAATGGTGTGCATAACTGCTCAGCGTGAACTACGCGGTTTTCTGGTGTGCAAGCAGCTTTCGAAAATCATGACTTTTATTTTATGTCGGTTTTTCAGGTCTTTTATTTCGACGTCGACGAACTCTCCCCACACCTTATCATAACCCTGCAACGAAACAGTGCCCTGTACACGTATGCCAAATGTATCTTCCACTAAGTCTCTCTTGGTCGATCTTTCAGTGACTTCTGTCACTTTTCCTGACTTCGTTGAATTCAACCAAGACAACGATTTTGTCCTGAAAAGTCAAAGTTCACGGTTATTCTTAGTGCATTTTACAGATTGCAAGAGGAAATGATAAAATACACAAAGGTTGTATGCATGCTTGATCGATCAAGTGGTAAACTTTCGCAAATATTCACAACTGTTGTCAAATCGAAACTGCAAATAGGAATCAGAGGAATCGTATGGAAGAACGCCTGTAGAAAAAGTAAACAACATTTTATACTAATGGCGTGTTGAACTATAGAGTAACCTACCTGCTCTATCACACTCAACTCCGGAGAGAACTCCGCCATGTTCAGGACATGCTTTTCCTAGCACTCCATATATGGCAAGGCTTTTGTTTATTAGTCCAATCAACATTCGATTATTGAATCGAGGCTCGATTTGAATATTGCATTATTCATTTCGTGAATAAACTACGGAACCAACGAATGGAAACAATTTGCTATTAATGAATTTATTAGTCCGTTAGCGACGGGAACGCTTGGCCTGGTTTGACCGTTAGGCTCTTTTAAGATGGCGAAAAATTCACCAGACTATCAGGAAAAGGTAAAAGGCTGGATTTCAACAAACGGCGTGGAAAAAGCCTTTTCAACGGTAAATAGAAATAAAAGTTTACAAATAATGAACTGACGATAGAATTGTCAATTCAGCAACCAAAGACTAGAACGACATTAAAAAAATCGCGCTCCGTAACATGAGTAAAATGCTTTCCATTTAAGGTGGCTCGACCCAGAATTTTTGTAAGTGCATCTTCCATCTTTGAGTCTCTTATACTTATTTTTAGGGCGAGGGGAATAAAGATCACGTGACAATGACGTCACAATAGTTTTAGCTGTAAATCGAAATTCTGCCCTTATCGGCATTTTCTTTGGAAATACTTTACGCTACCTATACCTCGGGTGCTTGTCTTCTGTTGTGAGCAGTTTCACAAATATCTAAATGAGGAATTTCGAGATATCTTGCAATTTCTACAAAAAGGGTATAAATTATGCATGAACTGAAGTCTGGACTTAATGCAGACAAATTTGCCACCTTTCGGAGCTTTCCGAAAAGTTTTGATCACTCATTTGTTTTGCGAATGACCTTTATACACTCTACAACCAGCTAAACGCAAGAAGACTTGCGCGATTTCGAAAAAAAACATGAAAACATGTGAATCAGTAAACGCAAGGCTGAGTTTTTTCCCGTAATTTTTTAAGGCTACTTTCACAAAAACTGCAATTAAACAAAAATTCGTCGATAGGTTTTCTTGAAAAGATTTCAGTACTGCAATTGATCAGTATACTATAAAGTGCCCGAATTTCGTGTCCATTGAAAAATTTTTAAGCTGTCCAACGTAGGCCCAAAATTAAGTTAAGCAAATATTGAAGCGATGTCAAATATCTGACTAAGTTTTTGCTCTGGGACTTCCTATTGTCTCGAGTTTAGCACAACATCAAATTCCCATGCAGTACGCGAGAATTTACCGCGCTTGGTTGCCCTTTGAAATCTTTCCGAAATATGGTAATGCTGTAGAATGGGAGAAAACAATAGCGAATAGATTAGGGAGGGCAACCAAGCACGGTAAATTCTCGCGTGGTGCATGAGAAGGTGCATGGGTATCTGATGTTTTACTAAACTCGAGACAATAGGAAATCCCACAGCAAAAACTTAGCCAGATCTATGACATCGCTTCAATATTTACTCAATTTTGGGCCTACGTTAGACAACTTAAAAAGTTTTTAATGGACACAAAATTCGGGGATTTTATAGTACACTGATCAATTGCAGCACTGAAATTTTATTACGAAAATCTATTGACGACTTTCTTTAATCGCTGTTTTCGTGAAAGTAGCCTTAGACATTACAAAAAGAGTTTAGCATTGCGTTTGACTCATTCACATGTTTTCATGTTTTTTTCGAAATCGCGAAATTGCGTTCAACCGGTTGCAGAGCGTATAAAGGTCATTTACAAAATGAGTGGGTGATAAAAACTTTTCGAACGCATCCAAAAAAAATAGCAAATTTGTCTGTATTGATTCCAGTCTTCAGTTCATGCATAATTTATACCCTTTTTGTAGAAATTCCTAGATATCTCGAAATTCCTCTTATAGATTTTTGTGAAACTTCGCGCAACAGAAGACAAACACTCAAAGTATCGGTAGCGTAAAGTATTTCCAAAGAAATGTCGATAAGGACTGAAATTCGATTTCGAGCTAAAACTATTGTGACGTCATCGGCACGTGATATTTATTCCGATCGCCCAAAAAATAATATCAAAATAAAGTTTAGTCTATGTGTAATACATGTGTTACAATCGGTTTTACAGTAAAGATCAATTTGATTACGTATAAGAGATTCAAAGATGGAAGGTGTCGCTGCAAAAGTACTGGGTCGAGACATCAAGGAATATCAGATTGCTCTATTGCTCGATCGTAAACTGTCACTAAGGGTAGTTTTCATTCCTGTGTACAGTTTAAAGCTTATTCAATTTAGTTCAAAGTAGAAATGAAAAAGATATGTGTATATTATATATATATGTTCTCAATTTCTAACTACCAACTCACCTTGCTCAAAACTTTAAGATTCCTAACATGTGTTCTTTCAGTATGAATAAGCTCTAAAAGAGAAAAATACAGTTAATATTAGAATATTCTGATGCTATTATAGTGTTTTTCTTGTGAATTTTTTATAATGAATTTTGCAGTAAACCTTCACAGTAAGTCGGTCACTACTGTAACAATCAAAACCCAGCTTGGTCTATACTGAGGCGCTTTCACGTAAACAAGAACGCATTCAAAACTTTGCGTCCACACCAGAGCTTTTCCACATTGTTTTCGACCATCCACACTAAGACACACGGCACAAAGACACACGTAGCTCAACCTTGAAATATGAGCGATATAAGGTTATATGGAGGGAGTAAACCAGTTGCACTAAAACCCATATAATATAATAATAACCCATACAATGGCCATAAATCGGCTTGGGGACTACACAAGAAAGGAGAAACACAAAAAACTCAGTTAGGTAAGCTGTTGTCTATTTAAATCTCTTTCACATTTGTAGGATTCAGAAACAATCGTTTATATTTTTCACACAAATCCTAAAATTTTGAAGGTTACGCAACAGTATCGACACTCATTCCATCTACTATCTACTATCTACTATCTAGAAACTGTTAAACACTATTTTTATGTCTCGTTCCATGTCTTTATATAAAGTTCAACTTGTCTTACCATGAATGATTTCTTGACGCTTGATTTCCTTTCCTCTTAGTTTTTTAATGACCTAGAACAAAAACATTATAGAGTTCTAGCCATTTGCAGGGCAAAGAAGTAGCTTCATTTCTCAGTTATTTTAAGACTCTGAGTGTTGATCAGGTCCCAGTAATCGAACCCACGACCTCCGGCTCCACAGTCAAGCGCTCTACCAACTGAGCTAAGCCTGCCGCGGTTAAAAATGTCAATAAAAAGCAACCATCAACACTAGAACTATCTTCAAACCAATTGTTTGATAAACCGGCAGTCAGCAGTCAGGAGACACGTTTACATGATTGTACAGACTTATCTACCATATTATTGCCGAACACGACCCACATCCTGTAGGCCAAAACCTTGTCTGACCGATAAGCCGACTATTCGAGCTAAACTTTTTTGTGTGACATTAACTGCATATTTTATGTATGTTAATCTTAAGCTCCGTACAAAAGGACGCAACATTGTTGGATGTTACATGTTGTGTCCGTTTGCACACACTGTTGCATGTTGGTGGGAGTTGTTGCGCAAAGTTTGAAACCGGTCAAACTTTAGCGCCAACAACTCCCAACATTTCTTTCGTTCCGTGATCGCCGAAGCAGTTGTCCCTTTCGTAAACGGTCGATGCCATTTATAAGACACTTAGACAATGTTCGACCTGTTATAGAGAGTGTTTCTATTAAAAAGATAGAAGATCGCAACCCAGAGTGGAATTCGGACCTCGAACCTGGACCTTTTATATTCTGCTCTCTCTCTTGCCATTACACAGCCACCAAAACTCATTCCAAAACTTTTAACGTAAATTCAACTTGGGCTTCAACGTCGTTCTCTCTAAGTTCCCGTCCACACGTATCTGATTGTTTTTTTTTTGGAAAACGAAGTTTGCCCTACGGTCCACACGTATCCGGTGAAAAAGTTAAAGTCACCAAAAACGCATTTTTTCAAAAACGCTTTCCAGAGTGGAGATTGAAAACGCCGGCTTCTCGCTTACGCGTGGACGGACGAAAACAGAGATTTTCGAATATGATGATTTCACACATAATCGAGAATTACGAGAATTGCACATGCTCCGTAAGGGACGCTATCGTATTTCCATCGTTTTAGCGTTTTCGTGTGGACGGACGAAAACGATTCGAATAAGCTATGTGCGGATGCGTAATTTTTTTTGAAAAAGGAGAAAAATATCCGTTTACAAAAATATCCGGATAAGTGTGGACGGGCCCTAAGACTATTCAAAAACGTATCATTTGCCTTAATTCAGGGAATATATTACATCTATCATGACTAAAGGCTTGGTTACCAATGAGGACATCGTCCATTAGAAAAGGCAACGACCGTTTACTTTACGAAAGGAAAACAGGCATCCCCAAAGCAACGCAAGATTGTTGGATCCGTTTGCACAGCTCTTCCAACATTGTTTGGGGCAAGCGCACATGGTTATGGGTTGTATCCTTGCCACCATGCACTGTGGGTCCCAACATTGTGAGGAGTTGTTCTATCCGAAAATTATTTCCGACAGTCTGCGTAATTGAAAATGGCGTCACGATGACACCGAAACGTCGTTCGACGGATGTTATTTGCGTCATTTTTTACTCGTTTTTTGACAATGAGAAAACCTGTTTAAATAATCGATCGTCAAACGAAATTCAACGTCCATTTCTATCACCAACACCTACCATGGTTTACACCAAAGAAACAACTACCCATTCAAACCGAATAATTCATACACAACTGTTTGCTAATTACCTTTTTATCTACAACTTGGTGCCAAGGTATGGGTTGGGCATCAACCTCCATGTCTGGATCCTTGCAAATCAAAATCAAAACAATTATTGTTAACACTGTAGATTTACTCTTCCGGCGCTGGACAAATTGGGTCCACTTTGTTTTTGTTTGTTTGTTTTTTCAAATTTTTAACTAAACATTTCACAATCAATTTCAATCAAACAATTCACAATCACTGAAAATAAAACTGCAAAAGAAGACTACCGCCAGAAGAACTTTTTTTCTGCTCCTAATTCCCCTATTGCATCCACTGTCGATAGAGATCGGACACACGCATAGTAAGATGCAACCTGTTGTTGTGATTTGTGATTTGCACTGATGCTACATCAGCCAATCAAGCGATCGTTTCTCGGACAAATTCATCATACAACGTGTATATATGACTAGCTTTTTAACTTCCGCAACTAGCAGTAGTGTTCTTTTACGTTGACCTCCAATGATACAAGAATACAAAGCATTTTTACATCTAGCATAAACGTTAGCAAACACTGTTAGTTGGTCTACTTAAGGGTACATCTCAGACTTTTTGCAAGAATGAAGATAGGCAGGGGATAGATTACGTACACTGTATGTACATCTTTACAAAACTATCTTGGGTAAGAAATACACCCCTATGAGACTAGTTACAAAAAAAAAGCTCATAAATATACATAACCAGTGATAAGCCCATGACTTGCCGTTACGAGAACTGTGAGAACGGCACAAAACTAAAAGAATCGATAGGCTACACGTGCGTTCCACATTTTGGTAAATTCAACGAAACGACACTCCAATGAATTCTCATCTCATACCCTGAATAAGACAGCGAATTAACATATACAAACTTACATTATATTTAAAAGTGGAATTGATTTATCACGTGACTTTGATGTAAAGGTTGCTTGCAATCCCTAGTTTATTAAGAATCCTTAACCATCCACTGCCTATCTTCACAATCTACTAACCAAACTGTTTTCTGTGGTATAACGGTGATCCAGGAAGATCAGGGCCCAGTTGTTCGAAGGCCGATTAGCGCTTAACGCGGGGTTAAATTTAACCCTGGTTTCTTTTCTTCTTGTGTTCAAAAGCATTTTCTCGGATAATTTTCTCTGTTATTTTTAGAGCTTCCAATCATCAACTTGTACACAAAAAGAACTAAAACTGAAATGCTTTTGATGCTTTCAAATCTGAATTCAAATCTCGCACTAACCCTGGGTTATCTTAACCCGGCTTTGAACAACTCGGCCCAGAGTTCTTTGTTAGGTTTTTTAAAAAAAATTATCATAGTAGACTTACTGGTTCTTCTTCTGGTGGCAGAAAAGAAGGAGATCGTGAGCGCATACGTCTCCCTGGGAGAAAAACAACTTGTGAGACACAACAAACATAAACACATGGTAATGTTAATGATGACAGCTTATGTTAAGTTATTGCAGGTCAATAGTCAATTTGAAACATAATATTGGTCACTTACATTATTCATTTAAACGTTAACTTCATACGAATCCAAGTCTACGTTTAAATACTTTTTTATTATTTATAGCCGTAGGAAAGTTAGGATTAACAATTAAAACTGCAAAGAAGAAACAACTTATCTATAAAAAGAAGACAGATGTACAAAATAGCAGCAAATTTTTTTTCAAAATACAGTAGCTGGATACTCATCAATTTACCTGCTAGAAAATACGCGTCAAACGACACAGCCATTTATTACCATTTGTTTTCTTTCCTAAGTCTTACTTTAACTTCAAAATAAAGACTTACCTGGAAAATTTATGTGTTTACTTTTAAATGCAACTAATTATCATAACACCTGAACCGCTACATGTAAGAAAATTCAAACATCAACAGTTTCATGAACACGGTATGAACGTAAAAATGACTGTTATGATGCGGAAGGCTATTCGTTATGATTAGTTGAAGTTTGAGGTAAAACGAAATATTCAATAAACATATAAAAAAACCACGAATTTTATAGCTGCCACATAACGTAGACATTAAGCAAGGCTTTTGCATGTTTAAATGACACTATGGTTAAGCATTTTTGTTTGATAAAAATGATGAATGGTGAATTTTTCAGACTTAAATGAATGCTTGATAAATTACAGCTCGATGCTTTTCACATGGGTGATAAGACTAAAAGTTACTTCTTGTTAGAAACGATTATTACAACGATGATTGGCACAATTAAAGGTCCTGTCGTTGGGGCTAATGTAGAGGAAAATAGTAAAAATATTTGTACATGAAAAAAGTCGAACGTAAACTACCTCTACGTTATTAGCAAGATTACAATAGTAACAAAAAAACAAAATTAAATTCGATGGTCTACTCACTTTATAAGTGTTAGAAGCGACAACCAGATTATATACGACGTTACTCACAACATCAGTTAAAATAATATATCATTTAAGAGAGCGCAGTAAAATTAGATTATAGCTTTTTAAAGTTAGTTTTGCTTTAGTATCATTAGTTAATTTGTTGATGATATTATTGTGTAATTACAGTTATCACTGTCAATATGTGAGAATGAACGTTTACATAAATGTTTTCATGATAACCAGTGGGAATTAACGGTAAGGGTATGGAAGGGAAATAAAAACAAACTAATACACGACATAAACATTAACAAGTTATGCCACAAACACACAGGAAACGACTTGTCTAAAAAGTTTTTCTGGAATTTTTGTTTCACCCATTTTAGGAAATAATGAAACAAAGCTTTGATAAGCTGTTTCATAACTATAAAAATATCAAACCAATGAAAATGATAGTTAATTCCTTTTCAGCGGGTCAGCAAAACCTCTTCATTGTTGGCCATTTTATAAGCCACTATCCAAAGACGAAATGTGTTTTTTTAATCATCGACAACTGGTATAAAGGATTATGTACAGAATAGAAGATTTAGCAAAAAAAGACACAAATGTGACTTACCGTCCTCAGACACAGGATCCATTACTGGGGAATCTATGCCTCTAAAGAAATAATTAACAAAACATTAGGCTTAAAGTAAAAATAACGTGATATTTTACTACCAGATGTGTTTACATCTTCACACATTTTATATGCTCCAAAATTCAATTCTCTCTTCCCCTTTGTTTCTTGATGCTTGAAGTCCCTTCAAGAGACTAAAATTTTCAACATATTACCCGCCGGACGCTTCCAAAAGGTCATCATGACGTCATTCGTGAGTATTATGTCTTTCAAATGATTAGAGATCGCCTTCAGAAGTACTTGAGTAGACTCTTGGTAACTCTTTCTAATATTTTAGTTTTTAAAAAATAACTGTAAAAGTTTTGCAACGTGGGTGACTCAGTGACGAAAGCTGAAGTCAAACAAACAAATGATTCAAATAATTCCCTTCAATTTTAAAAGTTTTGCAAGTATTTGGATTCTTATAAATATTTGGAAAGCAAAAATTCCCAGATTAGTTTTCACAAAAGCTATACTGCATGTAATTTTAAAGCAGCAGCAAAGGAAAGCATTGTCCTTTACCTCTAATCAGCAAATGGCTGTGGATCATAGCAATTGAATCATTACTATAACTAATGGTGGCATCTATGTTACAAATAAGTTTTCCTGATGTTTAATGCAGTGACACAGTTTTACATTTCTAAGACGGTTATGTACTCAGGGCTGTCTTCATTTCTTTAAAAAAAATAGCAGGAAGGGAGGCAAGTCGCCAGGAAAATGTGTGTTGGGTGTTAGCAGTTCAGGTTTTGATTTTTCTGTGAAATTAGGTAAAACCTCATAGAAAGAGAGGCTAACTTACTGGCAGTCCCGGAGCACCTCATTGTTAAGATACCCTAAAATCGACATTATCTGTACTATATGCATCAAGCAATAATGGATGAAAACTTGAAAATTAAACTTTGACTTATATTACTGTTACTGCAAAGGTTATAATTCAGTGACACTTACACAGACTCCACTGTTCCCGCCACTGATCGTCTTATTCTTTTAAGTGGCGCAAGTTGTGACGTAATGTCCCTCTGCATAGAGTCCCAAAACAACAACAATCATTATTATGTACAGTCAACTCTCTCTAAGACGGACACCTTTAGGATCAGCACTAAGTGTCCTTCTTAGAGAGATGTCCATCTTATAGAGAGTCAACTTAGAGGAGTAAAGAAATGCTGCAGGGACCAACTCCAAGTGTCCGTCTCATATTGATGTCCATCAAGAGAGTTGACTGTAACTCTGTTCTTATCTTAATTCTGATTGGCTAAAAGTGCACTGTTAATAGTGCGCTTACGCAACAGCACGGGGGAGAAAAGAAGACGGTAAACCTTGTGTGACAAGCGTGACAATAATTTTGTTTGGAAAACTCTTCCGCCGAACTGCACCCTCCATTAAACAGGTCTTTTTGTAAAAGACTAGAAAACATTAACTTAAGTGAAGATCACGAAACACACATAAGTAATAGGCCTGTCACGTTTGTCACACACAAGAGTTTTGCCGTCTTCTTATTTCTGCCGTCCTGTTGCGTAAACTCACTAATTCCATCTGGCAATAGGTTTCAATACGTCGTTCTTACAGATGAACAAATTTTAAACATTCCAAAGTGACGAAATTTTGCTGATAATCATAGTTTTGTACGACGCCACTTTACAGGCTGCCAAAAGGTTGGAGGAACATTTTTCGCCATTTAAAAGATCTTTCAAAGAGAATTCTACAAAACTACAAGGCTTTCCAGGAAACTTTTAGAGCGAACTAAAGTTGACACAAGGGTGAAAACGTTAAAACGTTGTAAGAAAGACGATGTATCACTTGGTGTTTATTTCGTCTTTTAACATAAGTTCATGTGTGTTCATAATAAAAAATCATTCTATAGGTTTTCATTACCTAATGACGTAAAAGCGTCCGAATCTAAAGCTTTCTTTAAAAGAAAACTGGCTAGTAGGCAGGCAAACTGTTGACTACATTTTACTATATTTTATTATTTGTTCATATTTTTAGTGTAGTTGTACAGTAGTTACTTCTGTTTCTATACGGCTTTTATGTTATATTAACTTGTGAAATAACCGTATTCAAATAAAAGTGAATCAATCAATCAATCATATCGAGCATTGCCAAGGTTTCAGTTTGTGTTATTTGCCTCAGCCTCGATAATTCTGTCTTTCAAGTTCAACCTCATCTAAAGATTGTTCATTTTTCGAATTAAGATACCGGACTGGGAAACAATAACAGTTACAACAATATTGCAGAACACTGACAAATCCCTAATTGCAGCAAACAATGTGAATGTTTCAATGTGTTGCCAGCTATAGCTTAAGACACACACACAGAGCCACAAGGCAAGCAGTCATGGCAGACTGATGAAAACACCTACCACTTTTTGTCAAACTGAACATACAAACATGACCAATCTGTTTTAGAATGTATTTAGTGGCCGTGTGAATTACATGGGTTCCACTGGTATCTGGCATATATTACTTACAGTAGTTTTCATGCTCTCAGATCTTCCAACATGTTTTGCTAATTGGGGTTTCTCAAGGTAGAGTTCGCTAGTGCTAAAGAAACAAAATACAAAACAAATAATTAGTACAAAGGTTTCTTATGAGGAACAGGGTGCTAACAAGAAGAATTTTGGACTATTTTCTGCCTTTCTCTCTCACTTTGTTACATGAAAGGCACGCTGCTCTATGCACAGGCCACCGAGTAAAACATAGATGCTCAAACGGTGATAAGAAACAACCTTAATTGCCAAGATGTGAAGGTTCCGACTATAGGGATTGATGGGATGAAAATTTATTTTATTTTGGATATGTGGTCGCTCATGGGATATGAAAATTTTTATGTATGGATCAGAAAATATCATTTCTTCAGTTTAGTATACGACTTGTTTTAGTTCCAGGTCTCTGTGTCTGTATTTTCAGTTTAATAAACCAGCTTTTTTGGTCGTCTAACAAGAATCTGTCGATGGTCTAATCAATGAATTGTCCGAGAAAAGGTGTTTGAAAGTTTATGGTTTGTGTCAAAAGCTTTTCCTATTTGCAAGTGAAGAAGAGTCCTTTCATTTTCATGTTAAAAAGCTTGTCAAAAAAATATACCACGGAACCTGTACTCAACAAAGTTTTATACGGGGAGGCTCTGACCCGAGGTCAAACCCATGACCCTTTTATAAACTATTTTTGACAAAAAAAGGTACCCCTGTGATATACCTTCTATTGACAAATGGTACTCCTTTCACATACCTAATTAAGAACTTTGCATCGCTTTCAACTGCTGTTAATGCACTGTCTTCAAAAACGTGAATAAATCCGCACAAAACCAGAACGTTTTCTCGACTTTTTCACCGAGATAAAATGCATCTGGTAACCCTTTTGTGCCCTTTTACAAACCGAAATAACAGATTTCCCTACCCTTTCATATTTTTCAACAAGTGCAATCCCTACACTTTTATATACCTGAATCGTGAAAAAGGTACCCCTTTCGCGCAGAGCCTCCCCGCATAGGCCATAACAGGCAATACCCCTCCTTCCGGACAAAACCTAGCCGGGCAGTCAGTGAACAACATAGTTAATAAGTTGGAAAAGGCTCACCCAATCAGTGGGTAGTGTTGGGAAATGTTGTTTTTAATAAAACTTTTGATTCTCAAAAAAATAACTTTTCAAAGAAAAATTGAGCGTGGATTACGGAGTCACGGAGTTTTAGAAAACGTGTTTCGTGAGTCAACAAGTTGCATTTATGATTACCACTTTACTTAAAGATTCTCACCTTTTAAGTCTTGACATCCCTTCCTGCAAGGTAAAGAGAAAAACTCAATCAGAATCCCTCTTTAAAAAGAGAGGGCATGATAGATGAAACTTGAATATAAATTAACTGTATGGAAGAAAATGTTCTTAAGTAATTCATTTTGTTTAATAGCTGATGAAACTTACTTCTGGTCCTAAATATCTTTCCCTGCAACAAGAAAACATTACAACTGTTTAATGGGCGAAAAATAAGAATATCATGGTTGGCTTACTACTTCAACAATAACACTGTACTAATACTGTAAACAGCTTATGTTGAAAGAGTCACTGTTTCCCTTCGGCCTAAATTTGCTTGATTTTTGCATGCGACGCAATGTTTTTTAAAGATTATTGCCGAGATCTATTTTCTTAGAATAAAATGCTGTTATTGGTATTACAGAGGATCTTTAAAGCGCGTTTCTTGCATCAGTGTCATTATTATAACTTAATGAATACATGGGGAGGGAGGGTATGGGATTTGAAGCCAAACACTTCACCCAGCAAAAAAAGGCTTCCATAAGATCAAAGATTAATTTTCTAGCAATTGACAAAGCAGTTTAAACCTTAACTTGGTGCCACAGAAGGATCACAAAATACATTCATTTGGAGCTGAACATATTTATAATCATGTTACCTGTCTGTTCTAGACTGGTCATCACCCATTATTCTAAGGTAACAACAAAAAAGACCAGCAAAGCAAATTAGACATCTGACCCTAGTTGTTCAAAATGTGGATAAAGCTACCCACTATCCACTATCCACTATGTGATCTATTCAACTTTTGAACTAGGGCCTGGAGTTACTTTTTTGCCCTCATCTGGAACAAACACACGAAATGATAATGGAAATTCTTATTTTCAATATACATGTTAATAATTTTCCTGCTCACCATGGTGAACACAACATCATTCTAGCATAGAGCATTGGGGTGAGTTGCTCAAACGACAGGTAACACAAGATTGAGGGTTAATTTCTATGACAACTCTTATTCTTTGTTTACAATACCTGAATGCAGATGTGTCTACTATTTCCTTTGTTTGAAAACGAAAGGAAGGAAATACGAGGACATATGCATGCTTTCTACCAAGATTAGAGAAAACGGACTGTACCCTGCTCTTTAATAACTCAATTTTAAGCGTACGCGACAATGGTTGCTTTTACCTGTTCTCCCTTCCACCTGAAATCTGTCAAACAGAACGTGACGATTAGTACGAACTCCATTTATTCAGATCAAGAAAGAAATGTTCAAGATGATTCAAATGTACACGTGATAGAATCAGAACATGGCTCCCTTCAATGTATGATTTAACTGTAATACAGTTTCTGAAAATGTCACCTGGCCTGCTGTACCAGTCGGCCTCTTAGTGACCAGGCCCTGATTCCTGTGATTCCTGTTTGATATGTGACATCCAATGTCATGCGTGTAAATTAAAAAGGCTTTAAGATATTTAACAAGAAACTATACTTGGGAAAGGCACGTCGGAGTATTTTACCAAGGAGAGTATGTGACACTGAAAACTGCCATTAATACAATAATCTGCTTATGCACTAACAGTAATGGATAACTTACCAAGTCATCATCAAGAGAACCACTTTTTGTTTTATAATCAACTGAAAATGTAAAAGGCAATACCAATAAGATAATTATTACATCTAATGTGGCTAAATATCATTTAAGCAAAGTTAAACTCGAGCAATTACAGCCAGGGGTCTTCCCTATCGGCAGTACATGACCTGTGGGGTGGCTTTCAGGAGTTTTGTAGGGTTTCAAGGTTCATTGCTTTACAAATACAGTGTTATCAGCTGATTTTTGCAGATCAAAAGCTCAGCTATCGCTTGCGAATCATTGAGGATTCTTGTATCCTCTCCTCCCTCCCACTGTTTTGTTTGGTTGCCAGGGTAAGTATCCTTTCAGGTAAGTTATTTCAACTGAATTATTTCAGTGTGACTGTGCTGGTTAGCAGGCGCTCATTTGAGTGGTTCCTGCATTCCAGGGTTGCCATGGATATTTCCCTGCCGCTTACCGAACCTGGCACCCCAATAACCTGTAAGGCAACAGTTCCGCAGCTCATCTATTTGTGAAGAGTCTAATCAAAATACTAGATAATAATATTATATCAAGAAGCACTTGACAACCAACTTAATGACGCCCACTGTAATATCAAGTGCCCTTTGCACAGTTCAGCCAAACTCAAGAAGGACAAGATAACTGGATTCAGTGATATATGGAGGTTTGCCATCTCTTTCCAAGTTAACACAGCCTTTCCATAAGATATTTTACTGTCTGATTTTCAGCTGTCTTTTTAACGACTGAGATAATCTGGGGGCGGGGATAATTATGTGAACACATCTTACCTCCGGGGCCATTTTCAGGGTCATCATCATCTTGACTGTCATGATTTTTCACCCAATCTAAAAAGGCAATAACAAACAAATCATGTCAACATTAAACCCACCCTCCACAGACAAAAAATGATATAGAGTTCAGCAAGTTTGTTAAAAATAGAAACAGTAAAAAAACTCAATATACACAATTAAAACCATTCTTAGTAAAGTTTAAATTAGAATTCTAGAATTCTGGGTATCTTTTCAATCCTGATGCAGTTTAGTTTAACTACGAGGTTGATAAAGTTAACAACAATAAATACTGGACCAAAACAATACAAAATGGTCCATTACTGCCACTGTAAGATAAACATATTTAGATACCTTAACAACAAATATTGTCTACTACATTAACGGACATACTGTTTCACTCACATTTTTCCCCAAATGGCTGACTAATTTTCCGATTATTATTTACAACTGATGTTGACCTGACAGCTGGTTTCTAAAACAAACATACAATAAGTGTAAGAGTCTTTCAATTCTTGTAAAGAAAATTTTCACTGTCTATATTTTACAGGTAAATTGTAAGTTATACATAAAAAGAATTTGTACGCTGACATTCAACAATAAGTGCCCGCTTTAAATAAGTTATTGTGACCACATTCCTTAACTTAGCCTGTGACGTAACCTAACAAAACCATTACAATTTGTTGACAATCACTTGTGTGTTTGTACTTATTTACAGAACTGGAAATGCTATAAAATAAGAACATGTCAAAAAAGTCTGTTAATTAAAAAACCCTAGAATGCAAACTAAAAAATATACAAAAAAAAGAAGAACCAATGTGGCACTATCAATCCTTTACAGAATATTAAAAAGCTAACCAGATAGTAAACAAAAAAATAAGGATCAATCATTAGATTAGACCTTTGAAAGAACTGGCTGGTAATCATATTAACAATAATATCCTGTTTGTTATTTCACCCTTATAGTCAAATGGTCATATAAAGGCTGATTAACAGTTTGCTTACTTACCCTTTTCTTTTTAGGTCCAGGGCATTCCTCAATTGCCTCAAAGCAGTTTCCTTTATGCACATTATACTCACAAGCTAACCAAAAAAAAGCATTAACTTAGCCCTGATAAGCTGTAAGGGTAACAACGAGATTTCTCTGATGCTCTGATGGTATACACAACATTACTTAGGAATCAATTTTGCCAAAGCAAGGTTAACAAAATTTAAAGCAAACCGATTATACATGGTTCATAAATTGAGCTACTAATTTTATGGTACTTATCCCAAACTCGCAACAGAAGTGAAAATTGGAACTCTGTTTTTGTTACGTTACAAAGACCATTTTTAATTAACTACGACTGTAGCTTCTGATAATACTTCTATTATAATCATGATACAATGATTTTTTTTTTCACAACATGAGCAAATAAATTTTCAACAATTTTGTCAGCAGTTATGGTAGAAGGAAATGAAAGCAGCCAGCTAAGGATGGCTAACTACTCGGCAGTTTTGGCCAGCTACTGGCCCTCATTGACAGACCTGTCTTCTTCACAAGCATAAAACTCAACTGACTAAAACAACCTCCCTGGTATTATTTTCACTTAAGTTTTGAAAAATAACCAAACATACTTGAGCACTGGAAGCCTTGATCTCCAATGCCCCACAATAGGCCATTACAGTGGTTGCAGAAGGTTAGAATTGTGTAGTGTGTACTGACAAAATGGTGTCCTTTTATCTATAAAAAAACAAACAATATCCTGCAATCAGCCTACAACGTCAGATTGAAGAACATACTGCAGTTAACAAGAAACCCTGCCCAGATCATTTTCTAGTATATAGTTTTCCTAAACACTGTCTTTTCTGTTTCTTTGCATCTCATCACTACCACAGACATCAGGTACCTTTTTGCTTGCTTTAATCTTAAACAGTGCAGGTCTCTGTTCTTTTCTTGTGAAACTTGAATATCGCTCTAGGATATTTGTATTGTTTCCCTGTTGCTGGAAAAAGAAACACATGCAAAATATATATAAAATGTCAATCACCAATACTATTACTAATTTAAGTGAAGATATGATCGTTGCAGTGGTAATTGCAATTTAACCAATTGCAAATTAACCCCCCCCCCCAAAAACACTAATGCAGAGGCCATGGGTTCGAATCCCGTTGAAGTCCCCCAATTTTTTTTTTCTGAATTAATTCGCAATTTTATTGCTTAAATTCCAATTACCACTGCGACAATCTTCATTTAAATTCCACAGTTCACATTATCTTCATTCCAATCCTATTACTGTTATTCAGAGGAAAAACAAAAATTGGTATGTTGTAATAACACTGAGTAGCTTTATTTCAAACAACTATTGTTTTCTTTTGTTTAATATTAAAAATAATATCCTTCACAATCACAGTTGTTGCCCCATGCTTGTTTGATGCATCACACCTATGACCCAATAGTGTCCTTTTTACACACCATCTCTTCCCTGCTACTTGACAATGGTGAGCAAAAAAATGATAACCTTACTGTTGTAAGGTGAGAAGCTCAATGGTAATTCTGACTGACCTTAAGAGTGAGTCCAACTTGCTTTAAAAATGTAGTTAGGGCAGATGCCATTGCAGTGCTGCCAAATAAAAAATGAAACATTGCTGACAACATGGCACATTACATTTTCAAAGGCTGCTGCCTAACGGGCACCAGGTCACAAGAGGCACCTATGACTTACCCTCACGCAACCAAAATTTCAAACTGGGAACCTTAGCGGGCCCCTAAAACTTATGATTCTCAGGCTAACTTCCAGTGAACAAACAACAAAATTGCCTGCTCATTCCACACTTTGGAAACGATGACGGACAACGTTTAATCGTCAGCCATAAGCAAAAAAATATTACTGCCGATAAAAGGTAAACAAACAGCATTATGTCTTGAAATTTGCTTCTGTGACTTCCGCTGCAGAGCAGTTGAAAATGCTCATCTGAAAATGGCGTCACATGAATTTAATAGTCTTCAAATAATAAAATCATGACTTTTTCTTCAGTGTTAGAAGCATAGGTCACTACTGCATGAAGTAAAAACTGATAAAAAGTCACAATCCGTGGAAAAGTAAGCTGGTTTCAAATTACACGTGATGGCTATTAACTTTTGCAAGTTTGAGGCATTTTGTATCTTGCTACGAACATGAACAGTACACTCGGTTTTGCCTCATCACGCAAAGCTCCTTAACTTATCTAGGAAGATCAAAGGGTCTCTGCTCACAGGGTATAAATTGATTAACAACAACTTCTTCAAAGATAGATCTTTCCAGCGATACCTTGTTTTGGATATTCTGACCAATCCTGTCAGAGTTACACTCACAAGAAAGGTAACATTTTGAGGAAAAATCCACTGCCAATTTTGCTGTTTACATACTACTCTTTGAAGATTAAATTTGCCCCTTTCCTAAAAAGTTAGCCAGCTACAATTCCATGCAAAAGAGTGATGATAAAGTGGGCAACAAAAACAAGAAAGGCAAAGCAAAAGAAGAGAGCAAGAGAGAAAGATTGAAATAGGTTCGCAAAAAAGGTCCAAATCTTGACTTTTGCGCATGCGTGAAAAACAAACAGGCTGTTTAATTACATCAGATTAGTCGAAAACTATGCCTTTTGTGTTTGCAAAACTCATTTTTAGCCACTCTTATGCTAATTAGCCAAAAACTAGTCCAAAGAAGAGGAATTGGTGAACAATGCGGTTTTTTCGCTACTAACGGGCTGTCACCAAAGGGTTAATAAAGTTACCAATCTTTTTAATTGAGCTCTTAGAAATGCTGCTTGGGCTCCTAACTTTTTAGTTTAGGAGCCCGAAGCGCTCCCAAAAAATTTTTCTAGGCAGCAGCCTTGATTATCGCGTCATAATGTCCTGGCTATGTTATTTAATGTAACAGTATGGGTGCATGGAAAAATGGAACGTAAGAGGCTCAAGTATTCTGTCATCTCAAGCTAAGTGAGCTAGAATCCATGTCTACACCTTTTTGGGAATCTAGAGAATTCTAATTTTAATCCAAGTAAACATTAAGAAGATAGGTTGCTATTTTTTATTTGGTTACTACCACCCAATCTTACTTTCTGTCAATCTGAGTAGCATCAGCTGTGGCATTAGAATCAAGTTCGGCCCTGGAAAGAAATTAAAAACATCATAAAAGGCTCTAAAGAAAAAACAATAAGTTTCAGTAGCAGATGAAAAAAGAATAGTCATATAAAACATAGTTGCCAAAATAGTCATTAGAACTCTTTGTTTAACAAGAAAAAAAACAAAGCAAAAGAGACTTTCGATAAAGTGATAAAAGATCAAAGGAACATGTAAGAGCTATTTAAAGTTGCACTAAAGGAAAACACTTTGATAACAATTTTCCTATGTTATGATTTAGAAAAATTAATAATTCCTTTTTTTTAGTTATCTTAGTAATTATTACTAAGATAACTCACTTCATTATAAAGAACAAAGTGACACTTTCACCCCCCGGGGATTTGGATTGTGCATTTAGTGAAGGTGTCAAAGAAATGCTTTTAATTAAGAACTTCACACCTTCACTACACGTGCAATGCTATTCGCTGCGGGCCAAAGTGCTTACTTAACCAGTATGTGATTTATTTCTTCTCATCTCTTGCATTTGTTCAATAAATTGTAATATTATTCACATCTCACTTGATAATGGAGTCATGAGGACCCTAAAAAGTCATGTTATAAATCTTTCATTTTTCTTCTTAAATGCTTGTTTTAAAAAAACTCTGCTTATAACAAGAGAATTCATGCCATGTTTTCAATTCACTTCGTGTTATGACTTCACAAAGGTCCGTATTTTGCCAAGTTGCTCACACAAGGCCAATAATATTGTGGGCTACATTGTTTGTACCCCTAAATGGGTTTTGAAATTCCCTGCTGGATGTCTCCACGTAGGTTTCAAGACAAAAAGTACGCAAGTGCTGGAAACCAATTTTGAAAATTTCAGTAGCTATTCCTTGACCTGTGAATAAAACATTAATTGACAATAAAACTAACAAGATAATGAATAAGATGCTTTCTGGCAACTAGTAGCTTTGACACTCAAGTCATCAACACTCCTTTTTTTCAGGCACTTTGGCAACTGAACTTACATGATATTTTCCAAGTGCGGCATCAGGGTCTGTTCCACTACTTGCAGTTCCTTTCCCTTATCCATGTGATCATCTGTAAGACATGCAACCAGTTAAAACAAGAAGTTCATAAGAAGTTAAATTAAATTTAATGTAGTTAACAACTAGGGGTGCAGGCGCGTATTGTCGGGCAATGGTCAGTGCAGTGGTTCAAGCGCAGTCAGGTTTGGATCATCTCTATGTGCTTTGTACAGCATTTCCTGCCGGCCTCTCTCTTTATTTAGTCTTTGGATCACTCTTTTCCCTCCATCCCTTCCCCCTTTTTATTTTTACCCTGATAAATCACTGTGACAGGTGCCTGGTGCCATTGGCGTGAGAGCTCAATGGGTTTACCAGCCACAGGCATAACTCTGCCAAGGGGCTGGCTTTGCCGAAAGTGGAAGCCCCTGCCCATCTGCTCTACCAGACAATAATCTATGAGACAGTTACTATGGGAAAAGATCATCCACTCAGTTATATAAGGTTTCCAAAAAAGATAAGATAACTGTGACTACTACTCTTGCACTACAAAATCTTCTCTCCATGTTATTTCTTGACAATGTACTTACAATGTTAACAGTTACTTTAATAGTGGGAATTTGCTTCTTATTAGTACCTTGAAGCTGATGATCCCCAAACAAACTACCAAGACCAAGAGCTCGTTTATTCCTAAAATCTGCTAATAGTTCTCCTATTTCGTCTCCTGCAGCAGCCCTACAAAAATGAATATGGCCAGGGGAAAAAACAGTAAACATCATTGTGTATATTAGAAACTGCAGATTAAGAACCTCAATAAATATCATATAAAGGACCAATGAATTGACTATTATTCTTCATTCAAAATATTTCTAATTGCCTCAAATTCCCTGGCTAGTTCATCACAACCAGCTGGCTTTGACCAAAATTGGATGATGTCTGAGATATCTAGTAACATGACATCAATAGTTCCGGATAACAACAGAAAAAGGCAGAGCAGAAAGAGAGGCCCTGGGGACAAGGTTATGTTAGCTCCGCTTTTTTGACAGAACTGGAGAAAACGGCAGAAAATTTCACACGTTTTGCAAGGAATTAAAAAAATTAAACAAACCACTACAAAGAAAACAGCAAAAATACAACTCAGTAGATGACAACCACTATTTGAAGAATATCTGCTAACTAAACATCCCTTTGAAGACTGAATTTGCTTAAGAACAGTCATATGAAGTCAGGAATTTAACATTGATCAAGGTAACCATGTTTTAGGTTGTTTTTACTCAGCCTCATCAAATAATTGTAAATCTTCAAATGGAACTACTTTAGAAAACCTAGTTCAGAAAATAGCTTTAGAAGCTTCAAACAATGGTTTTGGATAGTTGATCTAATGAGTCTAGTTAATCCACGGTGCAGCTGATGATGAAGCTCACAAAATTAATTCCAAAATTATATGTACCAGCAGAGAAATTGGAATAATGTAAAAAGATAATAATCATTTGTACCTGGCTTGCTGAAATAAGTTCTTAAGATTTTCTTCAGAACCCAAGCAGCTCTCTGAAAAAAGGAATCCACATTATAGAACATTCAAATAAGGAATAAACAATATTATATTATTTTTATTAACAAGTTAAGCATGGTAAATTTCGCCTGCCTGATGTTGTTAAAAAACTGTAATCACCAGTCACAATAAAGTGACAAGACAATGATGTTGGCTGATCAAAAAATGTGTTTTATCTCTTTCAATAGGCCTTTTGCATTAGTTGATCAAGTGAGCAACTTTTAGTAAACACCAAAACAGTTCGCTCTTGAAAAATTTTGTTAGCACGAGTTAAAAGAGCATTTTAAATTTAGGTATCCTGTAAATTTTCAGCCATATATCTCAAAAGTAGTGATTGCAACAGCCACTGAAAATTAGAAGGATTTGTATGAGAAAAGCAGCTCTTGCCACCCAGTCACACTCGAGTGGTTTTCCGTGCAATTCCTTGTAACTTCTGGAATCTTTAAACTGTCGTTAAATCTTTCCCTTACGCATTTAAGGGTTCAAACTGCCGTTATGAATATTAGGAGATTTGATTCCTGTAATGCTTAAGGAAACACTTCACAATAATTTGAAAATTTCAAAATTTATAAGGATTTGTATAGAAAACCATTCAAGTGTGACTGCGTGGCAAAAGTTGTTTTTACAAATCCTTCTAATTTTCGGCGGCCATTGCAACTGCTACTTTTGAGATATACAGCTGAAAATTTACAGGTTACCTAATTTTAATATGCTCTTTCAGCTCAAGCTAACAAAATTTTTCAAAAGCACACTTTTTTTGTGTTTAACAAAAGTTGATCATGTGATCAACTAATGCAAAAGGCCTATCTATGTGGCAGTCTTAAACAGTTTCTTAGACTTTCCTTAAATTAATGCTACACCAATAGACCACTCGTATTTACCTACCAATTGGCTGTACAATGGTCTCTTTATCCATGTCAACTTTCAGAGGCTGATAATAAAAGAGAGAGAGACAGGTATCATAAATCAGGTAAATGCGATGAGGACCTTCAAAGAGGATGTGTATGCTCTTTCCAGTATACACAGCTACTGGTTGTTGCAGACATAAATTAACAAAAAATATATAATAACATTATTATTATACTCAAACAAAAATGGACAGGTAATGACATGGCTCACAATTCAACCAGAATTTAAGGGAAATGGAGAAAGAAAAATTCTCAATAAAAAAGAGATACATGTGAAAAGGGCCTAAAATAATTAAAGTAATTTTCAGTAATTTGTTAACTCAACTTGATTGATTAAAAGCCTCAGAAAGGGAGTGATTCAACAGGGTATACGAGCAAATCTACTATACATGGACTCACAGAAGTATAAAGGGTGTTTCAAAATTGATATTCATACTGGAAATAAAAAAAAGTATCTAATTATCGCTGTGTAGAAGTCATGGGTTATTTTGGCAGCAATATTTGTGAGGTAGAGTAACTTGAATTAAGACTGTAACACATACTGCGCGCTCTGCAAGAAATGTGGAGTAGATCTCATAGGACCATTTCTTCATCTCCTTTGGTGTTCCTTCTCTGTAGGAATCTGTAACCAGCCAAAAAAACTGCAAGAAAAAATTTAACTATCTGGTGAGAAAGGACATGGATATGAAATTTACAAGACACAAACCCAGATCCCAGGGACTCTTGAAGTTATGCCCTGTAAGAGTTAAACTGAAGAAGTTGAAGAAAGACACACTACACATAAAATACTAGAAATAAGTGAATTGCAGAGCCTCGCAAAACTGCGCTAAGGGCCAGTAGGTAGGTAAGAAGGAAGAAAGACAGTTCTTTTTTTTCCTTCTTAAAAACAAAACAAACCACCAGAAAAAAGAAAGAAAAAAGAAAAGGGTATTCAAAGAGGAATCAGACACCATATATCCTGTTCAGTACGACCTGTCCTTACAACTACACTACTGAGGATGATCATACATGATTTAAAGCCTTTTCCATAGCACTTCTGCTGGCAAACGCTGCTCAAAGTTGATGGAGCCATATTAAACACAAATTCAAAGATATATTGGAGGAAAATATCAAGGCTATTGACAGTAAAATTTAATAACGCATTTAAACCAATGGTTCTGATATTCTGTGACTTTGCATAATTGACCTCAAATCGCAACTTTTCGCAGAATTCGTGAAAAATCCCATAATTCGTATAAAAAAAATTGCACAATTTGAGAAAACTAAAATGAAATATTTGCTTTCATTTAAGGTTCTTTGCAATAAATTGAAACAATGTTTCAAGCAGAGCTTCCGATTTTGTGCAATGGTGCAATCACATTTGGCCTCAAATCGCATCTGATCGCACAATTAGAGGAAAATCTAATTATTTGTAAAAATAAAAGAAGTTTAATTCAAGTAAGGTAAAGGATAAATTCGAACTTTCATTAAACATTTTCCCAATTTTAATGTTATTTAAGGTGATTTATCACTAAAGAAAGCCTTGCAATACATCTGAAACCTTCGATTGTGGTACCTTTGGGCAGCCATTTTGATTTCAGAGACAGGCAGCGTGGTCAGCAGTGTAACTGCATCATGTAATATTTAACAAGTGTCCTTTTTCTTTCTTTCTATTTGTTTTCTTTTCCGAGCGGGGACAATTGGACTAATTTAACAATTTTTTTCCGTGCATGCCCGAACTTCACAAGCAAACAGTTTGCATCTGGGTCAGAAGGCTGTGAAATGTATGACCAGTAAACAGTTTTGTGGTAAGTTTTAGCTCCTTATAGCACGACTGTGACCACAAAACCACTCGACTAGCTTCAAAACGCGTTTTTTGGCAAAATCTCCAGGAGCAAATGGGTTAAACAACATTAAAAATCGCACAATTTATCACATAATAGTCCTATCTTGTTGTACAATCTGGTCCAAATCACATCTATTTTCTCTAAAGGTACTTCTAAGTTCAAAATTTATCGCTAAAAGCATTTCCTCACCTCTTAAATGGCCACTAAAACAACCGGGTCAGGTTCTGGTGGTTTTGTTTACATGCTACCTTGTTGCTAGGTAACTGCATTTGCCCAAACCAATTGAAAGAGATATTTATGACCAAAGCAAGATCAAGCTTTGCTTGACGATCCTTATGTGTATTGGGCACGCTACGCACACAACCAATTTACAGATCTTCGCTCTTTTTTTTTCGTAAGGAATAAAATATTGACAATAATGGCAGTCATTTAAATCTAAGCACGACATGTATTTACAAGAAAACATTAAAAGTCTGAAAGATTGAAGTATTTTTTATTTTTATTTTTGTCCTCTGACAAGTGAAGGAACTGCAATTTCTGCATCAGATAACCCCCTGGTTGCTGAGAACCTGTGCTGATGGAAATACCCTCTTTACTAAGATCTGGTCCTCAAGAGATGTCACAGGGCATTAAATTTAGTCCTGTAGATACTGAATCATAAAGGAACTGACATGTCACAGACGTTTAGTGTATTTCGTTTAAGTTTTGTCAATATCACTTGCTATGACAACTTGCCATGAAGAAATTTCTTCTGGATGGATCACAGCTTTGTGACGGACTATGTCTTCCAAGAGAGTGAGAGTAGACAACGATAATAAGTCTTGAAAAACTACTGGGCTGAAAAGTTTTCAAACACCCTAATTCATTGCAATGCATTTTAATCTTCAAATAACTTTGCCCATCCACACCTTCCACTATACTTCCTTTGTTATTTTTATGTTCCTTCACTGATTGAAGCAGTTATTTTTAAGTTTCACTCCATTTGTTGGCCAGTACCTAAAGGCTAGGTTTGGCTAAACTGCATGATACAGGTCCTATGCGTATTAAACTGAGGACCACAGAACACTTACCAGACTACTTGGATCACTGTTAGATATAAGATAATGTAGAAACACAGCAAGATGAGCTGAAACATAAGCAAACGCATTAAATACAAAATCAAGGATGAATAGTTTCCACCATCTTACCATGAATAGAAATTACGGTATTTCAAACCTCAAGACCAGCTAAATATTACTTAACTTAAGTTTATTACCTGGTTTATTCTTTAGCATGTCCAAACTATTAAAAGGACCATGGTCATCTATCTGTGGATCAAAACATACCATAAAAAATTGCTATGGGTGTTTATTAGGTAAGATTAGAAATGATCCAAACTCTCAACGTACAGAGAACACAAACACATAGAGGCACTTACGGTACATGTATTCACGACAAGAAAAACCTGAGTATATATGCTGTCAACCTTTGTCATATAATTTCTTGTTTCTTTAATTTTAGGTGTCTCTTGTTAGTTTATCTAAAACAGAAAGGAAGTATGCCTGGTGCATACAGCTGTTACAATAATAACGATTTCACTGCCTTGTACCTTCTCATCATCAGAAGCAAAATCATCGTCTTCCATTGAGATAATTGAATTAATTGACTGTCCGTGATGCATGACACCTGATTTGTTAGTCTCAGCATAACCTGACTGTGTATCATCATCTGCATCCATAAAGTTCTCTGGAGTATCACTTCGAATTCTCTTTTCCATTGGTTCTGACAGTGTTGGTGTGGCTGGAGGAGAACTGGTGTTGATGTTACTTCCACCTTTACCCCTCAAGTCATCTATTTGTACTGCTTTATTTTCATGGCTATATGGAACCCATGCCCGTGGAAGAGATGAGGTCTACACAACAAACATGAAAAAATGAATGCATTATACTACTAAACACAATACTAACACTATGGATATAGATGTTTCTAGATGCAGCGCTCAGTGGTGTCATCCAAAAGAACCTATGTGTAAATTTATGGCTTTACCTCTGGACTTCAAGGATCCAGCATGATTAGTCTGGGCATTAAGTCATTTTTGTAATGTATGTTCAATAAAAAAAGGCAGTCTAATACCAGCTTACCTTTGCTAAAACCGAGGTGATTTATACTGGACTACTGAAAGTAGTATCAAATAGTTCATTAAAATAACATTTTTTTTTTCACATCACAGGAATACTTTTATTTTCCTTTTATTTGATATTTGAAACTTCATATATACTTACTTGACTCCCTGAAAAAGCACCAGAAAACAATTCAAGCTTTGTTTTAAGTCATAGGTATTTACCAGTGAGTTTTTCTGTGTTTTGCTGTAGTGAATAGCCCGTGGTATGGCTGATGTATCATCAAAGCTCTTTTTCTTGACATTATCTCTTGCAGAAAATCCTCTCTCTGAAGAGTTGTTTCCATTCATCATGGGAAATAAAGCATCTGGACTGGATCTCTGTCTTACATGAACTGGACCCTCAGGTAGCTGTAGAGCAAAAAGTTCATATCAAGCACTGTCTCCATCAACCACACTTCACATGTCTAATTTTTGGGTGGAACAATGACATGTTTTGCTGCCAAACATTTGAAGGTTGAAAAGCATTATATGAACGTTCATGTGCAAAGTAGGCAGCTGTTTGGGAGCTTGAAGTATATGACCTGATTTGTATGCACTCAAAAAAATAATCATTATAATTACATCACATTTTACACCCGTTGATCTTGGTATTTCAAGCAATCTGATTAGTTCACTATAATAATCTAAAACTAACATCTACTATAACTAATGAGGCAGTGTTTTTCCTACAAGTGAATAAAACTACAGGCCTACATAAGCAAGGAATAACTCATTTATTTTTCCTTATGATGACCTAAACTATTATTCTCCAGTTTGCCAACGCCAACATGATCTGACTACAAAGACTGCGCATTGTTAGTTGCATTCACAGAACTAACGCTACCTGTAGAATTGATTGCATAACTACAAATCTGAATGTTAAGTTAGCTAAGCACAGAAATTCAGTCCCAACTTGTCAAAATATCAGACTAAAACAGGTCTCAAAACTAAAATCTCACATTGGTAAGCCTTGTACAACGAGGGAAGGTGTAAAACAAATGAAAGATGTCAACGAATGTGTGAACAGTCTGCCATGTTTGGTCACACTTGTGCTTCGAAACATTTGCCTAGTTACTAAACAGGGACAAACATAACACAAACTGATGTGGTTTGTTTTGATTGAAAGACAATTTATGTGATCATTTCAAGTATAATGCGATGAAGACATGAAGAAAAACTGATAGCAGCAAAAAACCCAAACAGCAATTGTACGTTTTCCTAGAGGTCACATTCTTTCCCAAATTGTTAAGTTTTACATTAGTTTAAATTCTTGTAACGAACAGCTTATAACCAGGTGTTTTGGACTTATCTTTTGTTCTTGGTTATACTGATTCTACAAGTTTCAAGTTTAGGGTCTTGGCTTATAGCCAAGATCTGTTTATAGCCAAATAAATACGGCAGTAAAAGTGACACATTCGTGCTTGCATTTTTCAACACTATGATTTTCAATGTTTAATACTTCTAACAATTAAAAATTATTCATTACTAGTAAAATTCAATCAACACATGAAGCAATATTACGAATAGATAGAAAAAGCAAAAAAATAATTTGGCTAAACCAATTCAAGAATTATCGTAAGTCAAAAAAAGAGCATGTTGTTTGAAGACCATTCCTCATGAAAACAAACACCTTACGTTTTTCAAATATCCCAGTATAATATCCTATTTAACCTTTTTATCAAGCCCTAAGAACAATCAGTAACAAATTCCTCCTTGTCATAACAACACTTTACAAAACAGAGTAAACAAATGGGACATACATGAAGCAGGTATTGAACCCAGTCCCTTCAGCTGCGAAGGTTACGCATTAGTACATACATGAGAACAATAGAAATGACCTTACATTCACTCGTTCATTCTTTCTTATGCAGACAACAGCATGGAGCATTACTGGCTATAAGCCAGTAAGCTCAAAATAAGTCGCACAAACATTTAAATATCCAAAAAGGCAAGTTGACAAACAGTTTAAGAGTTTATCAGCAGAAAAAAGAATAACTCCAAGGAAAGCGTTATCACAGCTTGCACAAAAACTATGATAATTTTTGTTTCTTATTAGGATCAAATAGAGCTAATTCACTTAAACTTGAATTCTCAAAGAGTTAAGTTTAATAATGCACCAAAATTGAGCCATTCTAAAATAGGGCATGTAAACCCAAAAATACAAGTTTATCCCCTTATATGTAAAAAAGTATTCTAAAAACGATTTTGCTATTATTTTCTGCCAATTCGATGTTCCTAAGGCGAAAAAACGGCGTTTTCTACGGCAGATTAACTTCCAGTTAACAACATGAAATTACCTGTGACGTAACGAGTGGAACCAGTCTATTGTGCAACTTGATTATCCCTATGGCGACTCGATCGAGCGATAAGGGAGTTCAAATACAAAGTGCGACAAATCTCATTTGAACAAATATAATAATACAACTAATAGGTACTTAAATTATATAGTGCTGTATTTCCTTTCATTTATTTTATTTTATTAATTTTTAGGATAAAATTACTTCAATTAAATATTTATTTTCTTCTATCTCGGAGATATTAGCTTTGAGAGCTACACTGTAAATCTGAGGATAAATAAAGGCACTGCACGTATGACTTGTTACCTCAATCCTAATGCTTCTAAACTGTCCCTGAGTCAACAATCTTTTATACAGTATTAGAAAAGATAAGAAATTCTTTTTCTTATTAAGCTCAGTTACATTTAATAATGGATCAACAGCATCTCCTTCTGAAAGAAGCCAACAAAATCTTGCTGAGAAGCGGACAAGCTCTCCACCTGATGGTTATTATACACAACCAACACGTACAAGTAAGAATGACTAAATCAATGGCCAAGAGCTACCATCAAATGGCTTATAAATTGGGAAGCAGTTAAAGATTAATTATTGATAAGTATAAAATTTATAAGGGGGAAATTAGCATTATACTTACAGATAACTTCTTATGCCTTTTTTTGCTGGGGCTAGTGATTGAACCTACACCACTTAGCTGCTATAGATTAATGCACAAGTTTGATTAGCAAAATTAATGTCAGAAAGCTGCACAAAAATGCTGATTAGCAAAGTCTAAGCATAATATTTTAAGTCAACGCTGCCCTGTGAACTGAACCATGGAGAAACCTCAGTGCTAACAGCTTAATAAAGATTACGATGGGGACTATGAATGATAATTCAACTACAACTCAAGTACAAGTAAAATAGGACACACTCTTGTTTTCACACAAGAATTGTCCCAAATTACTGCTTATCTTGTTAGCTCAGATGCCTGTTTTACAAGTTAGGGTAAATGGTGATAAGTTGAATGATGTTCTCAATTTCACCATGGCATTACAAACAGAAAGGTAAACAAAACAGCACCTTTACAAAGATGTTGATTCGAAAAGGTCTCTGTTGCTGATTTTTATATAGGTGAAATAATACCAGTAAGTCCAGTATTCATGGTTTTTTTATTGCCATTACAAAACTGAGCAGTACTATCAAATCACACAGAAAAAACAAAAAGCAACAACAACACTGACATGTCCCTCAATCACCCAATAACAAACAGGTCCTTGAATTTAAAGGCTGAAATATCATAACCTAAACCATAATATGTTTCATTTATCTAAGTAGGACAAACACATTATTGCCAAAATTATGACAGGTTTATGGGTTTGAAATAAGCAAAGTGATATTTCACTTACCACAAGCTGATCATTTGTGGGACGGGGCTTCCTTTCTGGTGGCACAGGTGGAGAGGATGGTCTCTGTGGTGAGAACTTGTCTGTGTCATCTACAGTGATAGGTGTCTGAAGGTAGTTGTCATACAGGGCATTTGGATCTTGATTCAGAGGCTGACTTATCCCATCATCAGTCGAAAGTGATTGACACCTGCTTGGAATTCGGCTTGGGGCCTGCCAAACTGTGGGAGGGGCAGTTTTACCAGGGGGTGCTGAGAATGGCCCATTGTTAGAGAGTGGTGGCTGCAAAAAAGACAAGTGTTGGTGGAAATTTGAAGAAGGCAGTACATGTGACCAGGCAGATGATTTTGTACACTAGCAATTTACCATAGGCAAAATTTGTTTACTATGCACATTCGCCATTTTCACATAGACCACAAAGCACCTTATTCACCCCCCAAAATCTTGCACAACCATTGTCTTTGAATGCTCTTGGGACAACTGTAATACCCAAGAGAAACTGGAAACAATGGTTAAGCAAAATTTGAGGTGGGGGGGGTGGGGGGGACAAGGTGCATTATCACCATTTTTATCAGTTTTTTTGGTAAAGCACTTAACAAAGGTTGGCCACTTACTACTAATAGAGGATCATCTAATCAGTGTTCCCCTTATCAGGAGGTAACCGGTACAATTTACCGCCTACAGCCGCTTGAAGGTTTACTAAAATTAACTATGTAGTTTTAAAAAATAAGCAAGTCATGATCCAATCTGATTCTAACACCGAAATGAATGATAATTAGCTTTCCTTTTTCTGGGCCACACATTTTGGAAAGAGAACATTAAAGACAGAGTAAAATTATTGGAATTAAATGTTTTAAACTGTTTGCGTAAAATAGGTCTTAAAATGAGGGAATGATGTTTCAGAGAACTTAGCCCCTAAATTTCCCAGCGAGAGCAGGGTCATGTCCCTCACTCCACTACCCCTCTCCCACTACACCCGCTCCCCCATCAAGAAAACTGCCCCTCTGGCACATATTTTTTGCCTTACCGGCTATGAATGGTCCCTTACCTGCTGAGCACAATACCACAATATCAGGTTAGATAATGTCTGAACATTAAAGATGCAACTTCTTTACTTCATAAAAGATTAAACATTCTATACTCGCTGCTCCACCACACACTGACATTAATAATTGTCACCACACAAACTTATTAACTGAATGTACAGAAATGAAACTGATTCTGTTGTTACCTGAGATTGAAGTAAAGCACTAAGTTCTGCCTCAAAGGCTTTGATTCGAGTTGTTGATTCTGCAAACTGAATTGGATATGTGCCATAAATACAATGTAAGGAATAAGAACCAAAAGATAGAGCTTCCTTCAGTACTGGTTTCCTTTGTGGTAGGGTAGAACCCTGCCGACACCGTGTTTACATGCATATGACCAAGCTGCTATTACAGCAACTTTTATTTGACCTGAACATCAAGTCCAGTGGTTTCCTCATCCTAAAGACTCAAACATCACATGGTTGTTATGACCAACCATCATCCTACAATTTCAGGTTGCCCAAAGGCAACTTTCAAAATAGTTGAGCTTGGAGCACTGAATTATAATATAGACTAGTTATAGGAATAAGTTACATAGCTAAAAGTTGTAGTATTGAATATCATAATGTGATGCTGTCCCATTTCAGGGTCATAATAATGGAGCTCCATGTACAGTGGTACATGTATACCATACACCAAACTACTATTGTTACCAGACACAAAAATCAGCATTGAATATTTTGTAACAAATACAGAGTGGAGTACCTCTTTCTGAAGCTTTTCTGATGGCCTTTTCATATATTCTTCCCTTGTTTTCTAAAAGGTAATCATTGCATATGTAGAGCCAGTGCTAAATGCAGCCTACATTTAAGGCAGCACCTACTCAGGCAAACATTGTACATATACTGCTTGACCTTACACCGTATGTCTATTAAGAACTAATCCTTAAGCCACTAAGATCTAAATCTGGCTAGCTAACAAATCAACAGGTAGCCAAGTCAAGTGTCATGTCTCAATAGAAATTTTGAAAAATTTTATAAATAATTATTGGATGCGGCTTTTGAAATGTCCAGAATAATCAATGAGGTCAAGTTAAGTTTCATCACTGCAGCCAAAGGACCTAGACAATGATGATTCCGGATATCACAAAAACCAAATCTATGTATAATTTTATTACGTAAAATTTTACTATACATTGTTTTGATGAAAATAATGACAAATACACCATCGCACAGTTTGAGAATAAGACACTGCAATCAAAACCTACAGATTAGTTAGTAATCAGTTCAGACAATCCGGCAATCAATCTGCAGGTTTATCAGACAATGAATTAAAGCCATATGTAAACAATGCATTCCAAACATTCCGCATGTATACATTACAAACGTTTGTCGGTCTTTTTGCGTGCAGTCGCACAAATCAACAGTGGAAGGAAATACTGTGCGTAATAAAAAGAATGTTGGATTCTTGTAGCTGTGCACGAGCAGGACTTGGGATATCATTATTTTGGCAGACCATCCTTTGGTTGAGAGTTGAAGGCAACTTGAGAATGAAGAGAAAAAGTTCCACATCACTCATTTTTAATTTTTGATTTGTTTGTATTGAAACCACCTAAATAACTGAGGCTCTCTAGTAATTGAAAAAGTCTAGTACCATCCGTCACACGGTCCTGTCACACAACGCTTCACCGCGTATTCAAATTGCTGGTGGGTCAAATTTCAGGTCAAATTTGAACGGATAAGTAAGCTGTTTGCCCGTTTGTGTTAGCCATTCGAAAACCTTAATAACCCATTCAGTCGTTCGATGAACCCGTTCAAACTGGTGAGTGAGCCATTTGCTTGTTTGTGTTAGCCGTTCGGAAAACTTAACAACCCGTTCAGCCATTCAATGAACCCATTCAAACAGGTGAATGAGCCGTTTGCAACTAGTTTCGAAAGCTGGGCGTTTCCCCCGTTTATCGGGAAGCTGTTAGGAATGTTTTCCCGTGAGAGGTCACATATTAGCAAGGCTTCTCATTAAGTGCCGGCAACTGGATAAAAAACTGGCTACTTTAAATTCTGCCTACCTTTTGGGGGAAAATGGTAAGGTGACTGAGTGAAAGCTTGAAATTGCCTTCAGCTGCCTATTTTTTCATGTTGACTGTCTACTTTCAAACTTAATGGCCCGTTGACTGGTGGCTTTAGGTTCTAACAAGTCCTGCGCAAGATGACTACTGTGGACCGCAAGCACTAGTTCACATCATCATCTTCAGTAACAGTTCATATATCTCTAGGTTTATACGGAATTCACCTTATAAAACTGTCTTTCTTGATCTAACACTCGCTGAATAGTTATTGTTCTCTCATCTCTGACAGGATCTCTGGGCATCTAATTGAAATAAATAACAAAATAAATGAATTAACATAACAAGTACCAAACAAAGGGTATTGATTACAGATGCCTGTATAGTTACAGTTTGTGACAGTTACATGTAGGAATTTATCATACTCCAACTAAAAAACTAATGAACGCAAGTTTTCCAGTATCCATCCTTCATCCGTCCAGGTCCATCCAAGGATTCATGGATTCATTTTCACGTATCTCAAAGAATAAGGTTAAAGAGACAATTTGACTCTTAAAAAGATAAAAGCAACTTACAGTTGCAGGTGGTGATGCAGATCCTTGCCTCTCTGCTGCAAACAAAAGGAAAATGTTACAGGGCTGTCACTAACGGCTGAGGCCCAATGATTTCTTCCACCTACTATGAGTATAACCCCCATCTACTTTCATGGAAAACAAACGCAAAATATGGTATGGGGGCTTCGCTTTCATTAAGGCTTTTATTTTCAAGCATCCTGTCAACCAATTGACCAAAAAGTATTTTAAACACCTCAAAACAAAGAATTTTACGAATGAAGGCTGAATCGACCGGCCGTTAGTGCCATCCAGTGACGTCACTAACTACCCGAAAACCGGGTAGTCATTGTGATTGGTTGATTGTCTAAACATTCACATAATTATGTATAATTATGAAAAATTTTAGTGGGATTATCGCTTGATGTTCAGCAGATTGCATCCCTGGCATTCTTTCGTGCAGTTCAAACATTTCGATAAGCTTAATCTTTATCTTAAACAGCAAAACTGCCCTTGTCTTCGGCACTGCAATGCTAAATTAAACTGCAAATCATTGCAGAGAGTCGGTAGGTTTTTCATTTGGAGCCGCTTTGTGGTTTCAGTGGCGGTGATTTTGTTTACACGAAGTTTTCTGAGATTAATATTATGATTTGACCTTCTTGCTATTTTTACCATCAAGTGTAACGATTCTGTTAGATTTTTTTTCTTGTTTCCTTGTTTTTTTCTTCGTTAAGGACCAAATAGCTTCTTTTCAATTAAAGCAAATCATTGTGTTTTTGAACTAAATGTTCCATGTGTGTGTTTATTTCATTGCGTGATTTCAACCGAGTTTGATCATAGAATTCAGTACAACCGGTTCAGAGTTGTACTGCATGCAGTTGATAGTTTGAACGTTAAACATGAACTATGATCGAAAAAATAAAGCAATTCTGTATCATGCAGACATTTCCAAACGATATTTCTCAGTTTGCCACTTGAAAATCGTGTTTTACTTTTTGCATGAATTAAAGCAAAGGTCAAGGAGTAGTGACGTCACTGGACGGCATTAACGGCCCGTCGGTTCAGATTTTACTGAGGGAGTAATAACAACTCGAAGTAATCGGATGAAATTCAGACTACTGCCGCTAGGGTCAGTTTAGTAAAACAAGTCACGGAAATTGTGAACTTTTCCTGCTGGTCGAGAAAGTCCAGAATTGAGACAGAAGCCCATGAAAACATTGTCAGCCTGCAGTGCTTTGAAAGGAATAGCTGTGTATACTTTTTCTTTTCCATATTTACTTCCTTTTCTTGTGCGGATCGGCTTGGATCACAACTTGAGTATTTTATGAAACAACTTATTTGATTTTAGTAACACTTCAAGCGGTTGCAGGCGGTAAGAAGTGTTCCTTCAAGCAGAAAAGTTTACCGGTTACTGCCTGATAAGGAGAACACTGACCTAGCAATCTTAGTGACAGCCCTGTGTTACAAAGAAAACCACTTATCCATTGAGGTAGAGTTACACAGTGCTCAAATAAATATTGAAAAGGAATATGTGAAAACTGCAGGAATTTTGATTAGTAAATTCCATCACCCACATTCACATGGTTATAGGAAAAACAAGAAGAGATCAAAATGATCTGTACAAAAAAATTAACAATCATTTCAATTTTCTTTAAGTAACACAATCATCTGTCCCAAAACAGTGTTCAAAGAAATATAACTGAAAATAATAACAAAAAAATATGTTCCTACACATGAGATCCACACCAAAACTAATCAGCAGTGGTTATATAACAGGAGAGGTGCATGTACTGTCATGACTGCTTAATGCCATAGTCCAATTATTATTATTATTTTTTTTTTTACATTAGCTTGGTAGTCATCACTCATCCACAAAAATCTATTCCTGACAAATCAAATACACAAACTACTTTTAAATGTCTATAAACTACCTTGAACATGGGCTGGTGCTTTTCCTAGAAGAGTCAGGGCAACATATGATCCAGCTAAAATAAAATAAACACAAACATCAGCCTTATGATCAAAAAAAGATGCCAGCACTGCAGAGGGTGTCCAATATACACTTGTATCCGCACTACAATGGTCTGTAAATAAGTCACGTTACAATCCATACAGATCGTACAGATCACAAAACTTGCACAAGGTTTGTAAAGAGATGTTTATGGTCAGTAATTGCATCTCATTAGTGGGATATTTTCATGGTGTGAGAGGGTACGATACGTCAACTGCTCATAGGTCGGTAACAGTGCAGCAGTAACTGGCACTGTCAATTGTAAATAAACTTTAACTTAGAAAACAAAAAAGATAATGTTTCTAGTCAAAGAGCTTTGGAAAGCATTTCACAACCAAATGATATGGTTAAAATTATGTAATAAACATTAACTTTCTTGAACTCAAGAAAAGTTGTGGCGTAATAAAAAAAGGAACATGTAAATGTCAACCGAGGTAGAGCATAGAGCATGTACTGGATCAGGGTTATAGAAGATCATTCTGAGATTAACTTCAAAAGGAGTGCCTGTGCATCTTCACTACAAATCACTTATCATTCGCACTATTTACAAAAGAACAATGACCATCAACTAACTGAGTTCAAGATGCAATGGATAAGGCTCTAAATGACTTCTGATCTTATAATATGTATGTCAATTGTTTACTTTCATTCACAAGGCAGCAAAATAGTATTATACCAAGCAAATTAAGAAGAATTGCCCACTACATGTACAATTCTACTACAGTTTCCCAGTTGCATATAATAAATATATTATAATAGTTCAGTTTTTTTTACCCTCACACAATGTGTAATTATCATTTTTCTCAAGAAAATAATTGCATATCACGAGACAAGACTACAACTCCAGAGAGTCAATTATATTTCTCAAATACATACTCAGTAAAAGAAGCACTGAAATTTTATTGGGACAACACGACTGGGAATTTACTTACCTTTAATTAGGTTCACAACTTCAATATGATTGTAGTGCGTCACAAGAGTTCCATTAACCTAAAAAGAAGTTATGGTTGTGTCAACAAAAAAAAGTGATTCTTTCTTAACATAAGAGGCAATTTTGCTACCCATACATCCTGCATCCCTAACATAAGATGCAAATAATATGAATGATGTCACAATTCCGAGCAAGTTTGAATAAAGTATCTTCCTTATTCAAGATTCGATATTCAATTTCTAGGCGCAATTTAAACTTTTTTCTTTTTTTTTCAACTGAGATTGTTTTTAGTGTGGAAACTGTCAATCATATAAGTAGGGTGACTTTCCCAGAATATTTTACTAAGGTAAAATGAAACCCAGGAAAACCTCAGGAAATACTTGGTGTTGTTAGTTTCAGTACACTGCAATACATCTATACTAAAGTAAGGGCAACAAGCAAAATTGCAACAACCACCACAGCACTTCACTCCTTTTCACTGCAGGCAAAATACTTGCCAGAGGTTTCCTTAACAGGATCATTCTCCACCTTGAGGATACTATAGAGCCTCTGTATGAGTTCCTGTGGACCCATTTTCCATCAAATCATCAGTTTTTCAGGTGAAATGTCACATATCAAGAATCGTTTTGCAGAGCAAAGCTGCTAGCAAGCTCCATGCAACCACAACATTGACAGAAATGAGAATGGACAAGGACAACAGGAACGCTACAAAAACACTCTCAAGGCCAATTAAAAAATGGGATTTGGAGGCAGTGAACAGAGTTCAATGGAAAAACTCATAACTATTACCAAGCCATCCTCAACTTTCAATAAGCAAGGATTACGACCCTGAAGAAGAAAGAGCATGGCACAAAGCCACAACTCTCCAGGTTTTCCATGTTTTCCAGGTCTTCAATTACTAATAAAAGCCATAATACAGAGCCATTATTCCAAAAACAGACAATATTTTGCTTTATGAATAAACCATAACTTTTGCTTTACGAAAAAAGAATTTCTTAAAAAACTTATTTTGATTTATGAATAAAATTCATCAATACTTTAACATAACAACAAATGAGAATTTCGTACCAAAAAAAGGACCACACTGACAAGTACTTGTAAAGTCATGTTAAGTCAAACAACAAAAAAATGTTTCAAAAGTGTACCTTGATAATCTTATCCCCAACTTGTACACCAGTACGGTAAGCTGCTCCACCTGGCAGAAAGTGATTTATCAGGTGTTCAAAACATTGATGATAAGCATCCAACTCAGTGACACTATGTGTTTACTTCAGTAATTTAATATATAAATTTTATAAGTACAGTAGCATCCCCATTTTTTGAACCCTCGGTTTTTCGAAATTCGTAATAATTTAACCCAAATCTACAGCTGTAACTTCCCTTTAGCAGTTAAGTACTGCAATTTTACCCATGATTTTTCAAACCTCCCAATAATTCGAACCAATTTGCTTTGAAGGTGGTTCATAAAATGGGGATTCCAGTCTCTGGGATTCCAATGTAAAAGCAAAACCAACAGATAAGAAAACTTTTTACACACACTGTAACTTCTACAAATCACCAAGTCTGATTCAATATATGTTACAGGTCAAAATTAAATTCAGGTGAAAATTTTTTAACCTACATGAAGGTTGATTCTTTATTTCCTTTGGATAATTAAAGCAATCAAACAGCAACAAATGTGTGCGTAAAATGGAGATAGAGAATTTAATAAGTTTACAATGTACCATGCAAGTGAACAAAGAGTAACAGTGGGCACCACACAACTACTCGAAGATTTAGCATCAGGTAAATTCACCGTCAGAAAGGATCGACTTTGGGATGATTCATAGAAATGCATAAAATTCTTGCAAGATGCTCTCACAGAAAACCCATCCCCCAGTTTTAAACAAAATTCAAGAGGGAAAAGGTGAAGGTTATCTGCCAGTGTTAACAGAACATTTTCCTACAGTCAAGTAACTTTTCAATCTGAAATTCATGATTTTTCTTCCAAGGCCTTCTGTTAGATTGCTTTGTGTGTGCATGTGTGTGTGCAAAAAAAAACTCTCTCCTCACAAAAAAAAGAATAAACATCATGCAAACCTTCTTTCACAGACTGCACATAAACTGGATTGTCCCCTGTAACGGTCAGGCCATAACCTTTCTCATCACGTTGAATGATGACACAGTGTTGGATCAAGTGTTGGCCTAAACACAACAAAATAATTACCACCCAGTCATCACTTTTCAGCTGTAATATTTTTATAAATGCAGAGAGGATCATCACATGATTAACACATGATCTTCTCGGCATTTATCTCTTCGTCCTGCAGTTCTAATACTTGTAAAAGTATATGAACTTCATATATTCATCATCTCGTTATTTTTTAAATTATCATGGAAGGGATTCCTTGCAAGAAGATTAAAATTATTCCACAAATGCGTGTTGGATATCAGATGGTAGATAGCCAAGAAGGCGCATAGGGCCGAGTTGGCTATAATTATCTCATATTTAACTAGCGCAAGTGGAATAATTGTTTTGCTAAAAATGCCACAAAATAATGAGAATTCTTCCTGACTTTATTCCCAAAAACAACCGATTTTCACCCTTTTTTTAATTTTGAGCAGAAGTGTACAGTTACCTTAGTTGGAGAGCATGATATAATGGCTCATACAGCTGTATACCATGATGGCTAAGCCAATCAGAGCTCTAGAATTGCATTATCCAAAGATTCAGTTTTTAATAAAACAAGTTGACAAATCACATTTTTCTGAAAAGCATTTCAATTTGTTATGAAAGGCAAGAATCGTTAGAACATAACTCCATCTCTGACTGCAAGGCTTCTATATTTTCCTTCAGGATTTTTTTGCTTCTTTCTCTTACAAAATAAAAAGACACTGTTTTAAGCATGGCCTTGGCCACAACGCATGCATCAGTTATAGGTCATAACCGAAACAGCCAGTATAACAGCCAGTGCATAACAGATCTCTTTAGCTTGTATGTTGCATAATTATTTATCATAAGTTATTTGTTTTTTTATCTCTGTCTTAAAATATACCTCTGCACTATTATGAGAACACAACAAAAAAACAAAAAACTATTCTGCTAATAATTCTCTCCACTTTAATTTAGAAATCTTTCTTGCTCAACCCATTAACCATTTGATGTTTTAAAAAAACACACCACTGAAAACCACTTAAACCATGTTTCGGTCACCAAAAGAAAGGCAGGACTATCTGACATGTAAATGTTGGTAAGCTCCCAAAACAAAACACATCCTTTCTTGAAAAAGGTGTGAAAATAACAACATGACTAAAATGCAAATTGGATTGCAGAAGAATTTTCTTGTTAAAACCATTAACATAAATTCTGTACTATAGTGTGCAGAACCTCTAGGAACAAAACAACAACACTCTAAACTTGGCATGTTCCATGACAATCATTCACGACTGCCTTATAGGTACCACTTTCAACAAAAACTTTTGATGTGCCCATACCACTCTTCAACCAAATGTCAAGTGTAATGTTTTTCACTTTGAGTTGGAGCATTGCAAAAAATAAGTGGCTTCAATGCTTTAACTTAAATTAAACTTAAACTGATGTACAAAGATTTGCATCTGTGAGCAAAGATAAGACCCAATCCTTGAGGAACAAGTTGAGCAAAATGACCACTTTCTTTACAGACTGCAATCGTTTGAATTACATGAGTGACATAAGCCATGATGTATGTGGTGTAGGGTGCATGTGCTAGCATTTCTCTCTATTCATAGCATATATCTTTCATTACCTCGCATTTGGAACATTTTTTAAAATATTAATTTGTTCTTAACAGTTACAAGCAAAGAGAAAATAAATTTGTAACAAGCAATTAAAGCAAGTTTCATTGTCAAAAGTACTTAAGGCATATGTTTTATTAATAAGATTCAAACTCAAAGAGAAGTTTCCAAACAGCCTGCAATTTCTCCTGAACCGTTGTCATGCCTGAATCGGCCATACCAAGGAATACAACACGAGTGTGCATTGTAACAAAAATGTAAAAACAATATTTTTCATACTAAATTTACTAACAGAACGAAGTTGATTTAGCTGAGTAGCAAAAAACAGCCCACAAAAAAACAACAGGTGATCAAGTTGTTTCATTAACATGCTTTACAAATTATCAGGGACTCGAAATTTTATAAACAATCACATGGCGGACCATTAATCGATAATAAGCCGCATATAAACTTAACTACATGTACACGCGAAAAAAGAGCATTCAAGAGGACAGACGGGGAAGCTAAGGATGAGCAACGTATAAAGCGTACTACTTCATTAGATCAAATCTAACCTACGTGTACTGGAAATAAAATGCCACTTTTTAGATATTTATTAGACTGATGAGCAGGATGCTTCAAATACGTTCTGGGACAAACTGTATCGTAACATAAACAATTAGGTACCCACATAAAAATACAGGAAAATCAAAACTCAAGATCACAAACTAAGATACCAAAAAACAGCACATGTTCAAAATGGGATTTCTCTTACCATCTTGATTTTCAACAGGGTCCATGTTCATGATGGATCACCCTACAAGATAACAGACGACTTGTAAATAAACACAAGTTCCCTTACAAAATGCTTAGAATTGCTCTCACCTTTAATTTATTCACCAATTCAATTCAAGAAACGACGACCAAAACAAATTCATTAACTGAGCAGAAAAATACACATCCTCCCAAAAATTTCCAAGTCCGCTTGCTACCTGCTTTGTTTCTTTATTTTTTTACACTACTACATTTAGGTTGAAATCTTAAGCTTAATTCTCAGTATATTTTAAGCTCATAGTAGTTGCACTCAGCTGTGATCGCAAACAGAGCCCAGTTTGTTCAGCACCAGTCATTAAACTTCTCGTCTGGGAAAGAAATATTTTTTCTGCTGTAATAAAAATAAATTTAGCTTAAAAGTTACCTTGCTACAACTTAATAAGTTTATTAGTGGACTCGCAAGGTGTCAACCACGATTAGAAACTGAACACAACAAAACCGGCACCTAACCTTTTAGCAGTATCAGCTGAAGGAGATAAACGACTTGAATGACATTCATTCTTTTACCGTCGACACATCGACAGCATGGCTGGAAATTCCCACAGAAAGTTGAAAATAATCCGACATAGTCCAACGAGTCGACGAAGAGTATACACCTCCGCCAAACACTTAGCTTCAGTTCTCCTTAGTCACCCAAGCCTTCAGTTAATTTAAGATCTCGGTATCCCAAGGAAATTTGACTTCTTTAACAGTAATGATAGATGCACTGATACCAATAAGTCTAGCTGAATCCTTTTTGACTGGAGAATAATTTAGTCCTGTTCACTCTGGCGTAATATGAGGTCGACAAAATGCTCGAGCAAAACAAATCTCCTAATTTTCCAGCCCTCTTACAACCAATATGGCGCTCGGATTGTCGAGATGAATGCCCCTGATAAACACACCGCAAATATGAGGCGCCCCGCAGGACCCGTGTTGAGTCCCTTCGAGATCCCTAGGGATCAGGAAAAGGGTCTCACTTGCGGGTCTCAAAGACAGAAACAGGCTAAGTCAAAAATCTCAGTGAAAACGATCGGGATACAGTGTTGGAAACAGCAAAAGAACCCTTGATATATTTTTTTCGGACAGTACAGCTCACAAGTACGCCATCGCCCTAAAAAACTGAAGCGATCAATCGTTTGAAGGTTTAGGCTCTCAAAATAAAAATAACAGTTGAGGAATTGAGTACTGTGCTAGTGCAAGCAACTGAAAAACACGTGTCTCGCACAACCACGCTGGAAGACCGCGCCAACAGTAGGAAAAAAACCAGAAAAACACGTAAGCTACGATTATTTTCTAGCTAGCCACTATGATCGTATCATTTTGAAAACGTTTTTATTTGTTTCTTTGTTCTCTTTTTTTTGTCTCGATTGTTCAGTTTGTCCTCCACGCATATTCATTTCTGTTTGAAAACGGATATGGATACCTCTTGCGCTTAAACAGAAGCCCATCTCCTGCCTCAACCACGTGCGCTTCATATTTTCTCTTAACTTAATTCTTGGAAATAGCTGTTTGTTGAGAAAAATTTGTCCCAGCAAGTGTTTTTTTTCGTCCTGGTCTAACCATATTTCATGTGTTTGATTTAGGTCCCGTTTATACGGAGAAAACTTGTCACGAGTGGAGGGTTCACTCACCTAACTGAGCTTCCCTAGGCGTGCCAGCTTATATCCCTAATTTTCTTTAAAAACAAAATTGGCAAATCATTTTCATGAAAAAGTTGGCTCGGATAGAAGGGTGACCCGCTTAGCCGCATGGTCACCATTTAAACCGGGCCAACTATTTTCCACATTAATACTTTTGCTCGCCCAGTCGGGTCAACTAGGTCAAGGCACTGTAAGGCACTGGTCAAGGCGTCACAATCAGGGCATGTGCTGTTGTCAGCTCTTGGCTCGGGCAAAGGGGTCTACTTTTCTCTCATTTCGCCTTCTCTTTCCCAGGACAACTTTTCTTCATAGAAACGAGACCTAAGTTCATTGAAACCTATATCCACTTGGGAGTCAAGAAAACTAAAAATGGTGCCCCGCCTGTTGTCGTTCCCTCATCTTTTTACCCTATATTTTCAGGGTGTTTTGGCGGAAGTTCTGTGATATAAAGGTAATAATAAAAAACACGGTTATTGTAAAATCACTACACGGCGTTTTCTACTTCACAATTATGCATATCGGTGACGCATCCGAGACGAGAACAATTACCTCATTCAGCACGTAGCGTGTTGCAATGTCATTCGTAAGAGCGTCGCACCGGTCCTTTAAACGAAGAGACGGTAAGGTCATAGTTGAAAACAATAACATTTATTGCCATTCTAGTGCCATTACCTCACTTGGAGTCAAGTGAATTATAACTAATAAACAGTCTTCAGACAGCAATAAAAATGAGGAAAAATCACCTGAGATATTTGCAAGAGCTACAATTATTTGTAGTGTGCCCTACGATGTTAATTGTTATTATAACCTATTATGGCGAATGAGGTTTACAGGAGAAAACATCCATATATTAATGCCTTTTTGTAACATGTTGATTCATACTGTCGCTATTTGACATTAAATAAACGTACTTGGCCAAAAACTTTTTGTATACGCTAGTCGAAATTATAACTTCTGGCAATTTACGCTGAGGCACCATGTATTTCTTTCCAAGCTCTTATTATATGAAAACCGTATAACGATCATGTTATGTTAGAGAAAATATATACCTCTACCACAAACTAATTCAACAAAACTTTTTCAAGACCCTTTAAGGTGCAATTTGTAAGTGTACTTACTGTTTTCAAGGTATTTTAAAAATCCTTAAACTGGCTACCATTTAGTGACGCTGTAATGTTTATGCGTACAGATACTCTTTTTCCTAATTACTGCACCGTGAAATTTATCTTACGTTGTCAAATTCACTCCAGATGTACTTGACAGAGTACTGTCAGCTGAACATTCCTAGATGCCATCGGACCAATGGTAAGCGGTCCTTTCCCTACCACGGGTAGGTACTTAGATCAGCGATAATCTCAAACAGACTCAGTTTTATGAAATCTTTAACCCTTTTAGTCCCAAGAGTGACGAACATCAATTTTCTCCTAACAATATCCAAACATAGTTAAGAGGAACGGTTATTAGAATTAAAACAATGATCATCAAAGAAAAATTCTTTGATCTTTTATCAAATTCTCTCAACTAATTCTTTACGGAAATGTTTGGAGATCGGTCTGGAGAATTTGTATGTG
Source organism: Porites lutea (assembly GCF_958299795.1). Taxonomy (NCBI): domain Eukaryota; kingdom Metazoa; phylum Cnidaria; class Anthozoa; order Scleractinia; family Poritidae; genus Porites; species Porites lutea. Next base: position 23,057,500 of record NC_133210.1, on the reverse strand, counting down.
GTTATTGGGACGTAAAGCTACTTCTTTCTGATCAATAATTGAATTCGGAAACAGCTAATCGTTTCCTATCATATCATTTAGTTTCTGTAAACTTTTTGATACATTTCTTTTACTTGTTCTTAATGAAGTATGTATGTGTGCATGTATTTATGTATGTATTCTTTGACAGTTCAGTTTAAAGCGCCCAACTCTAATTCATTAGAGGAGCAAAGATAAATTCATTGAATGTAGATCAAACTTCAGAAGATATTCACTTTTTCAACGAACTACTAGGTATATATATAGTTGTAATAAGGTACAAAAGCGGAATGAGGGATTGCGTTTCACGATAACGTGTCACATAGTAACGCAATCCCTCATTCCGCTTTTGTACCTTATTACAACTATTTATATACCTCGTCGTTCATTTTGCTTATAATGCTTATTACCGCCAGTTTTGAAATGTACGGGTCATTCGTTAAGCCTGATGAGTGTGGTCATCTTTTGACCATACCAAACAGAACTGCAGCATTAAAAGAATGAAATATTCTGAAGTCTGATCTACATTCACTGAATTTATGTATGTATGTTTTCAAACTGAAAACAATATGGCTACACTTCCACATACTTTTCACAAAAATGGCTGAAATAAAATCAGCTTATAAATTAGACATTTTTTATCCTATTAAGGACTATTAAGACTATTCATCCCCAATTAACGAAACTATTCTATCTTTGATTTTCTGAGTTGCTTTCCTTGCATTTGGAATAATATATCTCTCCGTCTCAGAGACATGAAGGTTTTCGCCATCGCTTGTTCCATATTTGAAGGTTATTAAGTCGGGATGTCGTCTTTTAGAAGTGATTTTTACTACAGAGGTCAGGTGATGTCTCTGTTGAATGTAAGCCCAGCCATCTCTCTTAGGAATCTCTCGTAAAATAAACATCTGAACGTCTGTAAGTAGAATGTAGCTGTAACAAAGAAAACCAACAAAATAAGTGAGATATGGATTCAGAATATCAGCTGCCGATACCAGACTTATGTGGCGCTCTTTCATGGTCGCCCAGGAATAAGTGCAGTCGTACGACTAAATGCCGCAGCTTGTAATGTATAACTATTAAACTTTATCGTCAAATCAAGGAGGTGGAACATAAAAAAGTTATAGTGTCCAGCGGAAGTAACACCGATGACCTCCTGAATACCGGGCGGGTGCTTCGCGCTCAAGAGTCATCGAGGCGCGAAGCGCTGAGTTGACTATTTTACTCTTAGAAAACGGGAACGGTAGAAACCAACCAGCATACTACTCGACTCCAGATAAACGTTTGTTAACATACACTGTGAGCAGAGGTTTCCTTGCGCTACAACTTTCAACATGTGTAGAGTCGTAGCGAATGTCAGCGACGTGAACCACTTTGTAAATACCGAAAATGATGCCGAAAAAAAAACTTCTGCTAGCAGGGTATTGCTAACACAACTTGAATTACGAAAATGATGTTTGTTTGTCACAAATATACAACTTTTATAAAATTAAATTTTAATTTTTTTCTAACCACTAAAAATGTCCATTCCGTATTTTGTGACAGCTTCAGCATTTTTCTGGGATAGCATTCATCATGAATTAGTCTATCTACTTCTTTCTCCAAAACATTGCCAAAACTATGTAGTTGAATAAACTGCAATTGTTCGTTCCAAAAGCCAGCTACGTATCTTCAGCTACCACGGAATAGATAAAGAGTACGTTGGCCAATTAGATTGCAGAATTCGTGATAGTATGGTAGTAATCTGAATTGCCGGTATGGGTTATGATTACTACGATTAGCCATTGGAGTTTCTTAAACGCGGATTTGTTAGACAACAGTAAATCTCTGTTTTTTTTTTCATCAGTGCCTACAAAAACCAAGTGAAAATCACCTTTTTCAAATCTTGTTCTTTTTTTTAAATTTCAATTTTTTATAATATATTCAAATGTGACGTGGCATTATTTTGGAATAGATTTTTGGCGACTGAGATGAAGTTAGTTATTTTTATTGTACAAACATAACAGGTAAGAAATCTAAATGGACGGAGACAAACCAATTGGTCATATAAAAGCGTAGCCGAAAAGTTGAACACGAGAATACAGATAACAAATCCGTCGAGCGGTTAGGGCGGGGCTTGAACTTGCGACGCGAGACCAGCGCTCGACTAACTCGGCCACGGCACAGTTAGTGAGTGAATGACTCTATCATGAGCTGGGAGGCACGGACAAGAACTACCATTTGTAAATTCTTGCAGCTGTTTTTGTCGCGATTATTGATTTTTTAATTAATTTTTTTAGTCAATGTTATTTACACGACGAGTATTGTTGGTTTTCACATGACGTCACTAAAATTCAAACTACAAAACTATCGATCCTATACTGAGATTTTACTTTCATGATGTATTAGAGCAGCTGAAAACTAACTCTCATTCAAATTTTCGCTTCAAAAGGGTTCTTATTAGTTTTGTGATAGGATACGCTTGAATTTCTAAGCTTTTGCGTGACGTGGCATTTACATGACGGCCGAGAGAGCTGTCACGTACGTTAAAAAAAAGACGTTTTTCGGGGAATTTTGCTATCTTAACAGTTCATGTATTAGAAAAAGTATTACTTTAATGTTTATGAATTCCTCGAGGAATAAATTCACGCTTTTGTACCAAAATTTGGAAACAGATGTTTTTGTAGGTTTCCGTCCGCCATGTTGGTGCCCACCCAGGTGGCGTGTCCATACAAATCTCTTGGGTAAAACATTTCCTCGGATATCTCGTATACTAGACTACGAGTAGTCCCCCATTTAGCCTGAGTATCAGACCTTCCTAAGGGACTAGGGGAGAGGAGATTTGAGGTGGGGGAGGGGGGAAGGGGAGAAGAGAAAGGGATGGGTTTCTCTCCTTCAGCTCTCTCCCTTTTTCGCTTCCATCTTGCCCCTTTTCCCCAGAAACGCCTGATACTCAGGCTATCCCCCATTTTTCCTCAGGCATATTAGAGCGAGCGAAACGCGAGCGCGCGTGAAAATCACCCCACGCGAGAAAAGGCGACACGTGGCGGGGAGAGAGAAAAATTTTTCTCTCTCCTCGCCGAGTGTCGCCTTTTCTCGCGTGGGTTGATTTTCACGCGCGCTCGCGTTTTGCTTGCTCTACTATCCCTGAGGAAAAATGGGGGACTACTCGTAGTCTACTCGTATACGGAATATTCTTCTGACCTGAATCTTGGCGAGGGGCTTTGTACATTTACCTCCTTTCATTTCCCAGATTCCGGACGTTATCTATTCAACGGTTTTGGTTTTTATTTTGATCTATTTTGAATGGCGTGACACTGAAAACCAGCAATATTCTACCAGCAATGACATATGGCTGCGAGACATGGGCATTGAACAATGCTATGATAGATAGGCTGGCGGTCGCACGGCGTAAGATGGAATGCATAATGCTAGGCATTACCCTTCGAGATCGAAAGCGAAACACCTGGATCCGTCAAGAAACTGGCGCAAGCGGTATCATCAACGCTATCAGGAAAGCAAAGCACAGATGAGCAAGTCACATCGCTCGGCTATCTGATAACCGTTGGACAATCAGAGCAATAGAGTGGACCCCAAGAGATTCGACCAGAAAACAGGGTCGTCCAAAAACAAGATGGAGAGACGATCTCACCAGACAGTTTGGACCCGTATGGTAAAGATTAGCCAAGCACTGCAGACATCCGTGGGATCAATCTAGGGAGGGGTTCCTCCGTCAAGAGTGAATACAAACCCTGATGATGATGATGATGGTGATGATTTACTTTTTCTTAAAATATCTGTAATTATTGCTTGGCAGCCTAATACTACTAGTACCTGAGAACAAGGGACAGTCAGATGGGTCAGAAGAACAGGCGCGCCTTTTCTCCCGACCCAACTGGCCCCCACTGGGTCTCTGAGGATGATAGTACCATGAATACTGGACTGTTTACAGTCCCCTATTTTTCCGTAAGATCGTCGAAATCGAGCGCTTTGGGTTGCGGGCGGCCATCTTAGATGCGATAGCCTGCGTGCGCGCCCAAAACCCCTTTTCCCTTCCCTTCCAAACGCCTGCCACGCAGGCTATAGATGCGATGAGTGTCAAATCTACTTAGGGAGCGGGGGACACCCCGGCCCCCATCCCCTCAGTAAATATAAACCAAGATGGCCGCCCGTACGGATAAGCGCTCGATCCTGACGATCTTACGGAAAAATAGAGGGTTGTGGACAGTCAGCCAATTATTGTTTTCACTTAACTGACATGTTGAAAGATGATTTACCTTGGTGCCAAGAAGCCATTGCGCAGAATTTGATTACATTTATAGGATGATACAACATCCTTGCGTTGAATCCATGTATTAATGTTTACTGCCTCCTTTCGTGACTCCTCTTCTGAACTGGCACTGTAATTATCTACATCAAAACAACACTTCTAGTTACATAAAAGCCTACTGAAAATGAATAGTTTATCCAAGACAAAAGTTGTTTCATTTTTTTTTTTTTGGCAAAACAATGTTTTACCAAACTAAGGCACTTCACTGTACTGGCTACAGCTATAACAACCCTAATTCTGGGTATTTTGTCAACAGTTCCAAACGGTTCAATTTTAAAAGCTCAAATTTGGCAGGGAACCATACGTTTCTATTTTTATTGTAAAATTGAGCTTCCCGTAGTCATCATGGAAGTAGTCAGAAAGCTTGCCTGTGCAGGGCTGCAAATAACAGTCGGTATTGGCCGACAAAAATTGGTTAGTGTCTGACGAAATCCCACCTGTGTTCAGACATTATGTCCGGAGAATTTTACGGTAAGGAAGAATAAAAATCTACCTTGAGTATAAAACCCTCAAAGTCACGAAACAATATTGACTTGGGGAATAAAGTTTTCTTTAACATTAGCGTAGTATGTCCTCTGCTATACCCGAAAGGTAGCATAATGCTTTTCGAAAAGTAGCGAGATGTTCTTTTTGTTCATATTTTAAAGATATATATAAACGATATATATACGACACGCTTCTCAATACTCCAGTAAAATGCCCGTATAAGCGAGGGTAGATCAGTGCTTTAACGTAAAGTTCGTCAAATGTGTTGGGGGAAAGTAACATATAGAAGACCATCGTGCGTTGCTGGCTATTAACAAACTCAAGTCAGTCAATGAACTTCGTCAGCCTCTAATTCCTTAACAAATTGCACATCTAAACCGTCTCTCAATACATAACTTGGATATACACGTAATAACGTACCACCTTCATCATCCTCGTCATCAATACTGAAAACTGGCTGCACATTTCTGTAGAGTTTGCTTTGTTTATCTTTATCACTAACATGCCTGTTCAAAGAAATACAATTTACTTCAAAATACCGTCACACCAAAATGAATCTCCCAAACAGGAAACCATGCATTTATAGCAAAAGCCTGTGTGCAACAAACATTGTTATTTATTCAAAATAACGGGCTAACGTTGACAAGAGTAACTAAGGTGAATATCGAGGTAACGGTACAATCAGTCAAAGCTGATTTGACCTGCTCCCTTAAAAAACTTGCATCTAACAAGCAATCATAACAGTTGTAACGAAAGCACTAATGAACAAAGGACACTGAGCAGTAACTAAAGCATTTACAAAATCACAGACTACAAAACGGCAAAATGCAAGGCCGGACTTACTACATGACTTACCTTTCTACAGGGTGATGAGAGTCAGCTATGTACTTTCCTATCTTTTCTCTTACATGCGTCCCAGATTTTATAGCTGACGATAGCATGCTGACTAGGCCACCCTGCAGTACGTAACAAGCACAATAAAATTAAGGCTAACAGAAGGTGTTTTCAAGTGACATACAAGAAAAAATCTTGCATTTACCTCTACCTAAAGGCCCAATACAACTTCCAAGGATGAAAGAGATTAAAATTATCTCCTACATTCTCAGCCATAATAGTTAATTCTGAACTATTTTGGCGTTACCCTCAAAGTAAAAAGGGTTTAGTAGATAAACAGCATAGTATTGTTAGGCTGTTATAAACTAAGCTTTGAAGTGTTTTGTTTGCCTTTTGCAAACTTCTCTCATTTGATCACGGCTATATAATTATTACTAGTATATTTTGAATTAAAGCACTTACTCTATATTCCCCAGGACTCTCTTCTCCTCTGGAAAGCTCATGAAAGCTCTGGAGATAAAGGGGAATCCAATCTGGTCAGTCTGCTTGATAAAATACCAGTTACTTTCAAATTAACTGGGTGGCACAGGGGTCAAATCAGGAGTCGTTAGAATTTAAATTCTACAAGAGGATCTGAATAACAAACAATACATCCAAAACTAATAATATTTTTTGAACAGATTCGAAATAAAACTAACTTATTGGTGTGTTCTCTCTTTTACTGTGTGTTTGCTTCTGAAAGTAATTCCAGCCTGTTTGCTTTTTTGGTTTGTAACTAAAAGAGTTGCTTAATCCTGTCATAATGATATTTAGAGTAAACGAAGATTCAATTCCCAGGATAGAAAAACTCATCATACACAAGCTTTCACTTCCATCATGGAATCTTTATCAAGCGATGGAGTTGGATGCTCGTCACATGATTACACTGTGAATCATGTAACAAAATGTCCTGTAGATTGTGGGAAGCTCATAACTGGCATCCCTGTTCACTGAATGTTGGAACCAGAAAAAAAAATTTGACGGCCTCTCTGACTCTTCTCTTAATAATGAATGTGTTGTACTAACTTATTACCAAAAATGAAATCACAGCAAAATTCTACTTTTATCCATTGGATCCCAACAATGAACTTAAATGAGGAGTTTTCAATGAAATGTTCACACCAAACACTTTTGTCTATTGTCTTAAAGGGTACGACATTTTTACACTCTGAATGTCTTCTTTTCCTCCCAATGATAAACAAAAAAGATACTCTTCTATTATAGAACTTTCATACTTTATTCTGGTGACAAAGGTTTGCAGAGATGACATATTCGTTGTATGGAACTGATTAGAACTTACACTAACCTCGCCTTCTGAAAAACACTCTGGATTACACACAATACAAGTGTTGGGTGTGTGGTCTGCCAGTCCAGAAGACAAATCATCAGATAAAAGATCATGCAACGCTGAAAATATACAAAAAACTCATAATATACCTGATACATCCAATGCACATATCCACCAGGAGTGAATGTAATAAGGCCAGAAATTTTGCCTTAGGTTTGTTGGCAAGTATTGGTGTTAGGTTGGGTTGTTAACTATATAATTTACGACAAGACCCTGCTATTAACCATAGAGAAAAATATCTTGTAAACACAGATTCATCAATAAGTACTGAGTATTATTTTGAAAGAGGAGTATTTGAGTACATACATCACAAAAATAATATTGAGTAAAAAAGACCCTTCTCTATGTAAGGCACTCACTAGTATAATAGGTGAAGTGAACAATCAAGCAAATTCGGTGTTCTGATTGACTACCTGGCATGCCCTTTTTGTTTGCTCTGGATTCCTCACTTCATCCCACAAGAAAGGACAAACCTTATCAAAGTTAATTTGTTCAGTCAAAATGAATGAATATTGAAGTCAGTATTTCTTGTATCTTTATGGACCAAGATGAATTTCAGGCCATAAAAATACAGAAGACAACAACAACTTAGCCATCACTGAACAATCTTAACATCACATTTTATCAGTACCATTATTGTCAAACTCAGAAAACGGTCACCACCTGAAACATTACAGGAACATTTATTTTGTAGTGAACAATCACAATAATCGCAAACCTCAAAACCACAAACTCATGACTGTCGCTGTTTGCGGTTAAGTTTTATAACAGCTTATTGGCTTTCTCCTCGCAACACAAGTGCATTCCATAAATGTTTATGGTGTTGATGGTTTTGTGAGTTTCACAGTAATAATTATCATTAAAATATATATTTTGTTGCATACCTAGGTAACCACCACAGGCAATGCTCACATATTTCGATTTTTTCTGAAAACAAGAATAGGAACAAACATTTCCCTTCATTACCATTCACTCAAAAATCTTCTTCATATCTGATTAGCTTAAGTTTTTCTTATACATTTCAATTGATACTGTTGGACAACAGACGTAATGCAATGCCAGTGGAATGGCAGCTTGGCTGTTTTGGATGTATAGACCTCACAAAAATGACAGAAGATTTCACAGGCTATGTGAAGACAATAAATTGAATTACTGCCTCAAAAAGATTTCACAAAAATACCACTCAACAACATTAATATCGACTTCTATTGGAATATCTTAAAGAAATAAAACACAGCCATGCCATATTTCGCATAGCACTTCTAGTTACCTGAAGAAAGTTAGCAATGACCATGTGAACATACTGATCTTCTTCTTCCCGACCAGAGCCCATAAAACAGAGATGTTCCCCACTTGCAGCAGAGCCTGCCTCAATAGACTGTTTCTGAGTGGCAAACAATGCATTGGCAGCTGTGGCAAATTCTGATGGAGCTTGCAACATCTGTGATGAAAAGCAAGCAATGTATCATTGAAGAACAAGCAATATGTACCATATTAGAAGGAAAAAGGAAGAACTGCACTTACCAGGTTTGCATCTAAGTGAAAAGCGGTGGGAAGGTGACCACTGTTGTACTGATCAGCAGGCCTGCAGTCGACTACAAAGAATCGAACACCATCCTTCTGCATAAAGTAATAAATGAAAAATTCCAAATTTATATCTTTAATCATAATAATATGTTAGCGACCTTTAGAATCAGAGACCTTTGGAATTTAAGACAAGAACAACTACAAGTATGAGATTTTCACGATACTAACTTAAGTAGTGCTAGGGCGTGAACCATCGTCATTTTGGCAACAAACCATGATATGCATCATCATTCTTCTATGTGTTTCAGTGAGTGTGTCGTAGTGGCAGAAACAAGTTATCAAGTGTTAGAAGTTTTATCAATATGCTATCAGAAGAGGGCTTAGCCCCCTTTAATAAAGATAACAGTGCTAACTTTTCTGGTAAATAAAAGTAAAATCAGGGTGCAAAGAAAATCATTTTTACAGCTTGCCATTCGGGCAAGCTGAAGCTAGCATTTACTAGCCCAGACGTCATTTCAACTAGCCCCAAAAGCTTTTTGACGAGAAGAATTAACTTCACAGTTCTTTTGTTATCGAATTCTTCAAAAAACATCACTTGCCCGTCGGGCAAGTTAAAAACAGAATTCACTAGCCCGATAGCAAAATCCACTAGCCCCGGGCTATTGGACACTACTTTCTTTGCACGCTGTAAAATGAAGCTTTCCAAGGAATCTATTTTTCGAGAATATGCAAAAAAATTTAAGTCAAGATCCTCATAAGTGTAGTCGTTCTTGTCCTCGAATTTAAAGGTCTCTATTTATGACATCAAGATCAAAGCTCATTCAAAAGTGTACATTAAGCCAGAATTTTAGCATGTGCATGGGGTACGTGCACTTGTACTGTAGTATTACGACCTTAAATTACCTAAAACAAAAGGAAATATAAAAAAAAAACCAAGACAGAACCTACCCTGTCAGACTGATTGACTTCAACCAGTTCAGATACAGAAACTGGTAAACAAAGAGCTTGGGAAATACTACTGGAAGTGATTGTTTTGATACCAAATAGCTGGTTGTAATAATCCTGAAAGATAAAACACTGTCTTATTATCAGGGGAACCCAACAACTGTTTTCTGTAAAATATCTGTTCCAAGAAGTAAATATGGCCTAGAATTTTCTATTGCTTGAGATGGGCTTAAAATTTCTAGATGACCGTTCCATTCATGTACCATTTTCGAAGCTTATCTGATTAATTTCCTGTGATTTTCTGAAGTTTAATTTTTCACATTTCACTCCCCAGGTTTGGCTATTTTTGTAGAAAAAGGAAACCTAAAATATGTGATGGAGAGAGGAATCAGAAAAATTCTCACTTGCATAAAACGATAATTTGCATCTAAAATTTTGGGGAAAATAATACTGAAGCCCTTGCAATTTTGAAAAGTTAAGTTCCCCTAGGATGACCAAACAGATACAAATTTTATAGCGCAGCTTAGAATGCATTTCTAGATATCTAAAAGTGCTCTGGATAGTCTAAAAAGTGTTTTCAATGTATTTAGGAGGAGACGGCCTTTGGGTGCCAATATGCAACCTACACCTGTAAAATTCTGCAGTACACTTTTATTAGGCAACTGAATAGACAGAAAAATTTATTTGCTATAAACTACAATTACTCATTTTAAGAAAAAAATATTATAAACTTTCTGAAAGTTGTAAGACATTTTTACTGTCTTATTCTATTATTATTCACCTTCACAAATAAGAGTAAGGCTATGAAGTCAACTATCAAGTTTATGACAGTTATGCTTTTGTAAGCACATACACTGTAAATAAAAAAATACAAACAGACTATTCTATAAAGACTCTATAAACATTCTATAATAACCATTTTTGGTTTTTGGAAAAATAGCAACAATGTTTATTAGCAATTGTTTCTTGATGCTATCTGTTATCTTTCTGCTGTGACTGATACTGTATGTGATATCACAATTAAAAGTTAGCCTGTATTAATTTGTACTGCACTTGACCAAAACTTTGACATCCCAAGAAGGTGGTATGCAAAAAAGTCGTCAATATGCAACAAATGGTAGTACACTACTGTAAAGAGAGCAGCCAAGCTGGAGTAAATACCACTTTCATTCAAATATTTTAACTACCCTTATAATTTCTCCGTATATGGATCTCTACGATAGTCAGACACCAGTAATCATTTTATTGATCATGATACCTTTCTAAAAGATTGTGGTGTCCTGGAAGCATAATGTTGAGCTAATGAATAGAAGTCCTCAATATCATCTTCCTCCAGTTGTAAAAGAGCTGAAGAAATTGTTTCTTAAACAGCAGAAAAACAGAACAAAGTGTTGTTAAGCTATTGACACCAACAAGATCCTAAACTCAGGAGTGGATCTGGGGAATAGAAATTCCAATAATGCGAGCATGAGGTTCTACTGGAATCCGTTTATTGAACTGCACCCCAAGAAATCTGAAGGGGTAAGCTCTGATAAAGTCCTAGATTCTCCTTCCAATTTGCCTGGTACAGTGTATATGCTAGTGAATATGTTTGTGTTGAGTTTTGTGTTAGTACATGAAGATAAAATGTGTGTCTTCTCCCTTAAAGGAGTATCCATTCATGTGACTAGTATGTGTGGCATTCTCAGCACATTAAAATCTTCCACACCCCTGTGTGGACTTAGTAAAAACAACAACAATAACAACAGATATTAAGAAAAAGTAAAAATAAACATTCTTGTTCCTTTTTGCTCGATATAAACAATAGCTTTCTCCTATAAATATTCTTCCACAATTTCTGACCGAATTGATTAATTATATCATAACCTAGAGTATTCTTTATTATAATTGACCAAAAAAAATCATACCTTGTTCACAACTTACCTAATAATTCTGTTTTGCTTTCATGTATCATCTCAAACAGCATATCTCTAAACAGCAATTTTTTTAAAAAAAGGACATTGAAAAAGAGACTTCGTAAGTACTTTTAACTATGATTTTTTTTATTTTGATGAGAATTTTTGCTGTAGAGCTTTTATAACAGAAATCACAAAAAGCTATATACATGTAGTAAGAAGAATTCTTTGGAATGTTTGGAATGTTTGTCTTTCATATGATTTGAAGAATTGTACAGATCTTGGAGGGTGTCATACACTATAGCCATAACACCCTCTTCAATCTGCATAATTCCTCAGATTATAATTACATGTAGCTTCATCCAATAATTGAACGGCAGCAAGCAAACTATGTATGTGACAATATTTGGTCCTGAAAACCCAAATATTGCTGATAATGAGCTGAACCTTCAATTCCATAGATAAACAAGGGTCTCTAGTTTGTTTTGCTTGATTCTATTTCATATTCAAGGAAACGCCCATGTAAAATACCCAGGCTTTCCTATTGGTTTCTTTTGAAGATCATGCTTACTTTCACACCCTATTCAAGACAAAGAATACTTGCGTTTTGGTTTAACAAGTGAATTATGAAATAAATAGCAAAACATTTTTTAATTTCCTCGAACACAACGAGTGTTTTCCACCATAAATACATGTACACCAAAGCACCAGAGACCTTCAGTGGTCACTCGATCTTGCATTGAATTTAATAACTTAGTTTAAAACACACACACACACACAAACAAAGAAACCCTGTTTAAGGCTCAAAATAGTGAAATTGTGAGTTTCACTTAATAGTCCAAAGGTCTGGAAATACCATATACAGCATCAAGTACATGTTTGGAACAATCAAGGGAGTTCCCACCCACCAACCCCTAACCTTAAGGGGAAAAACCTTTCAAGTCTCAGCTTTTGAACTTTATCACATCGCACCTGCTATTTACCACCATGACAAGCATCAGAAAAAATACCAAAAAAGGGTCTGCTTCCAACAAGTACAAATCCCAAATGACCCGTAGAACTTCTGGTTCACATGCAACCATAAAAAGGCTACGTAGCTGAAAAAAAATCACACAGTGATATAAACCAGGTAGACTTGATAAATACAGGGTGGCCTATTTCATATCTCAAAGGCTGGTATCTAAAAGGGACCTGTATTTGCATGTTGTAGTTCAAAATAAAATTTAAGTCAAATTGGTTTATTTGTATGATTCCTTTGTCTCCTAGCCTAATTATTTAAGATTAAAAATAATTTGGACCTAATTACTCATGAATATGAATAATGAGGGTTAGGAGACAAAAGAAATTGATGATATTAATTATTTAGATCATCAGGAATAAACAGGGTTAGGACACAAAAGACACTGAGAATCAAACTAGGTTGAAACAACTTTAACCTGAATTTCATTTTAAACAATAACAGAATCGCGTGGAGCTTTAACTGGTGTTGGTTGCAAGTATGTACCTGTACTGGTATTTTTCTGTACACGCATGTATGAAAAAAGCTACAATTTGATGTAAATAATTGCACATTGTAAAAGAAAACTTGATCAATATACCCCTTTGATACTGTGACTCAATGTTCACTTCCTTTGTACCCTTATATTACATTACATTACATTATCAGGTGTGGTGTCATATAAGGATATTGTATATAGAATACTACTACTAGCTATTTCATTCAATACTGACCCATCGTTGACAGTACATATCAGGCCAAAGCTTCTTGGATTCCAAGAATGAGCATAGCTCTGGATCATGGTACTGTAATAAGAGTCTAAAGAGGTGAAATGGCTTTCCATCTCTTACACAGTCTCTACCAAAAACAAATAAATAAAGCACATTGAAAAAAAAAAATTCATGAACCTCCGTTAAAAATGCTTTTTGTAATTTTTAGTAAAGTTACTGTAGTAACTACCTGTGCTACCATAATCATCCCAGTCAAAAGGAGCCATCAGCCAGACATTTTACCAAATTCAGCAGAAATGATATTCAGCTATTTGCTCCCTCCTTTTCTGGATATCAAAGCTATTGAAATACTACAAAACACTTTAATGAGGCTGTGACTCTCAAAATCACTAACCTGCTAGCGCCCAGGAAAAAAAACAATTGTTTGCATTTGAATTTTTGTTTAGCTAAAGCAACCCTTCTCAGTGCCTTGTTTGTTCAAGAGATTATCCATTCCTTTTACAAAGGCAATTAACAATGTTTCCCATTGTTCAAATGTTCTAAAACTGCCAGGATAGATCTCAATAGAAACTTCTCTGCATCCACTTAAAATACCATCAATATATCAGGGACCTTTACCTGGGTATGTATTTGTAAAGCATTGCATAGAAACAGTTGTAGACATCGTTCATAGGTAGATCTAAGATCATCAAAGGTGCAAGCACTTCTGTTAACCCACTAGTGGAATGGTATTTCTCATTCCGTGACTTGCAGTAGAAGGTGATAATACCTTCCATGTCTCTGGCAACCTCCTCTGCCTCATCTTCTGGCAAACGAAGTATGGCTGAAAACAACAAACAGCATGATGAAAATTAATTTAACGCTAACCAAGGCTGTGCTCTAGCAGTGCCCAGGGTCCCTGGCACCTAACGTTTACTCCCAGGCAACCAGAAAATCTTAGTCTTTGCAAAGAAAACATATGCTGGGCACCCTGGATTTTACAGGTTAAGAGCACTGGGCTCTTTTCAGTTTTTTTGTCATCATGGGTCAGTTTGCATTTCTGGATAGGAAGGAATGGGGTAACTTTCCTAAACCCCAACTGGGTTCAGAGAAAGGATAATTTGGCCTATTTTTGCTATGAAAGTGGGTAGGTTTTCTAGTGTTATGGAATATAAACATATCAATAAAGGAGATCAATGTGCCTAAGGTCCTCGTTGGAAAAGTTACAAGCCCTATCAGTGAGTTTTAACTTTTCCTCATAAATTATAAATGATCAAACCATATTCAATAACTCCAACATGACCTTGCACAATTTTATGTTTCTACATAAGATCAGTAAACACATCTGAAATTAAAGCACCCTTACATTTATCTAATTTTAACAAGTTAAGTTCGCGGTGACTCGGTTTTTTAAAACGTGAACATTAAGAAAGCTTAAACGAGTTGCTGGTGTCAACACCTCAATGTTTATTACCTCAACGACATGACTTACTGCTACATTGCTAGGAAAAAACTGCACTTACAGTTTTCAGTTACTATACAGTAAAGTAAGCTGCGAGCAATCAATGATAGATAAGGTGAACTCACTCGCTTGCTTGCGACAATCTTCACGAATCACATCCTGTTCATTTAAATCCAGTAATCCATCCCAACTTGATAGCGCGTCAGGTTTACCCACTACGTTTAAACAGACCTTCAAAAGTAAAGAAATGTTTCTCAATATCTAAAAATTTGTCAAGGATAGTCGTACTGGAATTCAATTAACTTGTACCTTCCATACGTCCGCTCTATTTTCTGCTGGAATCTTTCTTCCTCGACACAGCTCACGCAATCTGTCGATGTCCTTTTGTTTTGACAGTGCCAAAACTAAATCTGTGTGCCTGTGAGAAGTCATAGGAGGAAATAGAAAGTTTCAAAAGGTATCCAAAATAAAGCTGATGATAAACGTAAGGCTTAAAACCACTTCAATAGAAGTGTTTTGACGATTTTACCATCCTACATCGTCGATACCACCACCTTCCGCCATTTTGAAAACGTCATCATTGTCTGATGTCCCACAATTCTCTCCGAAATGACCCAGCAGAAGTGTAGGGACCGACAGGCACCCCAGACCCATATCGGCTTTCGGATCGGAAAGGGGTTCTAAATTCCGCTTTTTCGAAAAGATTCCAAATAAAAAATGACTTACCTTTTGTTTGTGTTATTTGTTTTACAGCAGTTCGTTCTAGAGCCATTTCGAAGCCGTTTTCAGTTCGCGTTAGATTTACATTTCACGATACTTCGAGTACAACTCGAAACCTAAACTCGCCAAAACGAATTCAAAATGGCTCTAGAAGCAAACTGACTGTAAAACACACAACACAAAGGATAGAATAGAAAGGAACCTTACCTTTAGTGTATCCGTTGGCTCGTTGCAAAGACTGCTGCTATCGCAACGATCGTCAAGTAAGAGTTGGGGTCAACCAGGCTTAAGATAAGGGAAAAAAACTAGAAACTACATGGTAAGGGGTTGGACATCGGGGCGGAGCCTCCCCGTATAAAACCTTTTTTGAACCGCCCCCGGGAAAAGCTCCATCTAAGAAGGGCGACATTGATTTGCTGTCTTCATTTAGTATGTTAACTGATCTTGCCCAGTTTTAACCTGAGATTAGGCGTTATTATTTTTTTTTTGTTTGCTTCTTTGGCTCGAGAGGGAAAAACGACATAAAGGGATAATAGGGAGAGGGCATGATCTCAGGTTAGCCCAGTTTCATTGCTTTACCCTTTTGTGTACCGGCATTTTTGGCCGAAAAGGTACCCCGTTCGTATACCTTCTATTGACAAATAGTACCCTTTTCGTATACCTAATTTAGAACTTTGCATCTCTTTAACTGTCGTAAATGAACAGTCTTTAAAATGTAAATAAACCACAAAACCCAAACGGTTTCTCGACTTTTTCACAGCCATAAAATGCATCTGTTAGCCCTTTTGGGCCTTTTTTACCAACCAAAAATGACAGATTTCCCTACCCTTTCACGTACTTCATCATCAAGTGAAATCCGTACCTTTTCATATACTTGAAGCCTGAAAAAGGTACCCCCTTTCCACGATGGGCATATAGGACGCCTAAAAGTGTATCCTAGGAACTATTTTTGAATTTTTTATTCCCGGCGTTTGAACTCAAACTTTTCAGGATGTCCTGGATGGTAGAACTTTGTATTCCAAAAGATCGTAGTTTTTTTTCGATTTAAACGTTTTTTTGGCGGGAAAATGACGTCACAAGACACAGAGGACTGATCATGGCCTGTCTCATGATTCCACTTCAACTCAAAACAAAACAAAATATTTCAGAAGAGTACCGTTACAAAGTACCACTGCACTGAGCCAGCCTTCGTTCTACCACATTTTCCGCGGCAGCGCTCCATGTATATTTACGTGGCATGAATACTTAAGTAGAGCAGGTGGACGCCATCCTCGGAGACAGTCAGTTAGGTGGAAAGAAAAAGTGCGACGAAAGTTTTCAAGCATGGGTGAAAGAGCCCCAGCCCAAGCTTCAAAAATTTCGTCGCGCCTCTTCTCCCCATCCAACTGACTGCCCAGGAGTCTCCGGCAGGTTAGCCGAGTGTCAAACTTTAGAGAACCGAGATTCAAAGAAATCATTCCACAAGATGTCGCAAGGAAAAACTAACAATACA
This sequence comes from Porites lutea, assembly GCF_958299795.1. Classification (NCBI taxonomy): domain Eukaryota; kingdom Metazoa; phylum Cnidaria; class Anthozoa; order Scleractinia; family Poritidae; genus Porites; species Porites lutea. Next base: position 23,040,718 of record NC_133210.1, on the reverse strand, counting down.
TGAGGCAACTGGTTTACCAATCTAAATGATAAGCAAGGATAGATGGGGCTTGTTCTAAACAATCCAACCAATTCTAGTGTCACTGATGTTCTGACACGTGACATAGTTAAGGAGGTCCACTAAGTTCAGGCAAAATATATAGGTTTTTTCATAACCGATCCCCTTTCACGTTTCGATCCTTGATCCTGAAATTCTCAGGAAATTTTGTGTCAATTCCTGTTGGAATTTTTCTACCCCATACTAAATTCCATTTAAGCGAATCAAAACTGCCACGATTTCTAAATACGAGGAAAGCTCTCCTTATGTTTTCCTTTTCTTTTATTTTTCTTTTCTTGGAGAGGTGGGGGGAAGGGGCGGGTATTATACCCAAAGCTTCAGTTGTAAACATCCGTTGCTGTTGTTTCGTAGTTAGCCTCATCTCAATTATTATTTGTACTTAGTTGTAGACGATGGAATAAGATAAAGATTGTTGTAGTTAAAATAGTTTGCTGGCTAGTTTTTTGACGTTTTCGGTAATTTTGCAAACGCAAGACAGGTACTGAAACGTTCTCAAAGGTTCAAGTCAATAAATAGTCTATTGATTTGGCGGATCTTTTTGTTAACGGAAAAGAGCTTTTATTTACAGTGCACTTGTCCAAGAAACGAACTCTCAAACGAAACGATCTCTGCACTTCAGCGAACTGTTCACCAAAGAATTCTCTATATTTTAAGTTATTGGAGTGTCCAAGTCTAATCACCACGGAACTTGTTTTTTCATTCTGGAGCCTGGTTAACGTCTTTTGTGAATCCATTTGGCCTTTAATTTCCTGCTAGGACAAACACTAAGTGCAAAGGAGTCTATTGTACTCTGATATTAAACTTGACTTCCTGACGGTGTCCCAAGAACGAGCAGCAAAATGAAACCTAAAGAATTAAAAGAAAAATGGCCTCATAAATCAGAGAATATAAAGCGATGAGGTGTCTCTGGAAGAGGTGATTATGATCGACTGCAGGTCCCCGGGGGTGCAAGGGTTTGCGCCCTTTTACGATCGATAGCTACAGTGTATACCCTTTCTTTTCGAAACTGCTTAAGTTGCGTATATAACTGCGATGGTCTTTCTTCAAATAATTCTTCACTCCGCAGTTCACATATATGACTTTCATATATTCATAATTTCATCATCATCCTTTCACGGTATTATAACGAACCAATTCAACCACCTGCTCCCAGTTGGCTTGTTAGCTTAATTGGTAGAGCGCTGCACCGGTATCGCAGAGGTCAAGGGTTCGAATCCCGTACAAGCCTGGCAGGCTTTCTTTTCGCAACTGCATAAGTTGCGTATATAACTGCGGCTTCAAATAAGTGTATACCCTTTATCAAGCCTTCTAGTCCTTTCTTCAGGTTCACATTTTTACGGCTACACCACGCTCTAAAGGTAGGTCATTTACCGCAGGGTTTTTTTGCACTCTAAAACATCCCAATCCCACATTTGAGAGAAAACGGTACTCTTTAGAACTCTTTCGCTAATTAATTACTGAACTATTTTTCATAGAAACGAAGACGATTTCTCAGCTAAAATAGAAGTGAACGAATGAATAAAAACAAACCTGGCAACCGCAGGCTACCACCCGCGAATCTTAAGCCCCAAATATGGAAAGACGGATAACGCGAAATCGCTAACCGCAAACCGCAGCTTGCCGTTTGCCCCTGTCAAATGCGCTTTAAAAACGATTATGCCCTCCCCCTCCCCTAGAGGCCTACCAAGAGATTTACGGGAATCAATCTGATCAACGCTTGAGGTATATTCTATATAGCATCAAAATATTAAAACCAATAGCGTTTTTTAAAGGTTTATCACAGAAGGAGTAACTGTGGCACAGAGTCTTACCAGTTCCTCTCCGTCAGAGTGTGATGAGTTAGAAGGTGTCGGTGGACAGAAAAGATCTGCAAAAGATTTTAATATCAATTAAGAGTAGACCTCGATAAAACTGTGTCCGTTCAAAGGAATACTCCAGCTGTTCGTCATCCCAATCTATAGTAAATTGTGTGTATATTCGTGAGGGTCATGGAATTATCACCGATATCAGTTTCCTGAATAACGAAAAAGGATGCAGTTCCGATTCAGAATGGCACTTTAAATCAATGACTCTTGGATTCTAAATCCAACTGTTAAAACTTTAAAATACTACTTTTGCAAAGTGGTAAGGGAGGACCTTTTTTTAGTAGCAGTGAAAAAAGAAAGCATTAAAGAAGGGACTAGAAGAAAAGACAAAGACAACCCAAATACGACGCCTCCTTTACTCCAGATATCAATCCTGCAGGTTACATCAGCAGAAGAGGAAGAGGGGCTTCTTCTCTAAACAACAAACAATGTTTTTTTAACTCCTATCTAACTGCCTAAAATAAGCTCACAAAATGGAAGCGTAAAAGTACCTGATTTCTAAGAGTCTGCAGCACCATCTCAAAGCTTGGATTTCCTTGATACGTCGGGGACTTGGTGCAGATTCCATTCCCTGGAAGAAGAAATTATGCAAGTACCGACAGTTACTCACAAAAAATGACAGTAACGAAAAAATCGTCCTGTTTTTGGTCACGGTCAATCAGTGATGCAAATGAAGAAATTCACTGGAAAATCATCGTTCGAGTTGCCTGATTGGAGGAACAATTTTATTCACGCACGTCTAGTCGTTGTTGTCTTATTTGTTTCAAAGAAAGCTCAGTAATCAAAGAATAAACAAGTAACTTCGTGGTTGGTTTGCTAGTAAGATTATTAATCATGAGTTCGCGATTCTTCAATACTCTTGAATAAAAATCGTACATGCTCACCAGCCATGAAGTGATCTCTATTTACTCCACATCAATACAAATAGTTCGTCACATCCAGGAGTACAAAAAATGTGCAAAAACCTATCGTGGCTGTGCCGCTTGCTTGAACTCCCCAACAAAACCACCAGCTACATGCTAATTAAGACGTTACTGGTTGTCTCTTAATGAATGAGTATATGTGAATGTAGATACAATTTTTGTTAAGAAGAGCAATTTCATATAATCTCTGCCTACCACAGAAACCTTTCTGTACCAAATACAAACAAGTGCTCCACAATAACAAATTTGTCAACTTCCGAGACCGCGAACACAATTTAATGTCAACTTTAAATCTAAACCCTATTTTGGCTTGTAATACAGACCGGAGTTGTTTGCCAGTTTTACCTGCATGCGGCTGATATAATGGAACTAAGAAGATATTCATGTCATCACAAGACGTCAGAAGAGTTCTGTAAGGCATCAGGCTGCTACTCAACAGTGAAATTCCACCTACAATAATGGATATTTCGTAACGTTTCATACTGAGGTGAGTCTAACCACCAATTCAGTTAATCCAGGAAAAACCGCCAGAAAAGCTACAATGTTCTAGCATAAAATACAAATTATTAGTTGGGAGAGGTTGAACTGCCGCATTACATTGATAGAAGATAACTCCTCACTGAATGCAGGTTAGGGATTTCATTGTCTAAGCAGTTGAATAACCCGTTCATCTCTTCCTCATTTACTAACTGATTCCTGGGTTTTTACCACACAAATACATATGGTGAGCATTTTCAGTCACCCTAAGCACCATATTTTCCCACTGAAAAAGTCTTTTACTTGATACAAAGCAAAAAAAGCATCCAGGAGTTGTCAAAAATGATTTTAAGTTTCTTATGTTTTAAAATACGGTGAATTTTAAGCAGCTATAATGCAATCAAGTTTAAAGTACCCTTCGATTTTCACTTATCAATTGCATTCAATTGGAAAATTGTGAGGATTCCTCTAACGGGATCCAACAGTAATTTCCCAAATGCACACAAGGATTTAAATAAGGAGCCAAGGGTCCAAATCAGTTAAGTTCAGTTCAGGCCCAGTGCTTCTGCCATGCTGAACGTAATAATCCACCGCAGCAGGATTGGCTCGGTCAGTAGGACGCTTGATCCGTGTCCCCGTCAATTCTGAGAACATAACCTTCATCCTCTTTACCTTTGCCTGATACTCACAACGAACCTCAAGGCCAATTCTACACCAACTCTATTTACTCGTTTCCCGTTGACTATAACCTTTCCATTGCTGAGTAGTCAGACGTTTTTTTGGATCCTTTATATTGTTAGGTTCGGCATAAGTGTATAAAAGTCTCCCAATCTTGGTTCCCACTCAGTCACATACTCGTGATATCCCCTAAGGAAAGAGTTTACCTACAATTTACCATACAATTTCCTGTGACATTTTAGCTATTCAGCTCACCTTTGATTTGATGTGATATCTTCTGAAATTTTTTAAAGGTTTAAAAATTTTTACTCGTGCAGAGTGTGGTGTAAAAGCGTAGGAGAGAATTTCCTCTGTGGGATTTTAGATTTCGTTGTGATTTTAATTCGTTTTAGCTTAGTTTAGATGTTTATTACAATTGTGACCAGATGTTATTACACTTGTGACCTTTATTACGTTTGTGACCAGTTATTACATTTGTGCCTTCAACAAGGTCCTGGGTCCGATTCTCGGGACCGGAACAGTACTCGGGATCTTAAAATAACTGAGAAATGAAGGTACGACCCTTGCCCTGCAAACAGCTAGACATTCGCTTGGCTCGGATAACCACGTAAAATGGCGGTCCCGTCTCCAGTAGGAGACGTAAAAATAGTGTCCTCAATTAGTACGTAAGTGCTAAATACATTGACATTCAAAGAAAGTGCTTTTTACGGGGGGGGTTACCCCACCAAACCGGGTTACCTCACCTACCTGGGGTCTCCCACCTCCACGTAAACAGGCTCTTAGAATGACATGGCAAAAAGGCACGATGTATCAATCACTGCCGTGCCACAAACATGAAGCACGGCGAAGCTTTTCAAACTTAATTGTTCCGCCAAAGCCAATCCAAAACATTAACTTCGCCATGCTTCTGCCGTGCTTTAGTAAATCATAATTCAACACGGCACAGCAGAAGGCTAAAAAGCACAATATATAAACTGGGACTAAGAGCCTTTTGGAAATCAACTAATTCGCCCCTAAATCGCCAGTAATCAACTGTTCGGATCCACTTCCCTTCAACCGCTTGTGACAACATCGGTTTTAACGGTTAAGGACAACCAACTAACTTGTGCGGGGTGAAAAACCATACCAGACTGACCACGATTCAGTCAAGGAGGCCGGAGAAAATGGGAAAAAACCATGTAACATTGACCATAAAATTCCCTTGAAAATCTTGCTTCACTACCCACCTACCTTTCCTTTCATCTAATGATCCTAAGATCGCAAAAGCTTTCCCAGAAACTCTTCCCACCGAAATGAAGCCTACTAAATGCCCAGCAAAAGCAAAAAATGGGGCAAGATAAGTGAACATGAGGGTCAAAACTGCTCCGTCATCTCGAAATTTTGCTTTCTGCGCATGCCCGAACTTTAAAAGTTAATATTTTGCATCTGGATCAGAAGGCCGCGAAGGGTACGACCTATTATCGCCAGTGACCAGAAACGGTTGGACCAGCTTTAAAACGCGTTTTTCGGCAAAATTCCCAGGACCAAATGGGTTAGATGAGATGTAGCCAATAAAACAGGACACAAACTAAATGCAACAGTCAGAAAATATCTGCGAAAGAGTTTTTTGTCTAATATTTCTGTAACTTCGATTGAACAAGAATTGAATGGCCAAGAAAAGTAATTATACTATCACGTACACGGAAAATTCATTCAAGTAGCACTAACTTGTCTCAAAATGTTCCTCCCAAGCTCATGATATGATAGTTACACTTACTTTGTAGTTTTAGCCTGGAGTGTTGAAATAGAGTACTGGTCACAGCATGCATCGAGCTCAGGTTTTCGTGGTCAAAATCTTCTCTTGTGGATTTATTATATACAAACACTGAAAGTGAAAAGCATTCTCATAAAGATAACTTTTAGGATAAATAATAGAACACATTCAAAACATCTTGAACTGCACCCAACACAATTTAAAAAGTGTACAGTCAAAATGATCCCATAGACAAAAGAATCATTATTGTTTTTTTTTTTAATAAATGTGCTCCATAACAAGAACACCGTCCATGTAGTTTGATCAACTTTGTAAATTTTACCAGAGACATTTTAAATCACAGGACTTATACGGCAACATGGAATCTGTTTGTTAAGTAGTTGCTGTCGTTAGTGCAGTTGCTTTAGTTTCTTGTAGTTGTTTGTTTAATACATTTTCATTTACACGCGCTACTGCCAACTTCAACAAACAACCAACTAGACCAATTTACAACAACTTAAAAGCAACCACAACAACCACAAGTGGGGTGACTAAACCACGTACACCAAAGCACAGAACTACAGCAACTACACGAACTACACCCATTCACACTAGTCACCCTAATCACCCTAGTCACAAGTGACTCCTGACACCCTGGTCACCCTAGTCAGCCTAGTCACCATAATCTCCCTAGTCACAAGTTACTCCTGACACCCAAGTCACCTGTCGTGAAATATTTCCTTCAGCATTACGAGGCTCAAATCTCCTTTTAATTCATAATTCAGGCACTTTGAGCCCTTAAATGCGTAAGGGAAAAATTTAACGACAGTTGCAACTGCTACTTTTGAGATATACGGCTGAAAATTTGCAGGTTACCTAATTTTAATATGCTCTTTCAGCTCGTGCTAACAAAATTTTTCAAAAGCGAACTGTTCTCGTGTTTACGAAAGTTGATCACGTGATCAGTTAATGTAAAGGGCCTATTCCAGTGGCTCACATCAAATTCAAAGTTTTCACTAACCTATATTGGGGTAATTTTCGTCAGAATCCTCTGAGGAGCCTAAGCTGTTTAAGGAAAAAAGAAAACATGCACGACAATCAATACAAAGCCTTTCTCTGATCAAATCACCGCTACCCCAAGCTTGTGAGAAATGGATATTTTCTTTGCGACCTTTGTTGTTTTAGCGTCATCATAGCTTGAGAGCAAGCTCTCCATTTAAGAATCGCAGGATGCAAGAGTCTAAAAAATTGGACGTCAAGTTTAGCCGTGACTTTATCAGATATAAGCTATTAGTGAGGTTTTGAATAAAAAATAAATTAGCTAAATTTTCATGCAAACTCAAGTACGATAAGCTAAATTAGAACAGTATTGAATAGTTAAAATTTGAACGTTGATATAAAGGTTAGAAACACAGTTTACTCTCATATTTAACTAAACTAGGACACACTGTACACGAAACAGCACAACGTCTGGCAAACCACACAGCCATTGTTAAAACAATGCACACCTAGACCTAATATAAGTCTTACGGTGCTGAGTTCATCAACACAGATCACTTGATGGATAGCGTTTTCCCCAATATATGAGCAGTTCCAAGTAGGATGAGCCTCTAAAGCTTTTTATATCCCGTTGTTTCCGGTGATTTTACTGGTACAATTTCCCATCCCCTTCTTGATGAGCCCAAGGGCACCTATGACCGCTGGTATGGTTGTTGTTCTCATGCCCTAAACCCCCTCACGCCCTGATACTTGGATAGTTTCTCTGTTTGTTTCTCCATTGCTGGAGACCGACCTGAACTTTCAAATGATGTCCAGACACCTTAAGGTTAATACTCTCACGGGCAGGAAAATAATACTAAAAGATATTTAGAAATCACTAAAAGTATTATACATTTTGTCTCTCTTCCAGATTCACAACTTGGATGTTACTTATTTCCCTTTCTAGTACGTAGATGGCTCTTACCCGGATGATTCATGTGTTGCATGACCGGCAGATGAAGGCTTTAACATCTCAGCTGTTTTTAGAAGTCTGCAAAATAATAACAAACACATAGACATGTACATCATAAGTACCACAAGATAATCATGAGCACTTTTCAACTGTATGTAGAAGGAGAGGGTTTATTAAAACTGAAGTTGACACCGGTGGTGGGGTTTACAAAAACTCCACTTACAAAGAATTTTATGTGTTTGTTTTAAAGATAAAAGAAATGCCGCAATGTATTTTCAAGCAACCTCTCTGGAAATGTTTATTAGAAAAAGGAAACTTAAATTCCTACGAGACTTGTCCATTTCACCTTTTCAAAAACGTCTGATGAGAAGGACGAAACGCTAGCTAATCTCAACACAAGGGTGAGATTATTTTCCTTTCTTTTGCTCATGTTGTAAAGGAAACTTAAACTTGCAAATGCGATATTAACGGGTGGCTCTTCTCCATCTCATCGAAACATAAAGGCGGTGCAAGACAAAGTAGACGAAGTAAGGTTTATTTCGAAAAATATCATGGAAAGCTGTACAGTCACTAATGGCATAAAAAGACACGGAGAATTTTAATGCGACACTCTCATCAGTTTTCATGCCCGGCATGTTGTGTCTTGAACTCGTTATTCTTTTACCATTATTCAGAGAAGTCAGAATGGAAATTCAGAGGCTACAACCTTCTGGTGTAATAAGGACAGGAAGAGCTCAACAAAACGAAACCTTAAGGAACAATAGCTTCTCAAAAATTCTTCACTCTTGTAAACTAAAATTATACCTTTGAATGGCCTATGAATAACAAAAGAGAGGCATAACCCGCAAAATGTAACCACTTGTTTTTGATGATTTTCCCCTTCCTAGAACTTACTGAGAATGACAGAAAAAAATAACGAAAAAAGAAAACAGGTCAAAGAAAACAAATTTTCAAACCAAGCAGTAAAAAATATTCAGATCTCATGGGGCCCTTGTGTGGATGAAGGTCTGTAATATCTGCAAAGTTAAGGAGACTTCTGTGACTACTTAACCAATATAGTAACAGTGTAGTACCTTACAACGTTGAGGTCTGTAAACCAATCTTGCACCACTAGAATCACATGACAGACAGTCAACAGAAATGTGACTATCTGTATAGACTAAAAAAAATAAAAATGAATAGCATCAGACTGATTAACATGGTACAACCAAGAACAGTTACTGTGATTAACATCCTTGGACAGTCTGAGTAGAAAATATATTACATTACGCGCGGTTCCAGACTATGAAAATGGCTTGGCCTACTGAAAGTGGTGCAAAATAGCTGTTAGTAGGTAAAGTGATTGCATGTAACATTAAGTCACGGGCCAGTTGCATAAATCTTAAAATCAGTCAAAACAGTAACGTCAGCTAATGTCCACCGCAGACAAGCTTTTTATTTTAACAGAAGACATTACACTTAAGCGGGTCTCAGAAAATTTTGGCCCGATCTCGAAATTTCAGAAGCGTTTTTGATAGGTTTCGAATTCTCGTTTAAGGGTGATTTTTATGTCTCGGAGTCTCCAATTTTTTTTGTCCATGGGTCTTGGATTCTAGGATTTGCGTTTTTTCTTTCGGTTTGGTCTTCAGGAGTCGACTTTTTCAAAGTTCAGGGGAACACTTATCAAAGTGAGCTAGTAGATTAAAACGGTAAAACAAGACAAAGCAGTATATTGGTAGGCTTCCATTGGCGTTATTTGTCATTTTATTTAGCTTTATTTGTACCATTATCACGAAATTTTCAGCGCTAAGAGTTTCGGGCTCGGATTTTAGAAGTAATTAGTCTCGGGCCTGGAATTGATAAAAACGCTTGAGCCCTACTCTCGAATTTACCATTCTATAGCCCTATAAGACAATGGGTTAACATCAGTAACCACAATCTACTGAAACCCCTGAACCTTTGACAACAACTTATTACTGTATAAGCAAGGTAAGAGCTTCCATATAATGGCCAAGGTTTTACAATAACGGGATTCATTTAATTAACACGAAGCTAATGAGACTGTACAATCATGAACGGCCTACCTGAATCTCATTGTAGTTTTCTGGAGAAGTGTATTCTGGAGGAATGTTGCGGTCATGATGAATCAGGTGGTCCAATAATGCTGCACTCAGAAGTGGCTGGAGACAAGACACAGAAGAATATAATCAAGAAAATTACCAAATAATGCGAGTTTCGCAGAAAACCTTTCAAAAGACTGAAGATGTACGTAACAATAAATTTGCTTCGGTAAAACATTTCAGCAAAATTGAGTCTTAAAATGCCCTTAAAAGATTAGCATGTTCAATGTAATGGTCAGTTGCTTTGAAATATGTCCTGTACATGTGCTCCAAACCAATAACCAAACTGTTAGGTATTTTAAAGTTTAGACTGTCTTTATGACCAATCATATTTTTGGAGATCAGGATACAACACAAAGCACAATGAACCACAAACTAGTTACCATTGCTGCTTGTAGTTTAATTATCTTTGCCTTTTTCATTACAAAGCAAGTACAAGTATGTAGCAAACACTACTCTTGCACCTTTAAAGCCAAACTTACTCTTAAATTGTGTAACCAAATGGCCCTTCTTGGGAATTGAAGATTTCTACGATTTCAGTTTCATGGGCAAAAGCAAAATATTCTTTACGATGGATGTTACCTGTTAATACATCCTTGTAGTTCGTTAAAGCAAACTGAGGTCTTCAAGTCAAACCCATGGTCTTAAAATTAATATTGTGTCACTCCCCCATCAACAAGTTCCACTGTTTCTTTTGAAACTAGTTAACCTCTACTTGGAAATATCTTATCTTCCATCAATAAAGCTTTCAATCAAAAATGTGCTAGATAACATTTCATGGTTACTAGAATTGACTAATATTGTCCTTCACTATTTTGTTAAATCATTTTCAGTTTCACTTTGGTTAAAAAAAAACATAGGCATTCAATATATTACACACAAGAAAAAACAAATAATAGTTGAAGGTTAAAGGTGATGTAAAATTGCATAAGTAAAAGAATTAGAAATATTTTTCTGTTAAAGATAAAGCTCAAATTGAAACTGGGGGCCCCTATCTAACTTCAGACTAGAAATGCAATAACTGAGCAGCGTTGAAAACAAAACAAACTAAACTGGCAAAAAGCAGCAATAAAGGAACAAATAACATGTGCAGTACATGCAGAGCTGGAGAATCAGTTATAGAGAAATGCTATCATCTCACCCTGCCAGATTCATATTGAATGCTGACCTGTTTATAAGTGGAAAAAGAGACCGAGCATTTCAGCAGCATTACACTTGCACATAAATCTTACCTGAGTATCAAGCAGAATTACTCTTTCTTGAGTTACAGCCATGTCGATACCACGTGTCTGATACGTTCCATCCTCCTGAAAAACAAATGCAGATGCTAATAATGATACATTCAAGGTCAACAAAAAAAGTCTGACAAGAAGAAGACGGGAAGGAAGGAGAGTATGCTGTGCTGATCCTCAAAAGAATGTAAAAAAAAATACCAGCATACTTATAAGAGAGATTTAGAATGACGCTCACAGCAAACGGCAAATGTGAAATGGTACTGTACCATGTGGCCAAGTTTTCTGTTTACTTGTCATTTGCTATCCATTATTTATGCACGAGAATAACTTGTTTCTGGTTATGTTCATCTGTCAGATATATTTTGGACAGTTTTTGTTTGTTCATTTCCTAAAGTGAGAAATTCTCAACTTGGATCTCTCGTTTGTATAACGTGACTCTAGATCTCTCTAATATTGTAATATGTAAGTGAATTGAGGCATGACATGACAGGTCACAAAAGCAAACGTAATATTTGATAAACAACATTGTAGTACTGATTCATGATCTCTAATGAAAATATCTCCTGTGCCTACAAGTAGTTTCAAGTTATTTAGGTTTTGCCTTTATCCACTAATTTTATAACATAGTGTCAGGTAGTAGACATGGCAGCTTGTGGAACTGTGAGAAATTGTTTATGAAAATCAAAGGACAAACTTTTTTCTGGTTGAGTTGAATCTTGTAGTGTTCATATTCACGGATGCCTTGTCCATTGAAGCTTCACACTAATGCTACTGATTTTCATGCAGTTTTAAATCTATTTTGTTGTGATAGGTAAAGATGATAAAGCAGACAAACTAAAGGTAAATTTGTTACTTCATTGTGCTAGACAAGAAGGTGTCAAGGAATACAGCCACTTAATTTGTGTACACTGATAACTAAGAGAAAGATTGCACACAAGACACGCAAATTCAAGGAATAGTGTAAGGATGCTAGCTAGAAATGTAATTTATGCACGACTAGTTAGAGGATTGGAAATCGCTTGCCGTTAACAGGCGAATTTGGCGCCCTTCAAGATTGGCTCATTTGACATCTTATTGTGGGAGGGGCCTGTCAGACAAATTGCAAGGCACACTGCTAAAGAAGCCAGATTTGACGCTGCAAACCGCTCATGGTTATTGCAGTACATTCAAGGAAACTAAACTCCAGAAATACAAGCTTAACGCACCAACACTTGTTGGTACAGAATGTTCACTAGAATTTCACCCTGCTTCATCATGATCAAAAAGGGTGTGAGGAAATTTGCATGTCTCGTATTAGCGGAATCATTGCATTTCAAACTAAAAAGTCGAATCTCGAGCGCGATTTACGCAAAGAAACTGACATAAAATGAGTTACAAAGGGAAATCGGAAAATTCCTCACACCCTTTTTTAGGTCTTTTATCTGTCAATCAGATGCAATAAAAAGGAAGTGAATATTTAACAACACGAAAGGGCTGGAGCTTCAGCAGTAAACTCGATACCTCTGAGTTCGAGAGCAAAAAACTTAAGCGCCTTTTGAAATTCGATGAAATAAAATCTTTTATAAGGTAATTTAGTCTTTTAGCTTTAATTTGATATATAACTTGCCTTTGTAGCGGACGTACTCGCGCGACTAGAATTTTTTTCTGTGGGCATCTCGTTTTCCTTTACCGAGACCTTAAGCTGGATAGTGTCTCCGGCGCTTGAGAGAAATCTAGGAGTTTAATTACCCTCAAGATTACTCTAAAGGATGAACAGATCAAAGCAGACACTGGTGCAGAAGTTTCAGTCATTCCCTATGAACTGTGCAAGGAAATCCTCATAGCGGAGCTTGCTCTGTGAGTTATCTAGGCTTCGTGGAGAAGTTTTAAAAAAAAATCAGACAAACCTATTCTAAGAATTCAGCAAACTTTACATGGGTGGTTGACTTCTAAAACCGTTACAACTCAATATGAGAGTCGTGATAACTTGTTGTATCTTGTTGGTGTTAGAAACTTTACACCATTGCAAGGTTGTGATGCTTGTCTAGACTTATAAGTCCTCATGTTTTATGAATGTGGAACTGACAAATACTCCAGAGTTAGAACCACCTGTGCAAGAAACGCCAAGGGTCTCCAAACTGATCCTGTGTTATGGGACTATGAAGATTGTTTCAGTAATAACCTGGTAAGCTACCAAACAAAGTACATAATTTTTGGAAGCTGATCTCTTAGTTCCTCCAGTAGCACAATCTTGTAGGAAAAATTTCCACTTGCACTTCTTGTATCAGCACAAGAAATAGCTCACACTGATGGAAGAAGATGGGAATATTATCAACGAAGAGGAACACTGCCCTTGGGTTTCATCTATGTTAGTGATTGACAAAACGAAAGTGAAAGAAAAGAGCACTCCACCCTCAAAGAATGATGTTCGAAGAGATTTGTATTGACCCACGGCATCAACCTAAAGAAAGCACACAATCCAATGGCCATGAAACACGCAGTTGCTAACCGACTTTCATGTGCTGTGAGTTTTGCCTACCTTGATGTATGTAGTGGGTATTGGCAGCTCCCAGTGGATGATGAAAACTCAAAGCTCTAGACATTCAACACTCCCTGGGGTCAATATCGATTTACAAGGCTCCCCTTTTATATCTCACCGGCCCCTGAAATCACCAAAGGGAGATGAACAAACCCTTTGAGAGGGTTCCTGTGGAGATTATGGTGGACGATGTCCTGATACATGTACATGGTGAAGATCAAACAGATGATGATCGTAAGTTATAACGAGTACTGGATAGGAGCAGGGAAGCAGGACTGAAGTTCAACCCTAAGAAACAAAACCTTTGGATTTCTGAAGTAAGCTATGATGGACTTGTGTTTTCTGTTGACGGCTTGAACCAGACCCTAAAATGCAAGCAATCAGTGTCAAAGAAGATGTGTCTCAAATACTAGGAAGGGTCACTTACCTGGACAAGTTCATTGAACAAACCTTAATCTACAGCAACTAATTGCACAACGTACCCAGAAAGATGTAGCAATTTGTGCAACAAGAGGCTTTTGACGAACTGAAGTCTGTCAACACTAGTGCCCCTAGGTTGGCATACTCTGACAACAGCAAAGAGAAGTTCTCAGTAATGATACAAGTTACACAGGCCTTGGAACAGTGATCATAAAGAAGAGGAAACCGGTTGCTTTCAGTTCAAAGACAATGCTTTCCTCTGGGAAGATATATAACGTTATTTAAAGAAAGCTGGTAGCTGACGTTTCACATGTGTACAGGCAGAGAGTTATTGAGACAGACCACAAACCAAATCCCTGACAACCGCTGAATGAGGCCCATCCCAGACTACAGATTCACCAAGTGCGACCTTGAGGTAAGATATGTCCCTGGAAAAAAGGTCATTTCAGACTGTCTTAACAGAGCACATCCCAGTGAAACTGAAGAAGACAGTGCATGATATTTCAGGATTACCTTGGCAAGTTGTTTGAAGCGACCTGTTAGTTACTGACTTGTACTCAAGGTACTTTGAAGTAGAGCTACATTGCCAAACCATGTACAGTCACTTGTCTCATCAACAACTTGAAGAAAATATTTGGGAGGTACAGTACAGCAACAACAGACATTTGTAAAAAATTAGTGCAACAATCAGTATTAGATGGTAGGGTGGTAAATGATCGATTTGAACGTGTACAGTAAGCCAAAGATGATTGAACAACTCTACTTTGAATTAAAGAGAAGGTTGGGTTCTCAGGACTAACTCTTTTTTTGACATTGACACAAGCATTTTCACAACTTTGCTTGAAGCTCGTGATCCCCGCCTTAGCAAGTGCATCTTTGCATGAAGTAAAAGCATAGATAATGGAGAGGGCACACTTCTGGATTTTCTCCATGTCATTGGCAAGGTAGTTGGGGAGATTAGCAAAAGCAGCAGCTCCATATTCAAGTACAGATCTGACAAGTAAACAGCAGATAATAACAACATCATCTGGATAGACTCCACTCTTCCTAATAGCCTTCAGTTGGCTTTCTTGATAACATAATTGCAGTGAATAACCCATGGGAGATCTTTGGTAATGTGAACACCAAGCAACTTAAATGAATCGACGGGATTCGATGTACATGCTAACAGTGGCAATGGGCTGCCACACACAACTGTTACAGCAAAGAAAGTTGACGATAAACTCTTTACATTTTTTGCAATTTAAACTTGTTGCAACAACCTTAGGCACAGAGGCCCCTGATTGTTTGGCATGCACAACCCAACAATGAGTTCCCATGTGAAATGTGTTTTTTGGCTTGTTCAGAGAAGAGTAGTTTCAAGTTATTATATTAGTTTTTGCCTTTCATTGACTGATTTTACAACCGTTGGCTTTAATTTTATCCTAAAACCCCAAATCACTTCCCTTTGCCTTTAGTATGGTCATGTAAGATTTAAATAAAGAAAGCTTTTAAAAAAAATAGACAAGAACATGATAGAACCACAACTTTTCAATATTTCCAGGTGCTCTTTGCATGGTTTGACTTGAGACAACTTAACATTCAAGTTTGACAGTTTAACAGTGAAAGCAAAGGTAACAATATAACTTGTGTTAGGCTAATTAAAACTTTGAAATACTCACTTGTACTTGTCTTGTTTGCACAGGGAATAAACATGACCTGCAGGTTAAAAAGAAAATTTATATCTGCATCAGCAAAATGAGCATAGGAGGCAAAAAAAAGGCACCGCCAGTTTGAAAGAACATCCAAAATATCAATGTTTACAAACCTTGAAAAAGGTCCTGCTCCAGCTACCACTGAGAGAACAGTTGATTTACCAGCACCTTGAGGACCAATGACACCTACCACTAAGAAATCTGTCTGGTCAAGAAGCACCTAGATAGAAAATTTTGAAGCACTGTCTCCTTTATCTTCACTGATAACATATATATATCATTTGTTAGTAGCAAACAATATTAGGCATTATTCCATAAAGACGCAATAAGATATTTAATTTGGTAATGATATTGTAATGTGGGTAAAAACAGTGTTATTTTGTAGGAATGTTTAACAACATTTTTGTCATGCTCCGAGTCACCCAGGGGCAGGAAAAGAGGATGCTGGGATATTAGGGACAAAACCATTGAAGGCTAATGTAAAAAAAAAGTCTTGAATGCAGGAACTGCTTCTAGCTAGCTTCATGCCAGGCAATATTAATTTCCTACTTGTAATTGGCAAGAATTAATGTTGCAGTGTAGTTGGAAAAATATTTTTAACTAGGTAATATTGGAAGTGAATTTGTGGCTGGGTATTTGGTTTAGGCTAGGTTGAGTCTGGGATTGAAACAGAATAATTTGTGGAATAATTTGAAGAAAAATCATCTTGTGTGGTCTATTGGACATACAGAAGAACTATGAATCAGAAGCTTGTGTTCAAAACATCAGTAGGTACAGCCTGAATTCTTCTTTCTCGTGACTTGTGTTTGTAATAGTGTGAATGTTCGAAATGAGAGAGTTAATTATAAAATATGATAAAAAGAAGAGGACACAAATAAATAATAAATTACAATAAAATCATTTTTTAGACAGTTAATTACAAATGCCACAAACTGGTTTTATTGCAATACACTATTGTTCAAACTCATCACCTCGAAAAAAGACTTTAAATCCTAACTATTCAGAATTGTCACGTGCAGTTTTCTCGTTAATACGAGTTCATGGAAATTGAAAATACAAAGTATATCCTATCTAACTTAATTGCATATAAGAAGCAGATCAATGAGGAAGTGATCTACTCAATATCAGTACACACTGTACTACGATCAACCAAAGGAGATGAAATGAAACAAGAAAATATTTTATTTCTTTTTCTCCTTTTCTTTTTTTTCAGCTGCTTCAATTGATCACATAACTGTGAGAATCACATCCACATTTGACCAAAGAATTTTTATAAAAAATATTTATTACACAAGATTAAGACAATCAAGGCTTTAGAATTTAACTGCAATGACACTTACAAAATTTATTCTACTTTACATTACATGCATCACAGATAATGGCATACCTCTAAAGCACCATCATTCCACTGAAGGTTTTCATCTAGTAGTTTAACAAGTTGAGAAGTATTATTGGGTTTATGAAGACCAAGCTTAAGGGATGCCATATTAGCAGTAAGTCCTTCAACATTACCACTGGCTCCTATAAGAAAAAACAAAGTTCTTCTTTTTAATTTTCTGTAGTTCAGGCACTACAGCTACACTGAAACTAGTCAGCTAATAAAATTATAGTCACTTTACTTTTTTATATTTACTTAGGTTTGCCAATCTAGGTTCACCTATTTTGGAAGGATCACTAGAGCGCTTGACACCAATTACTATGAGCCCACAACAGTTCCTCCCCCGTGGGAGATTAAAAGACCATCACATCAGGGGCTACATCCCCTACTCTTAACAAACAATGTGCAAGGGTTGTGAGACAGGGCCAATGGTTTATCATCTTTATCCAAGTAGACTTGAAAGTTTAACTGTTTGCAGAAGTCTAAATACAAAGGCAACACTTTCTGCTCACTTTTAAAAGTATTATAAGACCTTAAGTGTTGGTCTAGACAGGGTTTGAACCAGTGACCTCCTGCTTAGCAAATGGGTGCTTATCCCAGGGGGGATTCAACATCCTTGACCCTCGAACTGTAGTCAGAAGCTCTAACCACTAACCTACTGAAGACGCAATGGGAAGCAACAACTTTTTTCTGTGGGCTATGACATACAAGCTGCATCACACAGTCATCCAGTCAATATTAATTACACAATCACAATCAGCACAACCCCACAACTAGCAAAACTCCCTCAACCAACAAAACCGCCATAATGCTACAAGTACAACTCTCACAATATACATGTAAGTAACACAACTGCCTCAACCAGCACAATCCTACACCCAGCAGAATACTCTCAACCAGCAAAAATAGCACAAATGCAACTAGTAATATGCCACAACCAGCAGAACAACCACAACATTACCAGCACAACTCCCACAAGCAGCACAAATTCCACAATGTTGGTCATTGTGGCCCTTGTGGTCATTTTAATCTTTGTGATGTAGTTGTGGTCCTTGTGATCATCATGGTCTTTGAGATCCCATGGTTTTTGTGGTGCTCATGGTAGTTGTGGTCATCATGGTAGTTGTGAGATCCTTGAGGTTGTTCTGATCATCATCACTGTTTAGTCCTGGTCATTTACTCTTTGTGGTCATCCTAGTCCTTGTAGTCTTTGTGGTCCTTGAGGACATTGTGGTCCTTATGGTCATTGTGATCCTTGTGGTAGAGAGGGTTACAAAGATAGTTGTGGTCCTTGAGGCTGCCATAGTCCTCATGGTCCTTGTGACTGATGTGGCCCTTGCGGCTGAAGTGGTCGATGTGGTTGTTATTCAAAGTCCTTGTGGTTGTGGTCCTTGTGGCTATCATGGTCCTGGTAATTTTAAATCCTCCTGGTTGTTGAGGTAAATGTAGTTGTGATTCTTCCAATCTAGGGTGGGGAGGGGGGAGGGCAAACTTTATTCCAGGCCCTCGCTC
Source organism: Porites lutea (assembly GCF_958299795.1). Classification (NCBI taxonomy): domain Eukaryota; kingdom Metazoa; phylum Cnidaria; class Anthozoa; order Scleractinia; family Poritidae; genus Porites; species Porites lutea. The sequence continues at coordinate 23,022,179 of NC_133210.1, read as the reverse complement.
CCACTTTCAAGTTTAATGCTTGTAACTGTCATTTGACGCTTAGTTTATGAATTTTTATCAATGTAGATATAATCTTCACCTTCAGATGTGTAATTTACTTTCTTTTTTGATTCCTTTTTTTTCCTTTGTTGTGCCTTTCTTGTATTTCTATTTATACACCAGTTATTATTTGGTTTATGGAACATTTATTTGTATAGCTAACTTTTTTTTATTGTTGTTACAAATCTCTGACATTAAACTGGATTTTCTGGAAAGTAAGTTGTGAAGTGTTGGCTAAATTAATTCATAGCACAATCTACACGTTTCATTATGGTTGGTTTGTTGAGTCCTTGAGGCCACTGAGGCTTTTGTAGCCCTTATGGTGCTACCTTTTGCTTTACAGTCAGTGCCTTACTTCTTTTGCTCAGCTGCTGATTTGACAGCAGGGTGAATCCTTGAGGAGAACTACAACAATATTGAACATCTTTCATTGTCTGGATGATTTTCACACCCTAGATTCTACTAATCCTTGGACTTACCAACACAACCTAGATTATAATATTGTGTTCACCTGATAGCTATTTAGGGATGAGGGCATCCCTCTACACCCAGACAAGCCACAGGGCCCCTCCGCACCAATGACAGTGTTGGGTATTCCATTTAGAATCTTATTCGCTTCAGCTGCATTCAGCAGGATGGCATTCCACAGGAAAAATTTGATGATGATCACGCCCTATTAAACTCCTGGACACAAAAATGGAATAACTCACAGAGGGAGTTGGAATTTTTAGCTGGCAATCTACAGTGTACCTGCAAAGTGCATGTGTAGCTCCTTCTGGTCACATGTCTATCTAAAGAAGGTTGAATCTGCATCCAGCACTTGTCAGAGAAGACCATCCCATAAGATTTAGATCTATTGTGATGGCTTGAATTTTTTCAATATGGGAATGGGTATAGTTTTCTTTTTTTCCCTCTCCATGGGCCCCAGTGCTGGACCTTCACCTCTCCAAGATGCTGCAGGTTCTGTCTTATATGGAGCTAAATAATAGAGGCAGAGAGTGCTCTGTAGGAAGGTGGTCAGGAAAAATTTGACCACGTTCATGTACTGCTAAACTCCTAGTCAAACAAATGGCATTGAAACAGAAGGAGTTGCAATCTTTAACTGCCAAACTACAGCATGCCTGCAAAAAAGCAGTCTCTTCAGATCACACTTTTCTCCAGCATAAGGTTTCTTTGAGCCATCCCCCCCCCCCTCCCTCCCCATTGTTTTTTTTTTCTCCACAGATATTCTTCAGTGATGGATGCCTGTGTGTAAAAATGCGTGTGTGTGTTTTTTGTTTTTTTTTTTTTGCTTTGTGGAAGCCCCTGGACACCCCAGGCACCTACTGTAGCAATGCAGTTGTTAACACAAGAACTTGGCAATAACAGACCTGTAATATGATGCAAAACATCCACCCTTCAAGTAAATGATAATTTATTAAGTACATCAAGATTTGAGGTTGTTAAGGAAAATCTTTTCAAAATTACATGGCTCTTTGCAGTTTTTATGCAAATAACATTCTGGGTCACAACTTAACATGCTTGAGTATTGTCATACATGTACATAGATACAACATTTAAATGACTATGGATAAACCCAAAACATGCAGCAAGTGTCAATTTTATGGTGAGCAAAACAATTTTCATTACCAGTAGTTGTGCTTGCTGTTGCTGCAGCTATACTGTGAGAATGGCCATGCCCAGTTCCTACTGATCTGTCCGGGCCTTGGCTTGTCGCTTGGTGATCTAGTAAAAGTGTTTTGCTTTGCACTGCTGGTTGTGCTGCATTTGGTCTCGTAACTCCTTCTTTTGCTGGTTCCCTTCAAACAAAAATCCAGTGATTAGTACACTTAAAATACAATACCACCAAATTGACTCTACATGAAATTACCACTAATTTTCTGCCTATAGTAATAAACCAGACATAGACAGCATATAATTCATCCAAGCAAAATGTATCCAACAGATAACAACAAACTGCAACTGTAAATCCAGATTAAACAAGCTCCACAAGTATTTTGGGCAAAGACTAAATTACGCTAATCCAATTTCAAGAAAAAGTTTCATTTTTTTGTAAATGAAAATCAGATGAAGAAGTACAAATAATTATTATTACGCAACTATTAATAATGTGAATTGGTTTAGAACAGGCACTGTCTCACTGATTGGTTCAGAGAAAAGTCTAAATGAAGACTGAAAACAGAAGGGACATCCAGAAATCCAGAAATAAAACTAGCCCTTCCAATATGTAACTCTATAAATTATAAACTAATCTCTCAACAAAACTTTGAGCTACATTTGGCACATAAAAGAAACAAAGGAAAGAAGTTGGAATACAGGGAAGCAACAGTTCAGAAAATAAACAATGCAGGTAACTTTTCACAACTCTAGCAAACCTGGAAATTACTTTAATTAAATTTGCCTACAGAGCTTTTTTTACAAGATCTTGTTGTTTTTATACTTATGGATGAATCATTATTCATGAGTTCCTTGGTACTTAATTCTTTGCAAAGTGGGTTACTTCATTAGTTAACATTATTTTGCTGAAATTTGCATCGCATTTGAATCACTAGAAGCAAATTGTGATAATTTCCCTTTGTCTCCTAGCCCTAATTATCCATGAATTAGGGCTAAAAGACAAAGGAAATTGAGAATCACCCGCGGTTAAAAAATTTCAACCTGAATTTAATTTTAACCCATAACATATGCACTCGTATACCTTGCCAGTAACTGTGCTCACATTGTGGGTGGCTCCGCCTAAATTCATGTTCTACTCTTGGAATAGGGTTTAATGGAGCCAAAACCAATTGTGGAATATTTGCACGTGATATACACATTTTAGGAATCCTACTGATGAACAGTTACGACTTTAGATATCTTGAGCAAAAACAATTTGCTGTCTGTCCTCGCTGACAAATAATTTAACACATTGTATACAGATGTATAACAGGTTAATGTTTGCAGTTGCTTATCAACAACACTTTGGGAAAACAAACATAGACCAATTGTTTCTGTGACCATTTTAGCTGCCACATAATGCTTTTTGCGATGAATTTCAAGAGCAGAAGTCATTTTAAAGGAAAACTGGAAGCTATCTGGATCACCAGCTTCAAAATAAGGGCACCAGTAAAGTGTACAATTTAGGTAAAAGAACATTTTCCATTGCATCTCCCTTCACAGACCTGTTTGCTTCAGTTTGCTTTCTATCTGGTGGCAGAAATAATGTAAAAGATGCTTGCTATAGGCAAGTATGAAATAGGACAAAGAAACAACAAAAAGGAAAAGAAGAAAAAGCATGTCTTTATGACAGGATATTCACAGTGGGTCCTAACTCCACCCATCTGGCTAGTAGGCTTGACTTGGAGATTCATGAGGTTTTGCAAGAAAGATATTTCTATTAGTAAAATGTACATAAAAATATCACCTTGGCTTTATCAATATTTGTTTCACAGGCGTTTCTTGTCCCTAGTAAATTAAAAGCATTATGTATCAGAGATGTTGTACATGTATTATCACTGACTGCAAACAAAATGCTGTACACATTATACAATAACAGATCATATGTTACATATTATTATTACTTTTATATTATTATTATAATTGTTATTTCCACATGCAGTAATGAGGGGGGCTCTCTTCACAAACAAAACTTTTCTATGATATTCCCTATATCCACCCCAACTGTTAATTAGCAAGAGTACAAATATTGACTCTTCATTAAAAGAGAATTATGCTGCATGTTGTAAAAAGAACAGAGACATATGATCAACGAGATTAGTGTTGGTTGAAAAGTGACAAACTGTGTCAAAGAATACTTGCATCTTATTGATGGAAACTTAATTCATTGTATGGTCATTGTATGTTCATTGTAAGACATTACATGCAACCAAAAGGTTCAAAGTTTCCAACCAATTACCCACCCTGTGGGTTGAGGACCCACTGACAAGTGTAAAATTAGTTTGACAGGGGTATGATTTGTATTTGCTTATTATTTATTCATCATCATTATTAATTATTTTTTACAAGGTTGCCCATTGCATGAAGCATTAAGTGCATCAAAATGATAAAAGTTGCACAAACTAAAATATTCATGCAAAATAAAACAAGCAATGTAAATGTTTTGCACTCCGTTGACAGCTATAATTAATTTTACTTTGCTGGCTTTTGTTAGTGATAAGGCCAAGCACACAAAACTTCAAATTATTTAGCCAATAGTGACTTACTGTGCTTATCAAGAACTCTGTCATAGAAAACAGTGTGATTTAGATATTTCAGAAAATAGGAAAATAGTTCTTCCTAATTGGGATTACGCCTAACAGAATTGTAATCATTTTCATAATGATGCAGAAAGCTTGTCCATCTCATTTTGATTAATTCTGATTTTTAGCCAACCCAAATGTATACCATTATTCTCAGTTGACTTGTGGTTAACTAGCTACATATTTGCACATGTAGGTGCAAGGTGGAAGTTACACCAAATAAACTAGTTCAAAACAAGTGGTGGATTCCCTAGACAGTTTTTTCCTAGTATCTTCAAATCCAGTAGTAACCAAACTCGCAGTGCAAAACAGTATAATAATAATTACCCTGTCAGCTGTAGGCTTGGTAAGTATAATAGGAGTCTTCATTGGTGTCATTGATGCTGGTGACACCCCTGATGCACCATCACCTTTACCCTAGAATTAATAAGAATAAATTCATGCATTTTGCTTTTATAAGAATACATTTCCAACAATGGCCAAATATGTCTACAGAATCTTATTTAAACATCTACAGGATATACGTCTACAGGATATACTCACAAATTATCGATAAATGGGCTGTCGCTCAGAGCGCAGGCCAGGATACCAGTGGTATGTGGATTAAATATGGTACTAGTGATTCCACCTGAGCAGATCACATCAGACAACCAAATTACAATTTAGGCAAGTAATCGAAGGCTAGTAAGTTCGACTCATGTTTTTACAATGATGGTGAAATATTAACCACCCAGATTTAGGAAAGCCTGTCATTGTCCAAGACTGTAATTTGGTTGTCTGAAGTGATCTGCACAGGCATCACTACTACCGTATTTTATCCACACGCCACTGATATACTGGTCCGCACTCTGAGTTTGTTTATTATTTATTGTTTTGTTTGCCATAAATTGTACAAATCAAATAAAATCTAATTATTTAAACTATCATGGCGAGAAAGCCCAAGAGAAGCCACCGGGCTTATAAGGAATGGGCTCCCTCAGTTAGATAATTAGAACAAAATATTATCATAATTACACTTGGGAAAATCAATGGCAGAGCTACAGCAAATCTTAAAATAAATATATTAGATAGTCGTACTACGACACCCCATTTAAATCCATACATAAAGGGTAAAATGAGTGGCCTGAGGTCGATTCTTGTGCTTAAAACAAAAAACAGAAAATGGAAGTAGATTTTTGTTTTTGTATTTTTTGGCAAATATAAAACAAAAAATGGAAAATGAAAGCAGGTTTTTGTTTTTTGCATATTTTTTTTTTGTACATAAAATGGAAACGGGCTGATTTTCGCTTTTTTGTATTAGTTTGTTAGTAAAACAAAAAATGAAAAAATAGAAATTAAACTGAATGTCATTTTAAAAATTATGGTAAATTTTGAAGATTTTGACGTTTTTCTTACGTATATAAATAGGTATGGGTGATCTTAATTAAAAATTCAATAAAATGATGTGTTTTACAAAATTAAGATTTTTTATCGATAGAATTTTAAACAGGAAAAGGAAACTAAGAGATGGGATTATCCTTCTCTGTTTTTGAATGTAAAATAGACAATGTAAAATATTGAGTGGCAGGACACATTTTGTTTCTGTCCACTTTTTAGGGGTGATTAAAATTTTTAACTGCTCGCAAAATTTTACCTTTGCTCAATTTGCTCACAAAATTTAAATGAGTGCTCGCTTGCTTGGCTCCCAAAATTTTTGCAGTTGCATGCATGCATGCTCGCTTCTCGTCAGTATTGCTCGAAATTGTGTAAATCCTTCTTTGAGGCCCTGCCAGGGTAAATTCCGACAAGCGACATGACCCAAAAAGTAGCGACAGAGCCTAAAATGAAATCTCGACAAGTGACAACCTCCCTCGGCCAAATTGCTACAGTGATGGATTTCAAATCCAATGAATCCTTTTTCAAAAAGGATTTACCAGATGAAAAATCCGAATTTGGATTTGCCGAAAGGAACGCAAAATCCATGTTAAGATCTAAAATCTGTTTTTGGATTCACCAAAAGGAATACACCCTTAATAAATATTGAGAATGGCGATGGGGGTCATGTATAGGTGCTCGATACCCAAAAGGTTAACTGAGAAATTGCACAACTATTATGGTTCCTTTAAAACGCATTGCTATCCCCCGACAATGACAAAGAATTTCCGTTCAATTTCCGACAGCGACGTGAAGCATTTATAAACACTGACACGAGACGTTTTAAAATTCAGACGAGCAACATGGGACCCCCCCCCCCCCCCCTCCTGGTGGGGCCTCTTCTTTGGGTTAAAGTAAATGCAATTCTGTATGGTGCTTAATTCCTTTAAATATGGCTCTGTCAGTGGAAATGCACAAGATAAATGAAACAATAGATAATAAATTAGCTAATCTAGCTATATATGGTTATACATGGTTGTTATATATTGTTGGTCTTTTTGTGACCTTTGCTTTCTGATCCGTACGAACACGTGCGTGATGAAGTGAAGGGAAAATGTGACGTCATTTGGCATCAAATGCAACTGTAATTGGTTAGATCTCGATAAGGCTTCACTCAAACTAGCTTCAAAGAACTTGGTGTACTCTAAATTAAAACCCCGTTTTAAAATATTTTCTGTTTTATTTGAAAGAAATGGATTTCCAGAAGGATTGCTGCGAGCGGAAAATATAAGAAGTGCTCACTGCTCGCAAAGCAAATTCTTTATCTCTGCTCGTGCTTGAAAAAAATCCCAGTGCTCACAAAGACCATTCATCACCCCTATTTTTCTGTCAAGGCAGCATGGTATTCAAGCTGCCACCTTTTGCCATCATTTCTTAAAACATTTTTTCATTTTGCAAAGTACAGATTTTCATTTTGTTTCATTTCATGTTGTTTTGCAAATTACAGTAAGCCATTTACACTGTAAAAAGGAAGGTATAAAATGTACCAGAAAGAATAAAAAAAATTCAGAGTTGTTGTTTTGATCATTAAATCAATTTGTTTGTTTGTTGTTGTTGTTGTTGCTTTTTTTTTCATGTGGTCATTACAGCGTAAGGGAAATTCCCAAGTATAGATGTTGTAACCATACCTCAACATGCGACATAACCACTCAAACTGTTCAGTAATCAAACTTTATTGAACTTAATCAAATGATTGGGTTCCATTAAGTGTGGTAATAGAACACAATAGAACCAAAAATTTGCATGAAAGTTCGATTAAATTTGATTTCCAAATTCGATCGAACCAATCAAACTTAATCAAACATTCTAAACCAACATTCAAAATAGACAAATTAACTAAAATCGTGAGGAACAAATGTTCTGGGTTTATTGAATTGGCTTTATTTTTCTGTAGTGCTGTGACTCAAGATGCTTTCCCTGATCCACATGGCAGAAACAAACAAGGAGGAGGTCTGAAAGGGACAGTGCGATTGACTGTGACAGTACCTTTTAAGTGCCAAAGATTTTGAGGTAATGGTACTAATAATGCTAAGTAAAATGTCAGAAAACCCCAACAAAAGCGGGCAGTTTCACACCAATAGTAAAGCTTCAGCTAATTAGCCCGACACCAAGTCTTGCTTCTACCCAGATCAAGTACCATGTGCAAAAAACGCATTGTCAGTTAGCTAGGAAGGCTCATATATTACTGTAACAACACCTTTTTGAATACCAACAAGTTATTTGAGCTTGTGTAGCCTCCATGCGGCTTTCATTGGAACTACTCTCCATGACTGAATGGCTCTCGGAGTTAAAGAAAAAAAAGCAAACTGTTGGCGTTTTCAACAATGGAAGAGGCACCAGTGAACAAGGGTTTGTCAGTTTCAAATCTTCCTGGGAAGCGGCGAAGCGAAAATGTAAGTTTTAGTAATTGCCCTGTTTTACAGCTGGCTCTAGCTAACTGGATTTCGAGATTTCTGTCTTAGCTCGTAATCTAAAGCAGCTGGTTTTGCACTGCGCATAACATTGCAACTTCAAAGGGAGCAGTGATTTTCACATGTTGCCTAAAAAGAGGTAATTATGGCCCTTTTGTAGTCCTAAAGAATCAAATTATTAAAATTTGAGTCCCCGAGACGAGTCAATTTTTAGTGAGCCCGTGATTCCAAGGCGCTTCTTTCAAATGCCAAGATTTCAAGATCGGGCCAAAACTTTCCAAGACCCACATTTTTTGAGGTACCATTCCATACCCCTTCATTAAATACACAGCGTCATCCACGAAGCTGAGAGATTTAGAGTGACGTTTACAGCAAACGGCAAACATCAGATTCAAGTTGAGAATTTCTTAACATAGAAAACTTGCAGCTAAAAACAATCCAAAACAATCGTTGTACACAAAAATAACATAAAGCTACTAACTTTGGGTAGAAGTAATGAACAGTAAAGCACAAGTTAAGGGAAAACTTGGTCACTTTCCCGCTGCTTTTAATGTATAATTCCGACACTTCGCTTGAGGTAAGTGTGTTGTTGTTTCCTTTTTCTTTGAAATTATGGTCTGTTTCAAGGTATGGTGAGTGAACGTCCATGCATTAACTTCACAGAGGAGACTAGGTGAGTGAAAACTTATCTGGCCGAGTGCAATTTGAATGTCACTAGCCCAGATGGCGAGTGCTCCAAAATTTTAGTTTCCGACCCTGAACAAAATAAAATGAGGGTTTCGTAGCAGTTAAAACATTTCCTTGCGAACACGATATCTATTCAGAAGTTTTTAAGAGCACATTACATCACTGTAACCTGCTCATTTATTGTTTGGGTTGTCATTTCACAGAATTCCGCCACGGTTAAAGAGGTCTCTCACAGCGAGAGAAAAATGAGAAGAAGGAAGGCAATTCTTTCTCCTGCCTTTGTCTCATTTTTTCCCTTGCCGACTTAGAGACCCCTGATCTGTCTGTTATAAAACTAATCGTTATTAATTTTGGATACTATATTCTTAGAGATCTAAAAATAAAAACTATATAACAGTATTTACCCTTGAAGACCTGTCTCTGTAGCCCCTTTCTCTTCTCCGTCCGCCTCTTCCACGGCGAAATCCTCTGTCTTGGTCCTCCATGTTGGTTGCCACAAAGCACGTCATGTAAGAACAACCCCAACCACATCTTCAAAAGACCCTGGGACCCTGGGAACGACTCAAATTCTGCCTTGCGTTTCCTTGCGTGACCTCTCAGTTTTGCAGAGCAGTCCAACGTTTACTCTCATACAAAGAATCAAACTTAAAGGAAACCCCAGCCTCATTGTAGGAACATTATCGCTTATCGCCCAGAGGTTCCAAGTTTTGAGCCGTGATAATTTGCGTATCGCGTGACTGGCACTGTGATTTACTTCCGTGAGTTGCAACATGACGGACAATAACTGCACCTTGTTTAAAGACCAGCAGCATTACTGTGTAAGTGAGTCTGGAAATGGACTTAAATTTTCAATCAACTCTACAAGAAGTTAACTAATCAATGTGTACTTAGCTCGATATAGACAGTTTCAAGACATATTTCAAACACAGACAAGTACATGAAAAAAAATGTCACTTGTTTATTCCTGCGCTCAGCGCTCGTGGAGTGTGGACCCAACATCTTACTGAACTTTATGGATGGATATAATCGGTTTTATTTATATGTGATTATTCACAAGGGTTTCCCATCACTGTGAATGTGCAAAAAAAATGTACTTAATTTTAAATTTCAGACGGCGATTTATGCTGTGAAGCAAGTTGTTTCATCACTGGAACTTGTCGGAAGGTCGGTAAACCGATATTCTGTGCACGTATGCATGTATTTTTTTTATTCTCTGATATCACTTTCATCAATATCTCGGCAAGATGGTGTGTGACCTATTTCGCAAGTAGACATCCCTAAAAACAAACCAAATGGCTGTTGTGGTGCTGTTTTCGTTTCGTGTTTTAAGTGCTTCGCATTCTGGTGCTTTCAGTAGGCGCATTGTCTGTATTCACCTGAGCCGAACATGCTGTAACGTGAAAATAAAATAAAACTCTTGGGAAATGTGAAGAATGGAAAATTGGCACATCGGCTCTATTTTGCATCCCAGTCGCGTTATCGTTTGCTCAGGGATACCCAAAGACGGTTTCCTCCTAAATGCATTGAAAACACTCTTTAGGCAACCTAGAGTACTTTTAGATCTTTATAGGAATACATTCTAATCGGCGCTATAAGGGCAACTTGAGTCTTCTCGAAATTATCAGGGATTCGGTATTATTTTCCCGAAAACTTAACATGCAATTTAAGGTTTTAAGAAAGTGAGAATTGTTCTGATTCCTCTTTCCATCGCATTTTCGAATCAGAAAATTTTATGTTTCCTTTTTCTGCGAAAAATAACTTAATTTGGCGAGTGAAATGCGAAAAATTAAACTTCAGAAAATCGTAGGGGAATTTGTTAGACAAGGTTCGAAAGTTGTAGATGAATGGAACGGTCATCTAGAAGCTTCTAGAAATTCTTAGCCCTCCTGAAGGTACAGAAAATTCTAGGCAATTTTTGCTTCTTCGAACAGAAATTTTAATAGAAAACTGTAATTGGGTGCCCCTGTGCCCCTGAGAGACGACTGGGGACGAGTCAGGTCCGTAACTGTAGCTGGCCGCTTACGACTTTTTATGGCAGTTTCCCAGACAGCCGTAATACGAAACGGATGTGCAAAATATTAAAAATATTGATGATGATGATGATGATGATGATGATGATGATGATGATGATGATGATGATGATGATGATGATGATGATGATGATGATGATGATCATAATCTTGAGGAGGAAACTAACATGTGTGCCAATGATTTTGTTTTGTTGAACCGTTTCTAGCTTGTTTATAATATTTATTATTTGGCTGTTCAAGACTTACAAGTACTTCAACCAGGTTGGTTTTGTTTTTTAAGGCTGTAAATTAAAATTTACGAATTTACAATCATAATTGAATACATACCTCTATCGATGAAAAAAATGAGGATCGGTAACTTACAATACAGACCAAGGAAACAAAGCTAAAAAGATGTTTAGTATATGGCTTTCTGTTCGGGGAACCAAAAACAAGTGCAGCACAAGCGATTTGACATCAGTCATTTGACAAACGTCAGAAAAATAACGCTTTTTGGGCTCACGAAAACAATGACAACAATAGTACATCACAAAGGCTTTCCATTGAAAGAGAAATCAAAATGCAAATGCGCCATGTTCAAAACGTCTATTTAGACAAAATTAAGAGCACTGTAATTTTTAACTCTCCAATGTAACGCTGGAGTCTTTTGAAAACTGGACACTGTATCTGGCTCGAAGTCGCTCACTTTTTTCTTACTGCAAAATTAATGGCAAAGAATCTTGCCAATAGATCGTTTTCACTGTCACGCAACAAAAAAATAAATTGAAAACCGTCCAGTGAAAGAAGCCAAGAAAATGATATGTTATAAAAGACTAATATTTAAACAATTTGTCCGAGTCTCAGGTCTTTTTGGCCCACAGTTTCTGAGTTATTTGCCGAAACGTTTCACGCATCTTTGTAGAGCTTTGTATGGAGACGCCATATTGGTGCACAGTTTTGGTGCACCAATATGGCCGCCGAAAATCAACAAAAACATCTGGAGTTCACTTGTTCCATAAAAGCTCCTTCTTTTCACTCGAGAACTAGTCTACGTGCGCATAAACATATCTTCTAATACTTGAAATGGTTATACTGCTGAAAATCAAGAGGAGAGACTTTTTTTCAACGAGACAGCATTCCTATTTTGGTATCACGCACTGTGAAAACTCTGAAGTTCAAATTGCTGTATTTTCGAAATGAAACATGCTATGGGACTGAAAACTTGTACAAAGATTAACTTTTTGTTTATCTTCAACCTAGTGTAAATAAGAATTCGTAAAACCTCGCTATTTTGACATTACAATTTGATGACGTCACTGAGAAAACCATCTATATGATAAGACGCAGGTCGAAGGAATCGCTCTATTTACTTTCTTTTCTCGTCTTCTAAACTGACCCTCGAAATTTTTTTATCACTGACTTAACTCATCTTCAGTAAGATTAACGATTCAGTTTCTTCATCAGCTTCGTTCTCAAATAAACACAGGCTAAAATCCCGGATGAAGTCACCATCCAAGTCTTCAGGGTTTACCGACAAATGATAACTTTTTTTAAATTACTTTTTCGCGTTAAAAAGATGTAGAGCTACAAAATAAGCATTTGCTTGAGCGAGTAAGATTAGCAGGAGTTAATCAGTTGTGTTCTACTGAATGCTAAGAGCGGCAATAATAATGATTATGATACCATGCTGACGATGATGATGACAACTCAAACATTCTTATATTTCAGCGTTTGATCTTGGCACTTAGTGTTGCAGCCCTTGGTGAAAGTATCAGTATCTTGATGGTAAGTAACAGTAACAGGTGCTCGGTTTGTTGCGTGGTGTTACTAGTAAGAAATATGAGCAAATTTTTTCCTATTTTAGTACAATTCTATTGTGTTTAAAACATTTCTTTTAATATTTCGCCAAACTCCTGGGCCATCGGAATTGATAAAGAACTTTGGGCTTTGACGTCCAGAACCAAAACGTATGGGAATAGGGCTCAGTTCGCATTGTTCGCCCCGAAGATTTGGAATATGCAACATTCCGGCACCGTTTTATTATTTACGAGGAGATTAAAAACTTTTCTTTTTGATAAATTTATGAAGAGTTATTGTAAAGAATATTAGTTTTAATTTGCTTTCTTAGTTTTGTGAAGCGCTTCGAACATGTTGTGAATGTGTGCGGTATATAGAGATTTACGGGTCGATTAAAGGTTAAAGAGCATTAATAAAAAAATACATGCGGCTAACCCACAGGGCGGCATGAAAGTCACCATTGCTGGGACGGCTAGGGAATTTACTGACAATTTGTTTGGTACTCTGGCAGACGGCCGCTTTAATATAGGTTCCATTGTAATGGTAGTTGTAGCTGGAGCGGCAGCGGCTAGCTGAAACCGTTGACCTCCGGCATATCTATTTCGCGGAACCCACAGAACCTACAGAACCTACGGAATCCCCCTTTAATGTACTAAAAGCAGAAAATACGTACCTGAATGTTATGGTTTAAAGCCTTCCCAGGGTATCTAGATGTATCCGTATATCTTTCATCTCTTTTGTTCTTTCATACAAAAATGGTCACTGGTTTTAGGAAGTGATATTGAGTCGGCCATAGACAATATCCCGATAAAAAGTTTCCAAAAGAAAAGTTCACCCCGTAAGTAGCCTGCATTACAATTCAGTTCGTCCTTAATGACCACATGGCTGATAGCAGGCAAATTCGTTGAGACTGTAAACCAGAAATCAGGTCAAGCGTTCCGCTCACTTTCTTCTTTCGGCTTTTCCGCGTCGTGGCTGGCCACCGACACTAAGGTGAATAATTGTTTTAGTATATACTAAAACAGTGAGGTAATTGAGCACAAAAATAATACATTTACTGTTGCCAACGATTACAATTTTGGCACGCAATGACTGAACAGCCGTCGCGTTTTCTTGCCGACAAATAACACTTTTTGAAGGCATTTGTTTAACTCTTGCGGGGAAATTTCTTCAAAAAGAGTTATGAATTCTTCTTGTATTTATCCGGCCATTCTGTAAAAAGCTCTTAAATCAAGTTTTAAGCTTATTTATGAACGTGTCAGCTAAATAGAGTAACGCAAGACTAAATTTCCAGTTGTAAACCAAAAACGTTTTAACCGGTTTCGTCGATAAATTCAAGTCAAACAGACAAAGCTTAACCTGTTAAAACTTCGGCCAAACCGAATTTCGTCACCTTCTTCAAGTATTTTGGGAACAGCCTGTTCAACCTCGTCCCCAGGGCTTTTCCTTCACCCATTTTTTTGAGGGAAAAGCCCTGGGGACGAGGTTGCAGCTTGTTTAATTATTTTTAAGATTTCTTTAGCTTTGTTTGTTAACGACAGAAGACCAGGAAGCTATTTTGATCGTAACCTACGCGAGTCTGGCGTCGCTTGCCCGGAGGAACTTGATTTGAATTAGTGAATAGCACTGGAAATCCCGACTTTGAGTAGCCAATCAGAGCGCGCGAAAAACACTATCCACTGTTTTAGTATATACTAAATAAGATTATGTCATGATCACGGAAGAAAAAGACAGACGGCTTAAATTTCTAATAGTGGTAAAAAGAAATCTCTGAAGTGCCTCGTGGAAACATCTTTTATGCAAAAAATGAAAGCAAACTGCGCTTAGGACTCGAGCTTCGGAAACCTCTTTTCCGACTCTTGTGTGATGGGGTATAAACCGCATGTTTACATCGTTTCCATGATAATTTTGAAGATTTCTGACTTGGGATTGAATTTACTAAGGCAAAGACTGATAAAATACAATTATGTTTATTTGGGAACCACAATTGATCCTTTTACTTTGGACTACCTGTGGGTAGGCTAGTGTCCATACTACGCTCGGTATCTTGATCAGTTTAAACAGTGAGAATTTTTATATTGTAATTAATAATAAGAAGAAATCCATACCCTAGAAACGGTTTACGCAATATTCAGGTACATGTATGTATTTTTTTATTATTATTATCATTATTATTTTTTTTGCTTTATTTGAGGTTCCGTGGCCTGTGGGTTCCCTGGGGTCTATGAATTAGAAATGCCGGTTAGCCTCTTTCTGAGACAATCTTTTACTCAACGTCTAGGCGGTGGTTTTAGCTTTGGAGTGCACATTCTGTTTAATTTTGCATATTTCAAGCCTTCTTGGGGTTCCAAGCTAAGAAACAGGAACAAAAATGACAACAAAATACTATTGACCTATTAATTTCCGATTTTTTTTCCTTTCCGTTTTAGCAAAACAGTTCACTGTAGTCATTTTAAAATTCATGACTAAGTATGTAACTAATTATCACCTTATTTTCAGACTGGCGTTCCCCAAGACAGAGGGCCTCTATGTCAATCACAGGCATGGCTTCTCACGTATTTTGGTAACTGAAATGTTAACTCTTGCAATATACACAAAATCGCCTTTTTAAAGAACATACTGTATAACACATGTACAGTCACTTCACGCAATTAACATTAGAGTTCGATGTTTTTTTCGGATCTAGTCCAGCAGAATGATGAAATAATTGTGGAGTTTATCGTAAAAGCACCAAATTTGGCACAATGATAGTTTATGACATAATGAACAATATTGGATATGGATTACAACGAGATCCATCCCATAATTCAAAATACAGTAGATTTCATTTCTTACACCAGGATTCCAATAAATGGCCATGGAGATAACTATAGATAATTCAAACATGACTTTAGGGTCAAAACTGCAAATTTTGCACGACTTCATTGTCTCGTAATTCCCAGCAATTCCCAGAAGAGACTTGAGCACAAAGAAAACCAAACCATACGTAGAAAAATGACCAGAAATCCTCGGAGTAATGTTAGAATTTTAATATATCGAAAGTGGGCTATTCACAATATAGAGTGTTTTCACTCACGTGGCCAGCATCTTTGCATTATGGCTTTTGACCAAAGAAAAAAGAGTTCCACTCCCACAGGGATTTGTTTGCAACACCAACATGGCCGCCGTTTCATTGTTTTGGAACACCAATACATCAGCCGTGACCTCATGTGAAAATACTCTACATCAGCTACATGAAATTCGATAATAAAAAATTACAAACGTTCTTACCATATAACTTGTATCTAATCTGTGTCTGTCTGCTTTTTTTTTTTTTGCCCGTTTTATTTATTATCCCTAGTGCTTGGAGTTTTGTTCTGGGTTTGCTGTATTACATTCAACATCTGGAGAGCTACAAGAGGAGACCGAGCCAAGCGACTGGAGAGGTCAGTCAGTGACTCCTTCTTAAAAGCAGGCAAAGCAAACATTTATAAACCGAATTTTTCTTTACATTACCTTTTCATAGGTACTATCATATGATCTCCTGGGGCGTTCCGCTAATTTTCGCCAGTCTTCCATTTAGTCAAGACGTTTACGGACCAGCAGGGCCCTGGTGGTGAGTGGAGGAATATTCCCGCTTAAATTCTGAGAAAAGGTGTTTTAAATTTGTACAGAACACCTGATTCCGGAGCAGCATGAATGGTTAGACGTATTGCCGAGGAATATGAACTCGTAAAATGGCAACATTTCGTGAGGTCTGATCCATGGCTAAAAATTTCCCAAATTTTCTTCGAACCGGCTCGAGTAGACTTACTGCGTCCGGAAATAGATTTTCTGATCTCTTGGCAGTCAACATTACTCTGTCAAGCCCATTGAATTGAAAGGAATTATCAAATTTTATATAGTTGATTGCTTTCCTCCGGGTACTGAATGACAACTACGTTTCTTGGTGTTTGTTTCGCTTTCAGACCCCGTCCACACGAATCCGGGGGGGGGGGGGGGGGTTGGCTGAAAGTGTATACTTGAGTGAATAAAATAAAACAGACCCGGTTTCAATCATGATAGTCTACGCGACTTCGCAAATCCTTCGAATCCAAAAAAAAAAGCACTGTGGAGAGTGGTTTCAAAAACGTGTGGTTTAGGTGGGCGGATTCAATGCTTTCGTGTGAAGGGAAGGTAAATTCGTGCAAACAAAATGTGGAGTTTTACAAAATTTATCCGAATTCGTTTGGACGTGACCTTAGGCCGCGTCCAAACGAATCCGAATATTTGGTAACCGCATATTTTTTTTAACACGAATCGGCTTTTGTTCACATGAAACCAGAAACTGATTCGCTCATAGAAACCGCATCTTTTTGTAACCGCTTTCCAGATTAGGTTAAGACACCTCCCACACGAATCTACACGTGAATGTACGGTTTCAAAAATGTTCAGATTAGTGTGGACAGAGTTAGACAGGGACTTAGCCATGATTTTGCTTTTTATCAATGAGATAATTACCCACAATAAACAAGCAAATAATCGATAAGAACTGTTATGTTTTACATTTTTGTCCTTCCACTTCTCGTTGATGTCCTGTTACATTAAACAAGTTCTCTAACACAGTTTGTGGCAATTTTGTTGCACCATAAGTAATGCGCACCAAGTTGCACGACGAGATGTTGGCAAACCACATGATGTATCCAACGCTGGTGCAAGGAAAAAGTTGCAAAAAAATGTTCGTTCAGGGGGATGGTACACTACAAGGCAATTCCTCTTGCAACATGATAAAAACTGAAAACTTGATACAGTACCTTAATAAATGTGCTTTATCTTTATAGTTGGATTGCAGGCGATGTTGAGAACAGCGCCATTTGGAGGATGGCAACGTAAGTTAATAATACGACTTTTAAAAGCGAATTCAATCACTTGCCAATGGAGATTTATTTAATTATCTATTTATTTATTTATTCATTTAATTATCTACCATCAAGAAAAGGCAAAAAAAAAGTTCCTGGTGGCAGGACAGCCTGAGGAAAAAAACACTGGGCTTATTTATTACATTCAGACTGCCCATTTACAAAAGATGAAAAATATATAGACTGAGGTTAATTATAAGTCAAGCAACACGTACAGCAAAATACTCGGTTTTTGGCTTATCCTCAGCAGAAGGTTACTGCTGGTATGCAGGTTAGTGAAAGTGTCGGTTGGGCAGTAAGTAACTTTACGTGAAGAATGCTGGATCATATGGAAGACGGTTTTCTACATTCAGTCACGTATAAATTTATCAAACAGATAATCAGGTCATCAGTAACATTTCAGAATTGGCATCTAAGACATTTGTGATCTTCAGATTTGTTTTACGTTTCCCAGGTACTATATTCCTTTGTTCATTTGCATCATTGGTCTTTTCACTGTCTGCCTCTTCATTCTTATTACACATCGACGGCAGGTGAGTGTGAAAGTATCTAAAGTAAAATTCTTTCGCGGCATTAAAATAAAAAAAAGAAATATTTTTATATAACACCTCATGATAGATCATGTACTTAGAAAGGGTAGAATTAGGGAGATGATGACATGACATCACTACCTCCGATCAAACAATCTGCTTTTTAGCGTCTACTGTAGTGTTGGATGTTCATCAGACACAGCAAGTGCTATATATTTATGGTTTATGTTAAGCTTCTTTTGCATTTCAGTAGGTACTGTTGTACTGTGAATCTCGGAAACCTCTTAACGTAAATCCTCTATTAATCCCCCAGGGGGCTTATTTATTTCAAATACATTTGAGGGAGAGCTTAGTAGAGACGCAGGGGGGGGGGGGGCTTCTTTAATTTAGCAAAGACGATAGTATCAGTTTTCCGTAAAGAACTATAATAGAAAGAAGAAAAGCCCAAGTACAAGAAGTTGGAGGTCATGCAGCCGTAGCATACGTGTAGCCGCACCCTTCCCGCGACAAAGGCAAGGCGGAGATAGGGAGCTCCCTCTGCAGCCGAGGATCAAAAACAACTCCGACCATTTGGTAATTTAACCATCCCGGATCAGTCCACATGAAGTTTTACAGTCGTGATTGGTTGATACAGTCTTGACTATCATATATTTTCGTGAAGAATAATAAGGGGGAGGGGAGCGGAGGGGGGCCTTAAAGAGAAGGGGCTTATTAACTTTCTTCCCCTAGAAAGGGAGCACTTAGTACAGAGAGGGGGCTTATTTGAGAGAGGCGGGGGGGGGGGGGGGCGGGGGAAGGTCTTAAGAGAGGGTTTGCGGTAAGTAATAAGGATTCCGTATATAAACCATTAAATTGGCTCAACTTTGGCTTAGACTATAGAAGCTCGCCTATTTTATATTTAGGCACAACGCTGGCAGGGTGTCTACAGCAGAAATAATGCCACAGAACATCAACAGAGACAGGTTTGTTCAGAGTTTGTGGGATTGTTGTTGTTTTAACAGGGGGCGTAGCTACCTCTACTGTGCATATACGCAGTCGTGCCACCTGCTTCCTCGAAAAAATGTCCAAGATTAATAAAGGAAACAAAGAAGCAAACAAAACAAAATAAATATATAACAGACGGAAAATGAGTCATGGCAAGAATAGCCTGCTAAATAGGCGTTATTTTCTCTTGTTTGTTTAACTAACTCCATGTAGTAAAACCTATTCAATCTACCGAAACAGCACATAGTATGTTCATAGAAATTCCAGTCTGCGTCAGCTCTTTGAAATGGATGGGAGTGTGGTGTGACACAATTTTAAAAGACCATGTAGAGGCCTCAAGAGCATTGGCCTAGCTTAGTCACCTTTTCTTAGGTCCTCACTCTCTAGGTTACTGTTGTTACAGCGAAACTTCTAGAACTTAGGGTTTTCTTTGTTTTTTTTGTTCGCGTCTACTTGCAATTAGTTGTAATTGTTTATAGTTTTCTTTTGTTATATTGTTTACTTTCTTTTTGGTGTCACCATCGTTGCGTAATGTTACGTAATCTGTCAAGTTTTCTGGTATAAACTTAGTCTTGTCGGTCAGTGTTTTTTACAGTTTTTATCGGTCAAGAACAGCTCATTCCTTTTAACGTTAAGTCAAGAAACCGTTAAGGTAAATTTTAGTCATACGCCATTTGTACGCTTTTCCGTTTTCTTTGATGTATTTGTTATTTTGTACTGATTTCTACATTTTTCGTAATTTCGTATTCTTTGTATTTTTGGTTGTACAGTACCGTAGGAGTGTGATTTATAAAATAAAGCGGTTGGACACTAATACGCGTGACTTCGGTTACATAGTACTTAACGATCGACTTTGGTAAAAGTTGGCCGCTCTGGTTGGCGACAGATCAAAGGAGTTCCAAGTTGAAATTACCATTAACGATGTCTTCGGTTGGTGAAAGAGACAGCTTGGGGCGGACGATTATAGCCTACCGTGGACACATTACGCGGATTATAAATGAATTAGATCCGCTACTCTTGGAGCAAATTGCTTCTAAAGAAGTTGTTGAAAAGCACAGTTCGCTGGTGAGCATATTCGAGAAGCTTAAACGGGCTTGTGCGCAGTGGTATCATTTGTCTGGGGAGCAAGAGGATAGAGAGCGTATTACTCATGACTACGCCAAGGATGTTTATCGAATGCAGATGTTTGAAAACAAATACAAGGAATGGTTAAACGATGTTTACACCCCAATAAGTCGAGGAGTTTACGGTGAAGGAATTGCGAATATTTCTGGATTTGATTTGAGCTCCAAAACGCCTGTTGTACGATTAGAGGGTGCCTTTCAAGGAACTCAGAATACAAATCCTTCAGTTTCCCGTGCGGGCGCGCGTAGTGATTTGTTGGAAACAAAAACACCTAATGCGACTCAAGATCATGCAAGTGGCGGCGATAAGACGCCAAGTCAATTTCACCCAAGGGAAAAGAGTTCTAAAAGAGGAAGTCAGTTATCGGCACGGAATGTCAAGTGTACAATGGCTCAGCTTAAAGTGAAAAGGCTTCTGGCTGAACAAGAGATAAAGGAAAGTGAAATTGCGTTACGACTACAAGAAGAAAACACACGTTTGTCAGCCGAGAAGGAACGTTTGAACATTCGAAGCGAATTAATGTTAGCCAGGATTGACGCAGAACAGGCTGAGATTGAAGCCAAACTGGGGGAGCAGGTTGATTTTGACTCTGTTTTTTCTTCCGAAGGATCAGTTAGAGGTCACGAGAACGTGAGGAAATATTTGGAAGGATTGTCACTTTCCGCCGTTCCTGGTCAACCGGATGTTGAGAAATGCGTTTTACCGGAAACCAAACCGCACGCTTTACCGGAAGTGAAAGCTGTCATACCGGAAGCGAAGAATGTTACTGGAAATAGCACTGACGAAACAACGGTTAAATTTCAAAGGATTATGGAGCAACAGCAGATGTCTATCGATAAAGTTGTTCTTGGACTTGAGAAGTTGGACATGCCAAAGCGGGAATTCTTGTACTTTGATGGCGATCCATCAAGGTACCCCAGATTTATTAAGAATTTTGAGCTAAACGTGGAATCTTCGATTACAGATGACAATGTAAGGCTATCTTATCTGATCCAGTATTGCACTGGCAAAGCTAAGGAGGCAATTGAAAACTGTGTAATTCTGCCAGGGCCTGAAGGATACAAAGCTGCTCGTGAAATTCTTAGAAAGAATTTTGGACAACGTCATGTCATCATCCGATCGTTCATCGATAAAGTTGTCAAAGGTCCACAGCTAAAATCTTCTGATGGAGAGAAACTCTTACAGCTCGCAAGGGACATGCGAATCTGTTTGTTGAATTCTGCGGAATTAAGCTATCAAGCCGATATAAACTCTTTGGACACTCTGAAGAAGATCGTTATGCGTCTTCCTGTGCACATGCAGGCAAAATGGGCGGATGAGTCGGGGAAGATTTTGGAAATGGGTTCTGAGCCAACCTTCTCTCATTTGGCAGACTTTCTCGAAAAAAGGGCTCTGATAGCAAACACTGAGTTCGGGAAGTTAGTTGGATTCAAGCTTGGAGAGTCAAGAGTCACAAAACAACCAAGAAAAGCAGCTGATGGTGATGGTACTGTGCTTGCTTTGACTCAAGTTGAGAAGGATGTTAGTAATCAAGCCAATACAGCCAACAGCAAACGCTCAAATCAGAGGTCAGCAACGGATGGTCAAGTCAAATGCAAGTTTTGCGATGGAAGACGTGAATTGGAGAAGTGTTTTAAGTTCCGGGACAAACGATATATTCAAAGGAAGGACTTTGTTAGGAAACAAAATCTGTGTGAAAATTGTTTGAAGCCTAATCACATCGCTAGAAGATGCAGGAGTCTTGATGCTTGCTTGCTGAGTGGCTGTAGAGAAAGGCACCATTCCTTGCTGCACCCACCTAATTCATTGAGCGCTCCCATAGCTTCAAATGAGACTTCAAGAACGCGAGGTGATTCTGAAGATCCTGTTACCGGGCCAACAGCGACTCGTGAAGATCTGGCTGAAGCAAGTCCACACCACATCGAGGCCGGGGCGGATTATGCGACAAATGCCAGAAAAAACAGAATTAGTTTGAGGATTGTGCCCGTCCGAGTCTCTGCTAAAGGTGGACGAGAAGTGGAGACATATGCTTTCATTGATGATGGTTCTGACACCACCTTGTGTCTACGACGCCTTCTGGATGAGTTAGGAGTAAGAGGTTCTCCAACGTCATTTTCTTTAACTACCATTAATGCCGAGAGAACCAAACGGTCTGGAGAAGAAGTTAGTCTTACTGTGAGAGCATTGTCGTCAGATGAATGCATACAACTAGATCGTGTGTGGACTGTTGACAAGTTACCTTTCTCAAAGAAAAGCATACCCAGCACCGAAGATATCCGCGATTGGCCGCATCTGCAGGGTATAAGTATACCTAAGCTCGATAAAGAGGTATCCATCTTAATCGGCAATGATGTTCCCGAGGCGCACTGGGTCTTTGAAGAGCGCCGTGGTCGCCGTAAACAGCCTTGCGCTGCACGGACATTACTTGGTTGGACACTTATCGGACCAGTTGGCGGTTCAAGCAACCCTGAAGCGACCGTCAGTTTCTTAAGTGGAGGTCAAGAAACGCTGTCAGCACAAATTGAGCGAATGTACAACGCGGAGTTCAGCGAATCGTCTGCGTCATCTAAAGAAATGATGTCGATTGAAGATAGAAGAGCCCTGGCAATAATGGAACGAACCGTTCAGATGGTCGATGGCCATTATCAGCTCTCCCTTCCTTGGAAGTATGATAATCCGTGCCTACCGAATAACAGACCTATGGCCGAAAAAAGACTAAATCTTCTGAAAAGACGTTTGGAAAAGAACAAAGTTCTCCAAGAGAAGTACAAGGATGCTGTTGAAGATTACATTGCACAAGGTCACGCGAGGAAAGTATCTCTACATCAAGTGCCACGTTCTGTCTGGTATCTTCCCCACCATCCTGTGATACACCCGCAGAAACCTGAGAAGACCAGAGTTGTGTTCGATTGCGCCGCTAAATTTCGCAATACGTCACTCAACGAACAGCTGCTTCAAGGGCCAGATTTAACCAATAATCTCGTCGGAGTACTACTTCGTTTTCGTCAAGAGCAAATAGGTCTTACGGCCGACATAGAGAAGATGTTCCATCAAGTGAGAGTGTCTCCTCAAGACACTTCCGCTCTGTCATTTTTGTGGTGGCCTGGTGGCGATCTTTCTAAAGAAGCAGAAGACCATGAGATGCTTGTTCACCTCTTTGGAGCTAAATCATCTCCTAGCTGTGCAAGTTTTGCATTAAAGAAAACCGCAGAAGACAACAAGACGGACTTCGATGTGGAAACCATCGATACGGTTAATAGGAACTTCTACGTTGATGACTGTGTTAAATCGGTCGCAACAACTGAAGAGGCGGTACGATTAGTTGAGCAGCTGCCAGAATTGTTGAGTAGGGGAGGCTTCCGCTTAACAAAGTGGATCAGTAATCGTCGAGAAATCTTGTCCTCAGTCGCTAAGGAAGACCTAGCACCGTCGGTGAAGAACCTTAACCTAGACTTAGAAGATTTACCGTTAGATCGCGCCCTTGGCATGCAGTGGGACACGGAAGAAGACACCTTTGGGTTTAGGACCATTCCGAATATTACAGCCAACACAAGGAGAGAGATTCTTTCTGTCACCTCATCTCTATATGATCCTCTTGGCCTAGCTGCTCCAGTTATACTTCCAGCTAAGCGACTGCTTCAGAAGTTATGCAAAGACGAGCTTGGTTGGGATGACATAGTCCAAGAAGACGACCTTCTGCAGTGGCAAGATTGGACAAGGGGCATCATTGGTCTTACCGAAGTAGCCATACCACGTTGTGTGAAACCGAGAGATTTTGGCGAGCTCAGTTCCGTCCAGCTGCATCATTTCTCAGATGCCTCGGAAGAGGGATATGGGGCTGTCTCATACCTGCGCTTAACTGATGCGCTTGGTAATATCGCCTGTAGCATCTTACTGGGAAAGGCAAGAGTTGCTCCACTGAAGACTGTGACAGTACCACGACTGGAGTTAACGGCTGCCACAGTCGCTGTAAAGCTTCACAAGCAGATCAAGGAAGAACTCACTTTGCCTATACATGAAGTGACGTTTTGGACTGACTCTACTATTGTCTTGCAGTATATCAACAACAGTCACACAAGATTCCAGACATTCGTCTCCAACCGGCTGGCAACGATCCACGATATCTCTACCCCGTCTCAGTGGCGTCATGTTAGCTCTGATCTGAACCCAGCAGATTACGCGTCTCGTGGGTTTAATTCTCATGAACGTACCAAACTGAAGATTTGGCTCGAGGGACCAAGATTTTTGTTGAAGGACGAAAGCCAGTGGCCAAATCAGCCAACCCAGCTTCCTGAGATTGATGAAAATGACCAGAACGTCAAAAGATCGAAGAAAGTCCAGGCGCATGCTGTTATACAAGATCAAGGGTTTGACTCGTTGGTTTATCACTACTCTTCGTGGTATGGTTTGAAAAAGGCTCTAGCTTGGCTGAGCCGCTTCAAGAATTACTTGCTGTATCGCACAGGGAAGATTGCAAAAGAAGACGTCAAAAGAGGAGAAATATCCGTCCGCGAAATCCAAAACGCTGAAGTGGAGGTCATTAAGTACGTACAAAGGCTGTTCTTTCCGAGGGAGTTGAATGCACTGATGACTGAAGCCCAGCAACGCCGTAGTATCTCTAGAGTGTCGGGGAAACGCCTTAGTGACGGTTCGTACGTCAGCCCACTGCGCAAACTCAATCCAATAGCTGATAATGGGTTAATCAGAGTTGGTGGTCGTCTTAATAATGCAGAGGCTATCGATTGTTTCATGAAGCATCCAATAGTTCTTCCAACCAAGCATCACGTAACTGACATGATTATTCGCCATTATCATCAGATAGGCCATGTAGGATCAAGTCAAGTTCTTGCTGCAATTAGAAGGAAATTTTGGATTTTGAAAGGTGGTTCAGCCGTCAGACGAGTGGTCAGCAAGTGTATCAAGTGTAGAAGATGGAACTCAAGGCCGGAAACACAGATTATGGCTCCGCTACCTATGGCTCGCGTCACGCCAGGAGATGCACCGTTCACCGCAGTTGGAATTGACTACTTCGGACCAATGCCAGTCAAGTTGAAGAGAAGTCGAGTTAAACGATATGGGTGCATTTTCACCTGTCTAACAATGCGAGCAGTGCATATTGAGGTCTCTCAAGATTTGACGACTGACTCGTTTCTGATGGCGTTTTCAAGATTTGTCAGTAGGCGCGGTGCACCAACAGAAGTTTACAGTGATAATGGTACCAACTTTAAAGGAGCAGAATGTGAGTTGAAGAAAGCTCTTAAAATGTGGAATCAATCACGCATCACAGAGAGTTTACGCAAGCGCAGTATTCAATGGTACTTCAACCCCCCACAAGCAAGTCACCAAGGAGGGGTCTGGGAGAGAATGATTCGCTCTGTTCGCAAGATACTGCGCGCTCTCCTGGGAAACCAAATAGTCAATGACGAGACCCTTCTCACTGTTATGGCCGAGGTAGAGAAAATCCTGAACGACCGCCCACTCACAAGATTAAGCGAAGATCCAAATGACTTGGAACCATTAACGCCGAATCATCTTTTGTTGTCTCACCGTAATGCATGTGTTGCCCCTGGTAACTTCTCCACTGCGTCCACAGACAAGTACAAAAAATGCTGGAGACAAGCACAATACCTGAGTAACATCTTTTGGAGAAGATGGGTAGATGAATACTTGTTATCTCTTCAAGAAAGGCAGAAGTGGATTCGCCCGCGCCGGAATGTAGCTGTTGGAGATTTGGTTCTCATAGCTGATGAGCACAGTCCGCGTGGACAGTGGCCAATGGGTGTTGTTGAAGAAGTTACACCAGATCGCTATGGTGCAGTGCGACAAGCTACAGTTAGAACCGCCAGAGCAATTTTGAAGCGAGATATTAGAAAGATATGCTTGCTGCTGGAAGCTGCCGATAATTAATCCCAGCTGTTGACACAATGTAACTTGTAAGGACAGACAGACCGCTTCGAGGTTTTGGACAAAAAGGAGCCAGTTGCTGGAAAGGAAGTCCCTGATTGCAGTGATCACTTAGCTCATAAATACGTTGCGAACTGTGTAAAGCAATTAAGATGTTAATTGTAGATAAGGTTTTTGAATATTCTAAATAAGTTTCGTTTACTAGTTTCGCTTAGTTTTCTTAAGAAAGGCAAGGCGTAATGCCCGTCTGCCTTTCGAGGCCGGTGTGTTACAGCGAAACTTCTAGAACTTAGGGTTTTCTTTGTTTTTTTTGTTCGCGTCTACTTGCAATTAGTTGTAATTGTTTATAGTTTTCTTTTGTTATATTGTTTACTTTCTTTTTGGTGTCACCATCGTTGCGTAATGTTACGTAATCTGTCAAGTTTTCTGGTATAAACTTAGTCTTGTCGGTCAGTGTTTTTTACAGTTTTTATCGGTCAAGAACAGCTCATTCCTTTTAACGTTAAGTCAAGAAACCGTTAAGGTAAATTTTAGTCATACGCCATTTGTACGCTTTTCCGTTTTCTTTGATGTATTTGTTATTTTGTACTGATTTCTACATTTTTCGTAATTTCGTATTCTTTGTATTTTTGGTTGTACAGTACCGTAGGAGTGTGATTTATAAAATAAAGCGGTTGGACACTAATACGCGTGACTTCGGTTACAACTGTTAATGCTCTTCTCCTATAGAATCCTATGGTATGTTGCACGTAACTGTTAGGATCTTACAGGTAACTAAAGTGTTATTATTCTACTTTAGTTATGGATGAGAGATGTCAAATCATTGATGGCATATCCACTTATCTACCTTCTTCTGTCCCTTGCTCCTTTTATCCACAGGTACGTTACGTCAAATTGCGAAATGAACAAAGTTTGCGGCGTAATGGTGTCAAATCGCGTATTTTACCTTGACAGGGCCTAACTAGGAACATTTCCAACCCTTTGGACTTTTAACTTTGTGGTTAAGAGCTGGGACAGAGTTTTGGATGGCCAGTTTTTGTTAAAAGGGAGCCCTTGTCATTACTGTGACTAATTTAACTGTTACGACTGAGGGCCTTAGTTTTTAATTGGGGCGGGGGATGTTTGTACCTGAATTTCAAAACCATGTATTCAGTCAATCAATTAATCATTTATTTTAACACGTTACGTCGAGAAGCTAAAAAATTCGTTCAAAATACGAACGTGTATAAATAAAATCTATAATAATAACAGATAGACTATGATGTTATTCTATTTTAAAAACAGCTCAATAAACATATAAAAACTTAGCAATAAAAACATAAAATATAAAAATCTAAATATATACTAAAAACGTGAAAGAAAAACAATAAGACACGTTCTAAAAAGCTACAATCTTGCAATTTCCTTTTGAAGTCATTTGCATCACTTGAAAGACGTACTTGAAAGGGCAAACTGTTCCATAACTTAGTTAATAAATAGGTGAAAGAATTCTTTTTATATTTAAGATTAAAATTGGGTAATTCCAAATTCAAGCCTTCGCCTCTTAGCCCATACTGTGTATGCCTATATTGAAGAAGGCTTCCAATATAAGTAGGTCCCGTACCACTTAAGCATTTAAAAAGAGGTATTTACGCCTGATGTAAGCGCCCACAATATAATGATTTCGTGCTAGCCGTACAGTATGTTGCCCAGTATCCAGACACTTCAGTTTAACATTGCAATAACTTTTGTTTGTTAGTCGCAAGAGCTCTGAAATTTGGCCCAGAGAAAATCAATTTAGTCCTTAACATGACGAAAGACAGTTTAACTTTTTTGCCTTTGTTTCCATCGCGAAATTAATATTTTTGCAGAGCTCCTATGTTGCCCAGTATCCGGACAGCAGGCCCAGTATCCGGACACAACAATAACAACGTAATTAAACTAAATTTCGACAGGCAAGCGACTTATAAGCTTCTCTTGCACTTGCAAAGTAGTCTGGCAATCGAGTCCGAGAATATAACCTAGCATCGTGAAATAAAACATAACGACTGGGGTATGGTGGGGAACGCGGGCGGCTGTTACATGGTATAATTCTTACTTCCTTGTCTAGGAACTTTTTCACTGATTTAAGGAAGGCATCCGTGGACATGCCGAAGCCGCGGTTGCCATGTGAACAAATTCCAAAATTCCAGTGTTGCAAGCTCAATTAGCCAATCTGCAAACGACTTTTTTCTTCATTTTTTATTTAAAAAAAAGAAAAGGTAGAAAAGGTCACTCTCCTATTTAGTCTGACCTGCAGTGTTGATTTCTTCATGCTCAGTCCGCACAATAAGCCTGCTTTTCTAGTACTAATTCCTCCTTCTTTCACATCTCTCAATCCCTTTGTGACATTTTTCAGACCGTTGCAACCCCATTTTAGCAGTCAAAACTGGGGAAAGTATGAGAATTCCAGGTTCAACTCCGACGCTTTCGGTTATATATAGAAAATGCAGTCACGTGAAACAAGCCGTGCACATGAAATCAAGTCGCCTCTGAATGAGTGGAGAAAATTTCCATAAGGAGTTGAGTAGAATTACATTTTACGACTATATTATATATCCTAAGCTTTAATTATAGTTATAAATATGAAATAAATCTTATCCGGATAATGTTCACAGTTAATGCTGTACCGCTAAGAAAAAACTGTTCGGATACTGGGCACCTGACATCATTACTTATTGAATGTTTCTGGCCTTCGTTATTCCAAACAAATCAAATTTCAAGAAAAATTAATAAAGTTTCAGAGAACCTGACTTCTTTACGTATCTTCACATTAACTATGAAACAGTTTCTTTGAAAATATCACACATTACATACCCTTTTCTGAGCAGCACTAGTTTTACTGCGCAGTAAGCAGCGTTAATGTTAGCCATGAAAAGTTTAGTCACTTGAACAGAACGGCGTCTTCTGCGACTCTTTCGCAAGCTTTAAACTCGCCAAAACTTTCATCTTGAAATACTTTGTTTACCGAGAACTGAAAAGGGCGCCTCAAAAATTGAGTTTTTGTTTTAAGTGTCCGGATAATGGTACCGTCCGGATACTGGGCAACATACTGTAGTGAGTAGCTCATCGTATGACATTGACTTGCTTTGCCCGATTAATGTTCTCAAATTATAACAGCTGCCACCTTCGAGACGGTTGCGTTGACCTTTGCCTATGCCTACAGATAAAGGACTGCATTATTCTAGATGAGGTAATATAAATGCTTTATAAAGTTTTATCATTGTATCATGGGGAAGAAAACGCCTTATTCTTCTCAGCGTAGAGGCCCTCGCGTAGGCTTTCTTTAGTTGATGTGACACATCAACATGTGTTCCTTATAGGATACGTCCTTGTCTAGAGTAATTCCTAGAATCTTAATAGATTTGAGAAATTCTATTTTAGCATCATTAAGAAACACAGAATAATCATAGTCACAGGGTCCGACGGATAATGGTTAAATGAGTCTTAGTACTGTTCACTGTTAAATGGTTAGACTCAAACCACGAGGAAAGAGTTTGTAGATCTTTGTTGAAGGAAAATTTTAGGATGGTGGGAGATAATCTGACAGGTAGGCAGTCATGTCATCAGCGTTAGTCATCAGCCTACAACCGGAATGAATCATTCGGAACACAGAAATTCTCGTCATTAATGGAAATGTTGAACAGCAGCGGCCCTAACACTGAACCTTGAGGAACGCCAGTTTTGACTGTTTTAAATTTAGAGCATACACCTTCTAATCTGACACATTGTTGACGACCCAGTAGGTAAGTGGACACCATTTCCAAGGCATGTGGAGAGAAGCCATAGGCCTGCGCGAGCAAAAGGCGGTGGTTTATGGCGTCAAACGCTTTGCTCAAGTCCACAGCGACCGCCGCTACAGCTTCCCTGTTATCAATACTTTTCCTCCAATCTTCAGCCATTTTTAGCAATGCAGTACAGCAAGAATGGATTTTCGTAAATCCAGATAAGTTTGAGGACAAAACGTTATGAAATGCATTCCAAGTTTGGTCATAAATAACTTTCTCAAACACCTTCGATAGCGAAGTTAATATTGAGACAGGGCGGTAGTTTGCTTTGTCTGTGTCAATCCCTAGTTTAAGACAGGAGTGAGGCGCGCTTGCTTCCATTCAGACGGATCATAACCGATCAGTGTACAAAAGTCGATCAAATTAGTCACCTCTTCGGTAAGAACTAGGGATCCCAAATGCAAGAGTCTTGGTGAAATGCCGTCTACCCCAACTGCCTTTCTCGGATTGAGGTGGTCCAAAATGTTACGGATATATGAAGTACTGACTAGGGAGTAGTTTAACTCGCTTGAGAAACGTCGATTACTTATCGCCTTAATACTAGGATGGTCAGTGTAGTCAGTGTCAGATCTATGCGCTACCTGAATAATATTGGCAAAATAAGCACTAAAGACTTCGGCTTCACACATAGGGTCGGAAAGAACACTACTGCCCTCAACGAGGATGAAACTTTTTATGTTTTTACCAGAACTAGTTGGCGAAAACTCGCTCCCTCACCAAAAACGCAGCGTCATTTCAGTCATCGCCGAAAATAAACCGCATGCTCATCACAAGGTCATTTGCATACAATGAAAGTCGTCGCGATTCTTATCCCCAGTTTCCACGGTCTCCATTAGGAACGCCTGGGAGCTTGGCCCTCTTTTTGCGACGGACCGACGAAAGAAAAAAACGGTTGCATTTTTAGAGACGCGCTCTGCTAAACCAAGCTCGACTAAAAAGGATCCAGACCATGAAAACCGGCCATTGAATAGCCTGCGTTGCAGCCGGCCCACGCACTCGTCTAAACCATTTGTATAGTCCATAAACAGAAGGTTTAGAGCGTCGACGACGCAGGCAACCATTGAACTACAAAAACGATTTTGGAAAAACTCTGAAACAGAACAGGTTACTTGGCCAGCCCTTCTAACTATGTTCCAACTACCAACGAAACCGATAGAACTATTTCTCTGTCAAAATTAAATTCCTGAATGAAAGGCATAAGAGATCTGATCCAGTTCTCGTAAAAAATCGGCCTCTGCAGACCACACTTTCTATGGGTTTACCGGTGTCCGGTCGTTTTGCTACAAGTCAATTCGTTGCGTAATGAATTTGATCCGCGGCAAAGTTATAAAGTCCGTTTCGCTGCATCATGAAGTTGATTTGCTGCAAAATACTGTTTTCGTTTTGTTGCATACTAGAGTAAATTTCCTTCAAATAAAAGTTAAATTTCTTCATGCCTTGATTTTATGTGGATAATATTTTCGCGGAATTCTTCTTCCAAAATCTTTTTTTCTTGCCGTAGTTTCAGACCTCGGTCCGAAAACGCACAGTACGGGTACTAGAAACAAACTCAACGACTTTAACTTAAATCATGACCAATAAACACTTTTTTATAAATAAAATTACACGGAATAAATAAATAAATAAAAAGAAAAACACTTATCTAGTTATAAAATATTTCTACCCATCTACCTATATTAAACAACAAAAATCGCTTGAACCAAAGGAAAATCCACCGATATCTCGGCGAAAACAAATGGCCGCCTAAAAATGCTCCAAGGTTTGCTGGTGTTTTTTGTTTGCTGGTGATTATTAACTCAAGGAAATGGCATTTAACTCGCTAGTATTAGCCGTTTGTTTGACATCAACCGGATTCGAACCTATGTCCTCTGCGTTAGCGCTGCAGTGCTCCACCAACTGAGCTATGAAGACCAGTACATTTGTACGTAATTTATTTAGCTTCTTCTTTTTTTGTAAAGCACTTGTAAAATAATGGCAGGCATAGCTTTAAATAGGTTGATCATGTGTAGTGATTGTATAATTGCATCTGTGCTTAAGTGTTTAGTCGGTGTGTGCATGTGTGCTACGTGATAATTATTGTAGTGAGTAGGGAGGGTATCTCGCTAAGCAGTTGTACCTTATGAAAACTAAAAACCGATAATTTTTCTTTCTTCCAGAGTTTACAACATTGTTTCGTCTAAGCCAAACTTCACTCTAATTCTTCTTCACGTGATTTCTATTCCTTTAACAGGTAAGTTAAAATGCTATGGATTTACAGTTAAAAGGTTGCAGTGTTCTCAGTAGAGGGGAATGATAGTAAGTTACAATTAACTATCTCAAGAGGAAGTTGGAACCAGCAGTATGTCAGCGTCTTGGAGAGGTTTCTGCCTTATACAGAGTTAAGAAATGGAAAAAAAATAGCAGTCTTGTTGACAAAGGCTGCCGTTGGGAGAGAGAGGGAGAGTTGAAAGAACCCGTAAATACCTCGCTTCGGCAATTTAGTTCACTTTGAAATCGGCTCGAAGTTTCTTGGATGTTCACATTAAGTTAAACGAGACGATTCGCAACGACGATTTTTAGCGCAACACAGCCTTGCAACATTGTAGCCACATTGTTTCGAACAGTTGTAACATGGTTCTAATATTGCGACGCTGTGTTGCGTTAAAAATCGTCGTTGCGAATCGTCCCGTGTAACATCACCTTTAGGGAGATTAAGAGTCACGTTTACGGCAAACGGCAGATTCAAGTTGAGAATTTCTCAGAATAGAAAATAAGCAGATAAAAACTGTCCAGAACAATTCTTATGGATAAAACTGGCTTGGAACTACTTATTTCTGTGCAGAAGTAATAAACAATAAACGACAATTAAGGGGGAAAACTTGGTCACGTGGTACAAATTCACGTTTGTCGTTTGGCGTAAACGTGAATCTTAATCTATTGCTTTATTTTGCCCTCAGAGGTATTTGTAGACTCTTGCCATACGTTTACGATATTTTATTGTTTCTTTAATTTAGGTCTAATTAATGCCTTTGCATTTGGCTGGAACAAGGAGACACTGAGAAGACTTAACAGGGAGAATTTTAAGGTAAAGACGACCATTGAAGCTCTTTCTTATTTTTGTTTCTTTTGACCAGCTTTTGTCAAGTCTCCACTCGATCCGCTCGGGTGTTTGATAGGTAGGTGTACCTTCTTAGAACAGAAGCATTCATATCACAGGCATTATCGCAACGACTTTATCATTTCTGCACAGTATGTGTGTGTTACTTGGACCATCCGTTCACTGAGAATTTTTGCATGTCTTTTGTTTAGATCCTCTATAAAAAATGAAATTAGGAATATTCACGTCGTAGTCGTGCAGTTACAGCAACAAACGTGCGAGAAAGAGTGATGCGAGTGCAGAGTTAATGTTTTGCTTATTAAACCAATCGTTAGTTTTTTTGGCGTTCTCGTCATCGCCCTGATCGTCTTGTTTGCCCATGTTAAAAGCTCTCTATTATCTCCAGTTGTGCACTGCTCAGCTGAGCCACCTTAACTACCTTAACTACCACCTGTACGTTCCTTTTTCTGCCGATATCAATACGATTGACGTCAATCCGAATTTCGATGACAATAGCTGGTTAATAAGAATTGACTGGGGGGTTTTAAGCCAGTCAAGAACGAAGAAATATTTTGAACAAGTTGGTTATTTCGGACACGATACAGAATGAAATGATGATGACGATAATGATATTTATATAAATTTAGCCAGGGATAAAAGCGAAGCTCTCGTTACTATACTTATAATTTACTCACACAAAAATCAGAAAAATAAAATCGTGTACTTCTTAACGGCGACGGCATTGAGAACAACAAAACAACAACAACAATAGGTTTAATTAGCAAAAAACAACTTTGAACATACAGCACACTTTTTTGTACATTTCTTTGCCGTTGTTGTTGCACGACGGCAAAGTGAAACTTTCTAGTTACACCTTTTATGGAGGAAATGTTCATTGCTGCTTGTGTTCCTGTTCGCTTTCGTTTTCACTGCCGCTCATTTTCACCTTAATGGCCGCTAACATTTCTCATTTCCTCACCACCGCTATAAAATTTTCATGTGTTTCTAGCGAAATTCGTCTCCTTTGTTTTTGTCTCTCGCTCGAGCTTTTTCTCTGTTATCCATGTCGGCCTAGACATTAAAACTTAGTCGAAAAAGAGACTCCGCTTTGTTGTTGTTTTTTCTCGTCCGGGTGGCCAAGTCTATCATCAAGCCCAGGTTGTGGTCTCCACTCACAGTAAAAAAGGTCATTTCACATTGGTTATCCTGTGGCGCGGACGTGACCACCAAAATTTCTCGGAGTCTCTCTGAGTAGAGCTCCGCTAGCAATGATAATATTTCTACTAATATTAATAATAATAATAATAATGATAATGATAATAATAATAACAATATTGATAAGAATAAAACTATCTAATATCCTACAAAGATTTTACTTTCATGATGTATTAGAGGAGCTGAAAACTAATTTTCCTGAAAATTTTCGCTTCGAAAGTGTTCTTGGTTTTGTGATAGAGGACGCTTGAATTTCTAAGCTTTTCGGTGACGCGGCATTAACATTAATTAACTTTTTAAGTTTTCCAGAGTACTTTTAGATCTCTAGAAGTGCATTCTAAGCGGCGCTGTAAAATTTATATCTGTTCGGTCATCCTAGTATTTTCGAAATTACAAGGGCCCCAGTATTATTTTTCGAAAATTTTAGAGTCAATTTAACGTATTACGACTGTGAGAATATTTCTGATTTCTCTCTCCATCATATTTGAGTTCAAAAATTTTGGGTTTCCTTTTTTCTACGAAAAATAGCCCAACTTATGGAGTGAAATGTGAAAAATTAAACTTAAAATCGTAGGGTGTACATTAGATAAGCTTCGAAAATTGTGCATGAATGGAACGGCCATCTAGCTGTCCTCAAGTAATAGAAAATTCTAGGTAATATTTGCTTCTCCGAACAGATATTTTACAGAAAACAGTCGTTGGGTGCCCCTCATATAGGTTACCAAAGTGACTCCTTTCTTTGAATTTTGCTATCTGAACAGTTCATGTATATATTACAACAACAACAACCCAGGTACTTGATTAGGTTCATTTACAGTGTATAATCTATCAATATTCTTTGCTTATAGGTGGCCTTGCAACAACATTTCCCTTTTGGTAATGCCAGAATAGAGTCATCAATGGGAGAGCACAGACTTGGAGAACCCACGGAGGGAGTGCAACTCGATACAAACGCCCTTCCTTTGAAATACCATAATCCTGGAATGGACAACGACATTTAGCAAATTTGGGTCTCGAGCTGGACCGCTGTTTTACCTTCTTTGAGCACACAAATTATTCTTTGATAACAATAAATTACAAATTCGGGAGACCTGAGTCATCAGGCTACGCTGTTAGGAATCCGTTGGACGTTTTTTGTTAGAAGCTCTTAGGATTTTAGTGTAATTTTTCAAATTTCTCTGTACAATTAGTAATGTTGTACACTAAGTAATATCATACGTAAACATGTACGAGTCTTGACTGCCCTAGCGCGAGTTGCATGCATCCTACTCATGTATAAACTGCAAAGATTTCAGTTACGTGCTTCTAGAATTCCTAGAGGTGCCAGTTATAATACTCGCCGAAAATACTTAATGTTAGACGGGGCTTTCCCAAGTTCATATTAATGTAAAAATACTAAATGACCACACCGCCTTAGGAATTCTTTTGCTAGGAGAAACGTTGATCCATTTAAAAGGGTTACTGACCTGACATGTTTTAGAACGAAGAGAGAGTTTGTAAATACAGGGTGTCCCAAAAGTTCGTTCCTCTAATTTCATGCACTATAACTTTTGACCAAAACTCCATTTTTACATGAAATTTCTTGAAGATGTTTATTTCTCTATCAAGTACATGTATTCAGAATTTCAGTGACTGGCATGCCCTTTTTTGTTTTCTTTTTAATCACATTCTGTAGCAGCTGCGGCATGAAATGGGATACAGCGTTTGGATCCATTTTGAGCTTTTTTATCACCTGGTGCGCGGGATCCAGTTCAACCACCAAACACATCTTATTTAGTTTAGGCAGCTGAAAAAATATATTTTGGGCATTCATCCAAAAAAGATAATCATCCCGGCCCCCTTCCACACCAAGGCTTTTGTACTTCTTTACAACTTTAAAACGAGCTGGGCGTTAATTGGCAGACTAAGCAGAGGTTTTTTTGCCATCTCAGGGGCCTCTAATTTTAAACAGCTTTTCATAACACTTTTATTTGGCTTGCTAACTATGTGAGACTGAGCTTCCTTGTCGAGTCTACCATTTTGTATTTAGCTTTCTTTAAAACTATTTTAGCTGCTTTATTCAGGGCTTTTGGTCTTCCCCTCAGTTTCTTACCTTCAAAACCTTCATTTCTCCATGATCATTCTACCACCCAACCTTCGGATTTCTCCGGTTTTTTAGCAATTTCTACAACAGATAAGCCAGTAACTCGAAGTATACAGGCTTATGCTCTCACGCAGCTTAACGTTTTTGCGTTAACGGGATTTATCTTTCGTGATATTCACAAAAAACAAGGAAGGAGTTAGAGCAATTTGGGTTATGAAATGCAAAAAATATGTGGCTGGAAAATATACTCGCGCACGCGCACCTTTGGCGCGGGAGTACACAAATCGAATATTCGAGTCAAAAGATGGCACAAAAAGTATAAAAATAGTAAATTATATTGAAAGACACAACTTTTGTTGAAATGATTTGCTTACCAAGTCCAATTGTACTGAAATACAGACTTATAAAGTAGTGTTAAATTTAGCTGTGCTATTTCATCACAGTAAATGGAGAAAATATTAATTCATCGAAGTCTAAGCGCAGAAAAAAAAGCAGAAGCTGCTGTTAAAGAGTTACAAAGGGAAACTCTAACACAATTAGAAACTCTTGACGTTTCAATGAATTTCAGTTAATTTATCATTTTTTTTAAATCTCCCCGTGCACTTCAAACATTTGTACGATGAACCTCTTTGCTAAATGACAAAACAAGTTAACACATTGTTTAACAAAGCAATACCTAACGCTTTTCGTATTACAGCTGTAATAATGATAATAAAAAAATTCGATGAACTTTTACGTCCGATTTCAGTTGCTGTGTGAGTTGTAACATATGTAAGTTCTTATCATGGGTGCATCTGTAGCACATTAGCAACACTGTCTATTTTTTAGCTGTTTGAGGACAATAATTATTTTTTTATGTCAGTTGTGCTGTTATCACGCAGATTATTCAACCAAAATATTTTATATTAGGTATTTAGTTGTTTCTCGTCCAGACATTTAACCTGAGATTTTTCTTTTTCTAGCGTTTACAAAAACTGTACATCGTTAAAAATACAACTGTAGTGACTTGATTATAACTAAAATATTACATTTCTTTTATGACAAATGGATTTCTTTACAAATTTCTATAGTTGACGTTCTCGTACCTTCAGTTTAAAGCTCCTGGCTATAAATAAGACAGGGAGCGAAACTGGAAATGTTGACAAAAAATCCTAGCTGTCATGTTTAACGTTATATATATTATCCTACTACATGAGAAATTTCTGCAATTTGATTGGCTTAGAGCAGTGGTATTTCAGCTTAATTTGAAATACCTACATGTCAAAATTACAAACCTTTTGCGCGAAGTAGTATAAACAAATAATAGCATGATTTGCACGTGATATTTGGCATAAATACTAATCGTAATATTTCAAAGTTGTCTCAAATTTCACTTGCCTAACGGCTCCTGAAATTACGTATAACAATTTCCAAATATCACTCGTGGTATTTATGCCAAATATCACTACAAATCATGCTATTACCTACCTATAGTAATGAAGCAAGTTTAATTGGTATTATGCATTAGGGAACGAAATGTGTTAGCTACTGGTTGCTTAAGGGTGGAGGTGGTGCGGCAACTGGAGTGGGAGAGGGGGCATCACCAGCAGATTCATTTGACATTGCTGAGGACCAAGATGAATCATCATTAGGTCTGACTTCCGTTGTCTCTCCCACAGGATATTCTCGAACAAGTGGCTTTCTTGAACTCGGACGGTGCTGCATGAAAGCAACCTGTAACAAACCACAATATATTCTATCATTTCCACAACTATTCTTTCTACTTTGTAAATCAGAATTTAAGTAAAGGTGATGTGTGATGCATGTAGGCATCACATGAAGCCAACCCGCTATCCACAACTAAACGATAAGTTTGCTAATACGCTATTCTAGACCCACACTCTCAGATTTCTATTCCTTATCAGTAGCTGATAAGGTGATATTTCTTTACCGAATATCACCTTATCAGCTATTGAAGTACAAGTGTCACTAATCCCTGACGGTTTTTCCGTTAAACATTCTATTCCTTATCCCTGAGTAAACTGCTTGAAAACCGTAACCCTCACAGCAACACATACCCACATAGCCCATATATGGCAGTAACCCCCGGTCTTCAACAGGCCACTTAGTTCTGGCGGCCCCCAGCGTGTCTGTTTTGGAGAGTCTCGACTGTATCTACAACATGCACCAGTTTTTTTTTTATGAAAAGGGCATTGATGGAAAAAACTATTGCAATCACACCTGTACAACCGCAACAATGTTAATGAAGAAATGAATTAACTTAAGGTTTTCAGAAGGCATCGGCATAGGTTGTCCCTTTCGTTAACGACCGCTGTCATTTTTGAGACACTTAAAAAATGTTTGACCTGTTATTGAGAGTGTTTATTAAAAAGAAAGACCTTTCGTATGGTAGTGTAGTGGTAAGGGAGAGAGATGAGGACACCCACACGCCAAAATTCCGAAAAATTTAGGGACATAAACTACCAAACTGTCATTGTTAACTGATACTGACATGAACAACAGGTGACCCTGGCCCTTCCATAACGTTTAACAAAAATTCAAGTTGGGCTTCAGCGTCGTTCTTTCTAAGACTATTCAAAAACGTCTTATTTGCCTTATTGTAACTTAATCCAGGGTGTATATTACATCTATCATGACAGAAGGCTTGGTTACAAATGATGGCATTGACCGTTAAAAATGGCAACGACCTTTTACGAAAGGGAAATAAGCATCGGCGTCCAAACTTCAATAATTTTGTTCTCTGTATTCTGTTTTCAAAGTTTATCTGCCTGGTAAATTCATATTGTATCGTTTAATCTCTCTCTCTTTTTTTTACCTTCACTTGCTCCACGTTGAGCCTGTTAAGCGTTTCCCTGTCCATGCCAAAGACAATAGCATTTAGCACCCCTGTAAATAAATGTCCATGTTAGTAAATTTCATTCTTCTAGAATTCAAGGTAGATCCAGGACATTAGCAACCTCACTAATTCATTTACAAGATAATTTTAAATTTTTGTTTCAGAATAAGTACATTATAAACGTATAATTATATCTTGAAGCTTAATATATTTAATACTGGTATATTGTAAGTTTATACTTATTTTCCTTTTTTCTTCATAAATTGTAAATTAACTCTGAAAGGTCCTTGTGGAGAGTTAATAAAGCTACTACACTGTACTGTACTCAGTGTACAATAGCAACGTTTATTATTTATAGTGCGCCCTTTCTATATAAATAATCAAAAGCGCATTACAATTAAAAAATCACAAAAATTGAGTAAAAAATAATAATACAATACTGTCCAGTACTGACAGCATCAAAGCAAAAAAATGAAATGGTAAACTTTAATAAACGATTATTCAGTTGCTCTTGTATTTGCTGTATACCGAATGGTGTCTGAACTGTGAGCGTGCAATGCTCAATTTTAAAAATGCTGTGCCCTTGTAGTACACGAATGACTCGCGTTATCGCCAAGTGTTTTGTTGACAGCTCAACTGATTTTTACAGCTGATAACCTTAGGAAAACAGATAAATAATACAGAAAAAAATTCTGTACGGTTTTCGGCTTGAACAAAAGTAACAATGAAGAAGAGAATAAGAACACTTTGATTCCTGCAAGAGATTGTAGTTCTAAAACTGTAGCTAAAATCTTAACAAAATGCCTTAGAAAATAAATAAGTCTTACTAAACGTTTAAAAGGATCAATGTTTTTAGCTTGTCTTATTAGCAAAGGAAGATTGTTTCAAAGGACTGAGTCAGGACTGGGGCCGCCACCATAAACAATCGATCCCCCATAGTCTTTTTCGTTCTGAACCGCGGACTTTCCAGCAATATGCCATTATCTAGCCTGCGTAGCATGGCGGTTTTGTCGAGCCGGGCGCACGAGCGGCGAAGCCGCGAGAAAAATAAAATTCAAGTTGCTTCCGCCCCAATCTCCTCGCGGTTTCTCTGCCCTCGCCCGCCTTTATTACTTAGCGCGCCCAACCAAAACCGCCATGCTACGCAGGCTAGCCATTATCTGAATTACAACACTACTTTAAATATTATCTGTTAATTATTACAATTATTATTATGTATATGGTCATTTATTAAATGAGGTAATAAAGGCACAAGGTAATGGAAATTAAACTGATCAATTTTCAAAAAAGCGTAGTTTATTGCCACACTTTCTTTTGCTAAAGGAAGAACAGAAGCCTGCTTACCGACTAATGGGCTGAAAACAACTTGAAGTAAAAGCAGTGTGAAGTTTGGTTCTGAATTGACTGCATTGTCTATTCTGGAAATAAAAATTACAAAAGCCTTCAAATCGTGAGATAAACATACTTAATCTCAAAGAAACGCAGCTCAATATGAACACGTATCAGATTATGCGTAATAACAGTGAGGGTCACCATTCACATGTGTGCAATCCTTTGGTATTAACAGAGTCAAGTGAATATATTTCCCCTTTTCCTTCATCACAAAAAATTCAGTGCCAAATTCTTTCAGGCGAACACATTTCAAAGTTCACGAAAACAAAACCTTAACATCCTCTACCTTTATTCGACAGGGCAAAAACCTTTTTTTCAATTTATATGTCAACAGAGGGGGTTTTAAAAGTCTGGTTGTCCAGAAAAACAAACCAAAACAAAACTGTCGTAAATTATGAGCCCTATTGTGACAACAGCATATGGGTTACATTCAGGGCTTGTGACGCACTGTACTTCTTTCACACATAAGCGTATTCAGTCTTTCCAAATCTTTTGATAACATCTGTGTCGATGTGGTCAAACGTTGCTTCTTTAACAACTATGTTTCAACATCGACCTTTCAGTCACGTTTTTATGTCCTTCGACACAAAAGTGACGATATCGACTCTCAAATGCTTCTTCGTGTCTTCATGGAATTTCTTTTTTTCCCATGCCTGTACCTTTAAATTTTGCATTAGTTGAAACATGAAACACACGGAGGATCGAAGACGAATATCTTGCGTAGTCTCTTGCGTAGTTACAGGAAATACACACTTCTTTCCCTCAAGCAAATGTGCATTTCCCGGCTGATACATTCACCGTTGTTATTACTCTCTAACTGATTATCTGACCGAGGTGACCACTGCGGTAAGGTTGGGCTGTATTAAGACCTTGCCTGTTCAAAGACTCGCAGAACCATTCATGCCTCACTATGCCGTATGTAAACCGTCTGAAAGACCTCAGCCAAGAGATTAACATCATTCGATTGTGTGACTCATACTAACCTGTCTATAAGAGGACATATTGTGGTCACCAGATAAACAACAGGGTACCACATAAGTGGCTTAATATCCTCCTTCATCAGAGCCTTACAAGCAAAACGTAAGAAAAAATAATTTCACTGATAACTACGATTATCAATTAATTCTGCCTAACATTCCCGGCCGGGCTAACATTCAAGTTGAAGTTGTCGACGAAAAAGTACAAAATTGAAGCTACGTACGATTGTTTTCTGATGCTTTGCACACTATCGCTCTTTTGCACTTTTTGCAAGCTTTTGGGATGGTTTTCACACAGAAAATCAACGAAGTGGAGTGAAAACAGTGACAATCTTATAATAATCCCCCACAACTCTTCTATGAAAGGATTTTTTCCTTCAACCATCTCATAACCAACCGTCATTTATGACAACAATAGACATGAGCCAAGTGTAACAGTTGTAGAGCAGTTAGCTACAACCTCGTACAAAACCTGTCGAGATTGATTACAAAAAAACCTACTTTTTGCACTCGTCCCGACAAAAATGCTTACCGTAGCCAATTGAATGGCCGTCTCCCCCTACCCTCCCCTCCGAATTTGTGCTGTTTAGAGGAAAAGGGAATATAGTGCGAAATTAGAAAGGACATAGAATGTCTCAAGAGTTTTGTCCGGGGTTGTAACTGGGCTGCAGGTCCACTAACCAGATCCGTTAATTACCCATTTTGCCCATGGATCCCCATGGATTTAGCCAAAAATATGCTGATTGAAGGCATTCAAGCTTTTTCCCTGTCACCATCTCGTCAAAATGAATCGAAACGACCTAGACAATCACATTTGGGACAGCACCGAGAACGTCGCTTAAAAAGTGAATTTGCGTTCTTTCAGTCTTTATTGCAATTATTCCAACTTACTTACTTTGTCAAATGTACGCGAACCCTCCTGAATTTGAATTCCAAGGGACCATACTTAAGTCCAGAAAGCGAAATAAAATTTCGTCATTGCTTGTTTACGTTCTCCATAAAACACGAAATTAGGTATTTTCACATCGTAGTCGGGCAAAAACGGCAAAAAAATGTACAAAAAAAGCGTTATGCACGAGCAAAGTTGTTGTTTTGGTTATTAAACATATTGTTTTTTTAGACGTTCTAGCTGTCGTCGCCTCTTTGAATCTTAAAGTCCCTCTAAGATTCGATACTGGCTTCTTTTCCTGATCCCAGATTACAGCTTTCTAAGTTTGGTAATGTGGAGAGGTAACCTTTTTAAGATTACCTTTTGGAAAAAAAGGTGTCCTTACCTCCTTGGCTTTGTACCCTTAGTTTCTCTCCTCCCCCTTCTCCCCCACCCCTGGCTAGGCCGGCATTCACTGCACTTATTTATTTCTGTGGGAAATGTTTTTAGGGAAGCTCAAAGGATCTTGAGATTATCTTCAAGTAATTACAGGAGGACAGCCGTTGAGGTGCAGATGCCAGTAGTTAAACAAAAACCTACTGTTAGATCTATTAATTCTTTAGGGAGTAACAAAGTACAGAGTTAAACTTACTTTATTTCTCTCAGCTTCAGCACTATACGTACCACCCCAGCTTTGAACCTGAAGGAGAAAAGGTCTGTTACCAAAACAAGCTTGTAGGCCACTTGGCGTATAGCTTTTTTTTTTAAACTAGTTTTTTTGTAACTGAGGCTGAAGTTTAATAGCTCAGAGCACTTGCTTAGGCCTATTGAGAAACCCCCTTTTCCCAAAAATTTACTTCATCTCAACAAATATTGCTTGCCTGTCAAACAAGTTGTAATAAAACACACTAGCCTGGAGTGAGGTTTGCTCCACCTGCTCCAGGCTATTCGACGGCACTTTTACTGAGTTACTTTTGTGACATTCTGATGTTGTAAACATGAAGATCAGTTTTCAATTTAGACAACCCTTACCACTGTTTACTGTGAACATTATCAAGGATGCATAATGTGCAGACTAGAAAAACGTTTGTGCCCTTGGAAACTACTACACACAACACTTAAGTCACTAATCATCATCTCTAGCATTAAAATGGTAAGTACTGCAGCAGTATTGCTTACCTGTCTCTTGATTGTAATGAAGATGTAGGAATAAACAACAAACAACCCAATGATGCATAAATACACAGGAATATAATAGCTGCGAATAAGAACACAAACAAATACATTTGTATTTAGCATCATGCAGTTCTTTAATACACCAGATTAAAAGAGTACAAATAGTTCCAAAGTGTCCATCATTTAGCACTTTGAAGGAAGTAATCTTAATACCGTGTTTATTCGATTAACCACCCTGGGCGCTTATTAAAGTTTTGCACCTTGAGAGTGGGTGCTTATTCGAGGTGGGAGCTTATTCAAGGCTGGGCGCTTATTAAATTTTCAACATTTTTCAGCAAGTGTAGTATGCTTATTTTGTAACAAAACAATAAATGGTAATAACAAAACGAGAAGATGTAACAAAGCAAGGTTTCTGTAAAATACTCTGAAGAAAACTCTGTCTTCAGGCAAGTCTCTCATTAGTACTTATTCAATTTTTGGGGGGTGGGAGCGGGGTGGGCGCTTATTTCGAAGCTGGGCACTTATTAACTTTTTCTGCCTTTAGGATGGATGTTTATTCAAGGTGGGCTCTAATTCGAGGTTGGGCGCTTATTCGAATATATATATATATTTAGTATATACACACTCAGTGATCTTGGCAATTCAAGCAATCTGATTGGTTAGCTATCTCGGACTATGACGTTATATTCACCGCGCTAGGCGGTGAATATAAAGCCGAGCAAAATCGCTGTCGTGAACTGGGTGTTTTGTCAAAGTTTCAAAGTAAAACCTGTTTGAAAATACACGAATATCCAAGTGCTGATGACTTTGAAGGCAAGAAAAGACTTCATGGTGTTTAAACAGCGTGATTTATTGTGAAGTGGTTTACTTTAGCTGACTTTTTGTACGCTCGAAGCTATGTTTACCACTACAGAGGAAAACGAGGTCGCTTTGTCACTGTTTTGTGATTTCGGGATTTTCTCGCAAGACCAATTTTGCCTATAAATAGAGGTTAATTTATGGAGAAGAGAGGAAGGCAAATATTTTCGAAAATTGTACGTGCCAGCAAGTTAACA
The DNA here is from genome assembly GCF_958299795.1 of Porites lutea. Lineage (NCBI taxonomy): Eukaryota > Metazoa > Cnidaria > Anthozoa > Scleractinia > Poritidae > Porites > Porites lutea. The sequence goes on along the minus strand of NC_133210.1, from coordinate 22,977,681 downwards.
AGGCAAAGAACTTTGGAGATAAACAACGCTTACCTTGATCGCAGCCGCTGTTGACAGCATTTGCAAGAAGCGACGAAGAAAACTTTCTCATTCACGGTGAGTTGACAGGACAAATAAAGCTCTAGATACTTTTCTTCTCAGAATTGGGTAGTAATTTAAATTTTCGGCGTTTTCTTTTAAACCGTTGATGCTAAAGCTTACAAAACTCGATACAAAAGGATTAAAACTATCATTTGCCATGTTTGAAGATACCGTAAAGATCTAACTTTTGCGCATCCACTGTTTACGGCTTCGTGTTCACGCATGAATTTTCACCCGTCAATCAAACTAATGGTTTTTTAATGGTTTCCTTTCTGATTCTGTTGAGATCACTTCGTGTGAATATACTAAAACAATTATTCACCTCAGGCTCAGTTAATATTGTTGAATAATCCCCTCGACTTCGTCTCGGGGATTATTCAACAATATTAACTTCGCCTTCGGCGAATAATTGTTAAATATAACTGAACAAAATGAACAGATACAAAACTGATTTTTGAAAGAGGAAGATGCTGCAATTTACGACCTAACCTGACTCAACAGGTGAAGCACATAACCCTGAGTCTCCCTGTACATCTAAGTACCTTGATGTCACTAATTATTTAACCTACCCGCCCTTGAGAATTTTGACTAAAAATCCATTTTGAAGCTAGTCAACCCATTTAATTCTGGTCACTGTCTGGCTATAAAGAACCAATTAACTGCCGAAAATGCTGTCTATAGGTTGAGCACTTTGGAGCCTTCTGTTCCATTTGCAAAATATCAGCTTTCAAAGTTCAAGCATGGCAGCAAAAAAAGCAAAATTTCGAGAAAGAGGTTAGGTTTAAAAGTGACACAGCAGTGTTGACCTAAACCCTTCACTTTATCTCCTTCTCTCATCTTTTGCCTTTCTTGCCACATTTTTTCTTTTGTTGGGCATTTACTATTCTTCATTTGGGTGGGAAAAGTTTTCATAAAAGGTTTTAGGATTGTAGGATAAGATATAAGAAAGAGCAGACCCGGGGATGGGTAATGGAACAATTAAGATTTTCAGGAGAATTTTTGAGTCAACTTTACTTTCCAGTCTTTTAATTAAATGCCTGAATGAGCTGATAACCACAGACCTTTTTATAAAGGCTATCTAGCACTTGAATGCTAGACAACTGTGAAGCCTTCTTAGGCAGGGGGAGGGGGGGGGGACGTTTGTCCCTTGTCTGAATTTTAAAAGCCGTCATTTCACATTCATATTGAAGAGGAGGCCATGTTGCTAGTTGGAATTTTATCTAGGCCTCAACTAAGATAGCAAAAATTTTTGCTTTAAAAACCTTGTCAAGACAAAGCTATTTTAAATCATCTGGAGACCCCTCCTCCAGTATGTTATTGATCCCAATTTTCAAACCGATAAAATAAAACTTTCAATTGATTCAAGAGTCGGCTCGTCACAAAGCCCTTTTATTTGTCTTCTATTTTGATTTTTGATGTCCAAGTACAAATTCAAACTGGTACAAATTACGCTTGGCATTTTCACTTCCAAGAGGAAAAAAAGTGAAAACATTAATAATTTCACATCTGATTTGGTAAAATGAAAAAAAAATATGGTAAGCACTAAAAGCTGTAAGAAGGATTCATTTCAAGATACTTGTAGTCAGCACAGGATTTCATCCATAGACCAGTATCAGAATAATGATTAGATCATGTCACCGTATACAGTGTATAATTGGCAGGGGTGGGGACCGGGGAGCAGGGGGCCGGGTCAAGGGTTTAAATTTCTTATAATCATTAATATTACAAATCTTAGGACATTGTTTAAACTATACTTACGTAGCAAACCTCCAAGCTACACTGTTATCACTCTCCTTAGAAATCCAACTGGAAAAATAAACAAATTAAATTACCTCGTTGGTCTTTAAGAGCCATTATGGGTTAACTTGTTAACAGGATAAAGGGTTAGGTGCTGGTAATGAGCAACACAGGTGAGAATTAAGTAACGAAAAGTCTGAAAGTAAGCAGAACCAAGTGAGAACGTGACCATGGCAACCACACTACATGTACCCAGGCCTTTCACTTGAATGGCACTTCTCAATCTGAGGTTACTCAGTGGAATCCAGTGGAGAATCCATGACATTCCCTGAAGAGGACACTGCTCCTAACCATGAAGGTGGGAGGGCAGAGCTATCAATCTCCCACAGGCAAAGACAAAGAATACAACTGCCAAAAGGTGGCAACCATGAGGAACAAAAGGGCAACAACCAAAATACTGATGCACATAATTTTAGAGGAAATCAACAGACTTGCCCCAATCTTTGGTTATATATATGTTACAGGTCAGATTTGATTTCAGGTCAATTTTGATTTAACCCCAGTAATCATTCTCAATTTCCTTTGTTTCCTAGCCCTAATTCATCAATAATTAGGGTTAGGAGACAAAGGAAATTAAGAATTATCAACCTAGGTTAAAACATTTTAACCTGAAATCAAATTTGAACAGTAACATATATAATAATCTCATAAAAATGGACATATACAAAATGTTGCACTGTTATCTGCTTCCTAATATAACCACTTCATAATATTCTAGTCTACTTTTCACACTAGGATATCATTCAATGATACATGAGAATCTTATAATGAAAAATTCCATAAATATGTAGACAAACGGCAAGTTTAAAATGCTTATGACGTCAGGAGCAGATCCAGGCATTTTTTATTGGGGGGGTGGGAGGGAGGTCCAAACTTTGGTTCAGAAAGGACTGTAGAACTTTTTTGTGGCAATTAAATTACTTCTCCCCCACACCCCCTTCCACCAGTCGCAGTTGCACATCATAATTTCTTAGCCCCTTACGCTGAATTCTACTTGTAAAGGATGCACCCCTGGAACATCCTCCTCTTGTGCCATAATTGTTGACCAGCTGAGAAAGCAGAGAGGACCACGTGTTTCCAGATCAGTGAACGCCAGTCACCATTGGCACAAGAAATGCTGCTTTAATCTCTGAGCAGAGGTGAACAGATCATAGGAGGGCACCCCCAAAAAATTACATTTTTGAACAACACTGGAATTTAGTTTAGTGGCAAAATGCAACACAGGTTTCACTAAAAAAATTAGCCAGTTAAAAAGTTATATACAATCCTATGATACTTACCACCAGGCACCTGCTGGTCCATAATGATCATTAATAAGAGGCAGACAAGCTACAACAAATGGAATACCCCAAGAAACAAGGTGGTAATACCTAGAGATGGACAGACATGGTAGATTAATTTTTTGTATCACATATAATAAACTTGCAAACACTTGAGGATTGGAAAAAGCAGCCCTCACTTTGACCACACTTGCCGGTGACTCTTCATTGGAGAAATAGAAAATGTCACGCTTTAATCAGCCCACTGAAATCAAAGTTTTTGTAATGTTGTGGTAAACATTTCATATCAGACAATAAAGCAGCCAAGAAACGCTTTAAAAACTGTTTGGAAACATTTAAAATGAGTGAAAAAAGAGAGTAGAAAATGGTTTGGAAATTCGTGCTGCAAAAGTTGAAAAGGAGAATTCTTGTTCAACGTGAACAACTAATTCTTTTACGTGTTTGTTCAAGTGTGAAACATGCAAGTTATGTGCAATTAACATATTTTTAAGGTTTCTCACGGAAGAAAGTGAAATTTCAATTAAAAAAGATTTTGGTCACGTGCTAGCAACAGGTTATTGGCAGATTCCATTACTTTTTCAGATTAGTGTAGCAGTACACACACACAGATCGCGGAAAGTAAAAAAACCTGATTCATAGAATAATTATGCCATTTTCGTCACACATGAATCAGTGATGTCGGTGAAGACATCTACATTCGAACACTGGAAAAAGACAAGCAAATATCTCCCAATAATCAATCAATTATTGATTCTTTCAATATGATCCTGAGATGGTGGGATAGTGGGCGGCAAAAGTACAGGAAACAAATGTGTTCATTACGGGTTCCAAGAATTTGAAATCGCCAGCCATTACTGAACATCGTACAAAGCAAACTTATTCATTATTGACAGCTGGGAAAAAAATAAGCCTAGACGAAAAAAGCCTAGAGATTTTATTTTGAACCCTGTACTTATAATAACTTTATTTCTATAGCGCTCTTATCCTATGTTCAAGGCGCTATATGCTATATGCAATTAGATCAATAATTTGAAAATTAGCTATTAGGAGAACTCATGCTAATTTGCTGACAGTCCTGTGTAAGCAGTGGTACTAAATTTTGGGTGTAAGTGACACTTCCGTCATTATTTCAAAATTCTTTTTGCACCTTCTAATCACATCTTGAATTATCTGTGATTAACTTTTCCTAGCTTTTATGAGTGCCATGAATTCGGTACAGTTATTACTCCCAAGGTTTATTAGGCACTAGTTTCTCTATGGCCTTTAGAAATGATGACATAATGTGTGACTGAGGTGTTGAAAGTTGTTGATGAGGACATTGTGTTGAAAGAATGGCTATAGATATGATCAACCAAACTCAGACTGAGTAAAAATGATTTGCCCAGGGTACACACATATTTTTAAAACAATAATGCTCCTACAGTGTACATGTATAATTATGAAGGTGACTATGAATAATAATTATTAGAATAAATTTTACATTAAATTGTGACTGCAAATATTACATATTAAAGGTACTAACTTTTCAAATTGGTCTGTTTTCATCATCTTTATCACATTCCAGTATAAATTAAAAGTGATGCAGCAAACCCACAACAAGACTGAAAATCCTACAGAAGTTACAATAAATTAACAACTTGCATAGTATAATAATGAAATTTATCAAACTTTAATTCAAATGTGTTTAAATATAACCACATAATTATAAGAATCAAAACATAGGTTTTTGAAATACAGTTAAATGCCCAAAAATGACCACCTCCCATAACATGCAAGCACCTCTTAAAACGACAAAACTTTTCCTGTCAAAGCCTTTGTTAGAACCTCTTACAGGTCAAGCTTAAATTCAGGTTAAAATTTTTAACTTAAGTTGATTCTCAAGTTCCTTTGTCTCCTGGCCCTAATTCATGAATGATCAGGGCTAGGAGTCAAAGGAAATTGACAATCAAGTAATAAAAGGTTAAAAAAAAATTACATTTAAATCTGAATATAATTTTGACCAACTCTTGTAGGTAATCAACTGCCATAACCAACCACTAAATCTTAATTAGCTTTTTGGGTGTTTGTTTACGAGAGGTTCAACTGGATATTTAAAAAAATTCACCCTGTATAACAATACTCGAAGGAGCCTATACTACTGTCAGTTAAAGCTCAGCCACATACCTGTAAAAGAGAGTAACCACGCCTGGAAGTCACACAGTGAACTGTCATCTGGGGGAACCCCTGTCTGAATTAAGAATTAAGTAGAGCATGGACGAAAAAATTGACGATGGAAAAAAAATGAGGGGAGACTGGAGAGGTAAAAGGGGATGGAACATTCATGCATATTAAGTAATTTTTCTTGCAGATTATTTCTGACAGTATTTGATTTCAGATGCAATTCAAAAGTATACTCTACATTTTCTTGGACCTCTGTTGAAGACTTAACCTTTTCATTGCCGCTAAATAACCTTTCAAAAAAGATTTTAGTTTCCCTGGTTTTCTTGGCTTCCATAAATGATCTCACACTTCCACACTTGAGTGGTTGCATTTAAATAGCGTTACTGGTTGATAAAAGGGAAAATCAGACAAGACTATTCATAAACAATTAAATGAATCTTTCAACTGTAATAGGTAAAATGCTAAACTGTTACCAGTCTACAACCACCTGCTTTAACTGAAACTTATTTTAATTTCGTACAAGGCAATGGCAATTAGAAAAATCAGTGAGTGAGAAAGAAAATGATGTTGATGGGCTAAGCACAATAACTTGTAACCCAGCAGTTTTCAGGGTGGCCCAGAAAAATGATAAGGAGAGAATAGTTCTAACAAGAACAGAAGAAGCAACAAATACTGGAAACTAAACATACAGTGTAACAAGGTTATAAAAGAATCCCAACTGGCTGTCCTAGCTAGGCAAACTGGTTAGCTATTTTTCAAGCATGGCAAAAGAGTTGAACTCAGGACTTCTGAGAACAAATCCAACTGGCTGATATACAGGATCCATGCATATGGGGAACTTAAACTCAGGGCCTCACAGCCTCAGGTACATGCAAGTCCAGCACTCTATTAACCACTCAGCCATGATTTGCCTCCTTTTCATAATTCAGGGCTTCTGATATTTCGCGGAAAAAAAAGCAAAATTTCGCAGGATTTTCAGGGGCAAATTCGTGGAAAAATCGGCCAATTTCGCGGGATTTTCGCGGGAAAAAAGTCAAAATTCGCGGAACAATCGGCCGATTTCGGGCGATTTTCGCGGGAGAAAAGTCAAAATTTGCAGAAAAATCGGTCCATTTCGCGGGATTTTAGCGGAAAAAAGTCACTTTTTCAGAGGCAATTTTTTAGGAAAATCGGCCGATTTCAGGGGAAATTTCGGGGGGAAACTTCGCCAAGAAACAATCAGTAAAAAACAGCCGATTTCGTTGGGGTTTTTTTGGCAAATTTCGCTAAAATCGATCAATTTTGCGTCGATATGACCAACGTTGGTGAACGTTTTTTTCAACAGGGATAATCATTTGCTCTTTCAACAACAGTTCGCTCCAGGAATGAGCAAATGTTAAAGCCATTAACATTATGGTTAGTGCCCAGTTTTTCGCAACGTTCATCTAAAAACGCCTGGTAGTTTTGGGACTTGTTTACTCGTTGCAGTGACGAAGTTTCAAGCTAAAGTTGGACGTTTGGGGTGAATAAAACCGGTCTAATTAGCCAAGATAAGTATTAAATATGTTCTGCCGACATGTACTTGGAAATATTTCTGGCGGATTTCGCGGTATTTCACGTTTTTTTGGGAATTTCGCGGGATTTCGCGGAAATACCTGAATTTCGCGGGTCCGCGACCGCGCGAAATATCAGAAGCCCTGTCATATATATTTTCCAAAATTTATTTTGATTACTATAAGACCACTATCCTAACCCTGGAACGATTCAAGGATCTGACAGACTTACCAGCAAAAAACCAATGCTATCCAGACAAGCTGCCAGGCTCAGAAATAAGATAAGCCTCTGCAATAAAAAACAATTTAACAGATCAACTTACCCACAATGTCAGGCCAAAAAGGTAAACTGACTGTCAAAATGGCAAGTAAAAAGAAAACAAAACCAAACTAAGAAAAGTGTTTTAAAAAATGGAATGAGCACATCACTCAGTATTTAAGATAAAAAACAACTATCCCCCAAAGGGGAGGTGAATAGTGGTGGATATATACCTAGACGTGAAGCGTCAAGGTATATATTTAGCGGCACTATGAACTGACACTGAGAGGGACGGTTGTTTTAGTATTTACCAAATCAGTTGGATAAAAATCAAAAAGGAACTTTTCATAAACAAAAAACGTCACTTAGGGACAGTTTGTTTATATTTTAATTGACAGTGCTTTGGGGATCACTTTTTATAATTTTGTTGCAAATTCAGTAAATTCTACCGACCAGTAAACATCAGCAACCCAAATTTGTCTCTTTCTTGGTATTTCTTGGTGCAGCTCCTTCATTTTCCGCTAAAATTTTAACTTTTGAAACTGTCGCAAAACGAGGAGCCATTTTGAATCCCGTCCCAAAAGAGTGAATATTCAAGGATATTCCAAGTCACAGGAGCAAATCAGAATGTGCAAAAATTGCTATCCACTAGCTGATTTGGTGAATACTAATTAATATCAGTCTTGTCCAGAATAAGAACCAGATACAACTGCTGCAGATTGAAGAAGGCTCAAGTGCAGAAATATGTTATACATGTACAAAGGGAAGGCAAAGAGATTATATAACAATAAAAAATACAATTCTTACTCATGAATGAATACCAGATGTTATTATCATTATTATTATTATTTAATAACAATGCTAACTATTAAAATCCTATAATTTACAATAAATGCGTTTTGAAAAATATACGTTATACATGTACATTATCATAATAATATGCACAAAAAAATTGCTCAATTCTGATTAGCTGAGAAAGGAGTGCAGCTCTCATGTAACACGACTGCAAATTTGTAACATGAGTGCAAATTACAAATGATTTCTGATTGGCTAAAAACACAAAAGAAACCAATGAGAACCAATCAGATTAGAGCTGTTTTAACAACAAAATTTCAGAAAAAGGCCATGGTTTTCAGCAATTAACGATTTTACTTTTTAGCGTGCAAAACAACAATAGAACAGTTAAAAAATATTCCAAAAACCCAAACAAAGTAAAAAGTACGTCTTTGTGGCTAAATGTATTGAAAATGTGGTGCTAAGAGAAAAAAGAAATCGAGGAAAATGAACCAGAGAAACTAAACTTGCTACTTAAAACAGACTACGCTGAAGTAGAAAAAAAAACAAAACAAAAACGGTGACAAACACATGCAAGTCAAGACAGCTAAACTTGTTCGGCATTAAATAAACAAAGATACAAGTTTTCCATCATAACAACAATGATTTCAAGCCACATATGCCGTCCGTTGTTGGAGAAAGGAGAAAGCTGTCCAGTGGCTCTCTTTAAGTTTTTTGTCGAGCAAAGACCTCTATGAAAACATAGGAAGGTCTGGTTTTTTCCATCACAGTAGCAAACGCAACCGAAAATTTAATGACAAACATCTGGTTCAAACTAAACCTAAGGGCAAAAATACCATAAGTAACATAATGAAAACAATCCATAGCTGGTAGTAGCCTTGAAGTAAGTGAGAAAAAAGTTGATGAATCACAGTACAAGAAAAACAACAGTCAGCAAGCTCAAAAAAGAAACATTGTATGCTCAGATATCACCAAAGCAGCCCCACGCCACAGAGGTATAAATTTCCTCAATGACTAACGATGAAGCTGATGAAGAAGAGCAACGATGACTCTCTTGCAATATCCAAATGAAATTATGGGAAAAAGCAAATATTGACGGTTTGCGACATCACAACAACTGTGGCTCCACTCATCGATGGCAGTGTCAAGGGAAAAGAAATTACCACCTTCATTTTTAGATTTTAAATCTCAAAGAGTTCTTTATGAATCCAGCCATGATGGGGTCTCAAGAATAGAAAGTGATGAACAGTCACTGAACAGATCGGCAAGTGTCTCTCATGCATCTTTGGCTGCTCAAAGTGTTTTTCTGATTTCAAAACGGCAGTATGATTCTAAAAACACTAACTTTTGCTGATTATTGTAAACAAAGCTATCTTTGACAGGTTGGTGTAAAATCAATACTTGCACATTTCCATGAGCTTAGTTGAATGATGTTTAAAGCATTGGTCCTGAAAAAGTTTGAATTTGAAAAAGGTAGTAGTCTATTTCAGCCAATCAGTTGAATGAACTAAAAAAGGCGCGCTGTCAAAATTTGTTGGTGAAGTTATGTTTCTCATGTATGCTATTAATAAGTAATCACGTTTTTCTCGTGCAATTTGGAATAAATAAGCACTCGTAAATTTTTTCAAAGACCACAAAGTGCACTCACCCTACGGGCTCCTGAAACTTTTATTGGTCTTTGAAAAATTCACTCATGCTTATTTATTCCAAATTGCACTCGAAATCATGTGATTACCTATACTTCTTCTTCTTCTTCTTCTTCTTCTTCTTCTTCTTCTTCTTCTTATTATTATTATTATTATTATTATTATTATTATTTTATCTGTGTCTGACCCAACTGAATGAGCTCCAAATATATTTTTCCTCTCATAGCCTTTCTCCTTATCTGTAAAAATCCACATAATTTTCTTCACTGTCCAGGGTTCGCAAATACGCCAAATTTGGCGTATTTTACGCCAAAATTGTTCAGATCACTCCACAGAGGTTACGGAGGGAGTCACTTTGACTCCAGAAATTTTCAGTAACAAACAGGGAGCCACTTTGACTCCAGAAATTTTAGGTAACAAACACAGTTTTGTCCTGACCTTTGTCCTAACAAATACAATTTATATTAATTGTAAACGTCGTAAACCTTAATTAAATCATCAAAATTAAAGAATTATACTGCACGACAAAACAGGGTTAATTATGATCAAAGTTTACTTGATGACTGCCATCATGGATTTAAGCTTTCCAGGTCAGCAGACCGCCACAGCTACTTCGTGTATCCCTCACGATAGTGTATACATGCCGGGACCACGTACTGGAAAGTCTGAAAATGGCTTTTTTCGTTGTGATACTTGACTCCAAATATTCCAAAATGACTCCAAAATTTGTGAAGCAGAAGTCACAGTGAATCCACTTATCAATAAAATTTGCAAACCCTGACTGTCTATTTTATTCTTTTTTTGGAAGATGAAATAAAATTTTGAAAATTAACTTATGAATAATATGACATGTTTGGTACACAAAAACTCTTTTTTCAGCATCTTATTCAAGCTCAAAAAGTCAATATGAAGATAAATGGTTAAAAGCATGAATACGTTTTTTCTTTCTCTCTTAGGATGATTTTCATCTTATACAGCTGTGACAATCACATTATGTTTACAGATACATTCTGTACTGGCCAGTAAACTATTTCCTGTATACCCAACATATCTAATCAAACATCTGGTCAAATCATCCAACCCAACTCAATTGAAATTAATCCAATGATTAAGTTTGATTGCGGAAAACGGACGAACAAAATCAAACCCACAAAAAAATTTGGCCAATGCAATCAAATGTAATTGATTGTTCGATTTCTGACAAAGTTTTAATTGGTCAGTTTTTGGACAGTTCAAAATAAATTGTCTCAGCTGGTTTTGCTTGGAAATTCATTTCAGTTCTATCAGAAGACTTCTAAAGTGTTGTTTGACTCTGGGAAATAATACGTTTAGACCTATTGAACAACAGAACAACTAATTTTTTTATTATTGTACAACGCACTCAAAGCAGTACATGTCAATGTCTAGAAATGACTATATTTTGTTACATCACAGTTATGTTTTTGTCTTAAAACTGAGAGAAAGTCTAATCAGTAGCTCAGTTAACATTCAAAAAGATTGTAAAATCCATGTTGAGGTGCCAGAAAACTATTAATTCACCGAAATATTCTTTTCAAGCGAAATAACTTTGCAAGGAATGATTTGCACACGTCATAGCCTGCACAGGTTGCGCAGATGACAACAACAACACCCATCTCTTTTCCTTAATATCAGTTATCAAATTGAGAAGTTTTCTCTTAAATTTATATACATTATAAAACACATGGTTAACGCTTCATCGTGTACTGTTGAGTTATGGATGCACTTAGGAGACGTTTCAGGAGGATTACTAAGCTCACAAGAACTCAAGGTTAGGCTTTTGTACATTATGCTAGCATTTTTTTGAGCATTTTAGTGAGGCAAAAGCACTGAGTATTATTCGAGCATTTTAGTGGCATTTTCCCCGGAAAATTAATTTTTCCGAGAAAATAAAATAGAAATAAACTTTTTTAGGAGCCCATGCCCCACGAGCTCCTGCGTTTTTAACAAAAATGAAGTCAAAATTCCCAAAAATCTAATACAGCTGTTTTTTTTGGCTGTATTTATGAACTTGTACACGTTGTCATTGTTACTTGCAACACTTCCACATTTTTGTGAGAGTAAACTTTGAAATTAATTTAAAAAACTGTTTGTATAATGAGCATTATCCGAGCATTTTAGTCACTTTTTTGGGCAGACCGAGCATTTTAGTGGGAAAAATGGAGCATTAAGGAGGAGCATTTTAGTGGGGGAAGCAAAAGCATAATGTACAGAAGCCTACTCAAGGTAGAGTTTGTTGACGTCATCAGCGTACTCAATGGGAATATGAAGCACTCTCGCACTATTCAATTTGATGAGGCGAACATTCTAGCTATATGTTATAACATGAATTGAAACCTCTTTCCATCCTAAGCCACATTCCAGTTAAGCCCCTCACCCACCTCGTCTACCCAACAATAACTATAAAATCAACATATGATTTTATTAGCTGTTTAATTTTTATTTATTATGAACTTTAGGTAACCCTTCATTGAAGGAAGTAGTTCCCTTTGGGTCCTACTATCAATTCTTGTAGTCTTTTATGTATTGCCACTACCATTACCTAAAAATCTGGTAAAGAAGCAAGAAATTACGTACCTGTACAAAATACTTGTACTTTTTAAAAAGCCATATGACGAAAACAATGAAAAGGCTGTGAATTAAAGATGTTCACTTAGTTTACACAAGCTTAGAAAACTTACTTTGATTACTAATTATAAAATGGTGTCAGCGATAGGGGGACGGCAAAATTTTACCTGCTTCAGATTATTGTTGGCAATTTTTTATCTCTAGCAAGTTCGAATAATAAAAGGAATACCTAGAAAAAGTTCATCGTGAATCTCGACGAAACATGCGGGAAGTCATCAATATCGGCTTAACTTTAAGCCTATCAGTGTTCGTGATTCTCACCTGGCGATCAAGGAAAATGAAGCCACCGTCAACTTCACACCAGAAATCACCTTCTAAAACGACAACAAGATAAACAACAGAACAGTGAGTTCCAACGCCTGTCAAGTAGAAATTTGCGTTTATGAAACAGGACAAACAGGCAAGATCACTTACACAATAGTGTTGGTTTTCTGTAAACAAGGAACATTCACCAGCCATCTTGACATCATTACAGTACCCTTCTGAATGGAATGAGTTTGTAAAATACCATGTAGGGGAGGGTTGTTGATTGCTGGAGTCGTGTTGGTCATTTTCATGTCTTGTCTTTAATTGCGTAAATCGATTTGGAGAAAAATATTACAACAATAAAACATTAAAAACAAAAATTGCCTGTGTAGCTGTTTAGGTGTAAATTCAGGGCTTTTAAAAAGATCAAATGCGTTAAAAAAAAACAATGAAAAACAAAATATCCCCTCAGCACCCCTCTCAAAACAAAAAGGCGAAGTCAGCTGAGGTATCAACCTCGCTGAGAACCTGGGAGCGAGGTTGCTGGATCGTGCTGCTCGCCTTGACTCAGCCAACAGTCAGCTGCTTCTTCTCAACTGTACATTTACCCAGTTTTGCCATTTGAAGTTGAATGATGAGCTTCTGGGTTAAAGCTACTTTTTTGCTCTGCTTCTATGGCTTCTTCAAGGAAATGAAACCTTCAGAACCTTTCCTCACTCCATATTTGAAAGCACCTCCCATGAACTTGACGGAAGAACAACTGGACAATCAAATCTACCCCGTGTGGACGTACTCGTATCTTGTAGTCCTGTTCATGGTGTTTTTAGTCACTGATCTGTTGAGATACAAGCCAGTAATAATAAGCGAGGGCTTGGCTTATTTGGTAACAAGAATACTTTTGATCTGGGCTAGGGGTGTACTGGCAATGCAGTTTATGCAGTTCGCATATGGCGTTGCGACTGGCACTGAAGTGGCATATTATTCCTACATTTATGCAGTTGTTGACAGAAGTCATTACCAAGTAGTGACCAGCTACACGCGGGCTGCAGTACTTTTTGGAAGAATGTTATCTGGTGTGGTCGGTCAGCTTCTTATATCATTGAAAGTAGCAGACTATCTGGCTCTCAACTACATTTCTTTGGTGAGTGTCTCAATTGCCTGTTTGATCAGTCTATTTCTACCAAAGGGAACTGGCAACGTGCTTCTGATGAACACAGAAAGCGACTCCTCCTCCGAAGAAACAAAGACAACATGCTTATCTTCATGGGGAAAAACTATGCGCACTATGTTTCGTGACTTTGTGTTGTGCTATTCCAACAAAGAGCTACTCAGATGGTCGCTGTGGTGGGCCTTTGCAACCTGTGGAGAATTCCAAGTTGAAAATTATGTCCAGAACTTATGGGATGTTATCTACCCTTCCCATAACCACAAGATTTACAATGGTGGTGTCACTGCAGTCTCTCACCTAACGGGTTCTTTGGTGGCAGTTGGCCTGGCTTATGTGAAGATAAACTGGTCTTTGTTTGGTGAATTATGCCTTGGCATTGTTTCAGTGGCAGATGCATTCTTTCTTTTCCTGAGTGCACAGACAACCAGTATCTGGATGGCATATCTTATGTATGTGCTCTTCCGGACAGCATATACCTTCCTCATAACAGTAGCAAGGTAGGATAAAGTGTGTGCATAGTTACCAGAAGAAAATTGACCACCTTAAACCATTCACACCTCAACTGGCTGTAACTACCAGTGTGGAACCATGACCCTTGCACCTGTGTGACATATTTATCAGTTTAATGGGCATATATTTGATAACTTGTGCACTTATTGAGTACAAGGTACAGAGATCATTCAAACTATACAATTCTTTACAAATGTGTGTGGTCAGAGGAAAAAAGCAATAAAGAAATGGAAATCATACCAAACACTTTGACCAGGACATTACAATAAAAAAATTTTGTCTCACTAATCATCCACCTTTGCTTCAATCAAAATAGTTTCAGGATCATATATAGGTGTTTTACGTGCATACATAACAGAAACATTGGTTTTAGTTTGCAGATTGCCAGACATGTTGAGATGACAAGATTTGCTCTGGTGTTTGGAATAAATATGTTTGCTTCTTTGCTTCTTCAAACAATTCTAACAAGCATTGTTGTAGACAAACGTGGACTAAATCTTCCAGTTTTAACACAGGTAATGTTAATTATTTATAATTGTGTGTAGCTTAATCATTTCTGTTATAAACTTGTTATACATTTCCTCTTGCAAGTTAATTAGCCTATATAATTATGTTTCTCCTATTTCCCTCTTTCATAACACTTTAAGTCATGTGTAGACGTTGCTTATCATGACAAGATATGCCCAGTGAACTACTTACTGTGTACCCTAGATAACAATCATTTAATTTTAACAACTCATTTGGTGAGGCCCTTTCCATGTTCTTGTGATAATAACAATAATAATAATAGTAGTTATTATAATAATGGTTTATTAACAGTATATCCACCAAGTGGCTCTTTTTTTAGACTTTTTTTACCCTCAGCAGTATTTATAGCTCTAATGCTAGTGGGGCCGAGCAAATTCCTGAAACAAATAAATTAAATCAAACATAAACAGGTTAAAAATCCCAACTGGCTGGAGGCGAACCAGATTGCTATTTACAAGCGTGGTTCAGGATTTGAACTCGGAACTAATGAAAACAAATCCAGCTAGCGGTCAAGGTGGGACTTGAACTTGGGGCCTCCGAATCACATCCACTCAGCCACGCTGCCTCCTTCACCTGCCTTCACCTGTTAAAAACTTGTGATGAGTTGGAGGAAAGTTTGTCATAAGCTGAAGTCTCCAGGTGGAAAACATAGTATAAGATTCTTTTTCCCACAGTATTTACTGTCACCCATTCCTCAACCATCTGGCTGCTGATTTCAGTGGCTCATAGATTTTGAACTTACTCCTATTGCCCCCAAAAAACATTTTCTTTTGCTGGAATATGCACCTTGCCCTTACAAGCAAGAAATAATGTCAAGGGCATGATCATCGTTACCTGCTTCTTACAGAGTGTACAGAAAACATAAAACTTAAGCAACAGAACAACTATCAATGAGGTAATTTTTCAGATTTTTTTCAAAAGCAAATAAGGAAGAAGAGCTGTGAGTGAAATTGGCAACAAATTTCAGCTTTTTGGTCCATGATAAAGGACACTGAACTGCTTAACCCGTTGACTACTGTGCTGGCCAAAAGTGGCCATAGAAGACAACACTGCTTTCAAACATTGTATCTTTCTTAATCGCACAAACATTGCCTTAACTGTCAGCAATGAGCATCAAGTAGAAAGTCCTTCAAATTGGCATATCCAATAAATACAAAAAAGTCAGGGCTTTTTGCAAAATATTTCCTTTTGAATTTAGACAATAACAAGAATGACTGTTTTTAACGTTATAGAAAAACGGAAAAAATCACATTTTTTCTTTCAGGTTTTTTACAGAAATCATCATTGCAAAACCAAAAGTCAACATTCACAGTAACATTCAGTCCTTGTTTTAGCTTAGAAGTGACTTTTTTTGTTCTTATTCATTTCTCGGGCCGATCTACAGCTTTTTGTTCTAGTGCATCCTGGCCTTGCCTCGATTTTCAACATCATGACTGCATTGCATGCCAGGAAATAGCCAGAATTTTTGACTGCATTCATTCCTTCCCCCACTTTCTTCATATTTATACTAAGTCCACAGCCACTCCAACCTACCACGGAAATTTTGTGCTTGTTGTGATTTTCAGTGGTTTTAAATTCCAAAATATGCCATGGTAGGTCAAGAAATTCATCAGTAGTTGTGTCCCAAAGTTACTTCTTTTCAGAGCAGCAATTTTTCTAAACTTTGCAAAAATCGCATTATTATAGCTGAACAAAGCATAATGTCTACATCAGAATGACGTTTCCAGAAAACTCAAGCCTCCAGTGTTTCAGAACAGCAGTACTTTCCATGGTAAGCCCAAATACAGAGTCACAAAATCCTATGGACTGTTTGAATGAAGAAAATCACTCAAAAAAGTAAAAAGCCCTGGACGTCAATGGATTAATGTTTATTTTACAAAAATGAGGTCTGTACTAAGAGGCCAGTCAAGTTTCATGATGGTGGATGTGATTACTGTTTAAAAAGAGGTTACAAAAGCTATTAGACAGAAGATTATGGTGATACAAATACATGAAACGTGAAAGCAGCAACAGAAAAATAATTACTGTTTTATATGTCAAGGACTTTAAGTTGGCACTATGTGCTTTTACAAAAGATAAATAGAGCAGTAGCCGGAGGACCAGGTAACATTACAGTATATTAGGTAGGGATATAACAGGAAGTAATAATAAGGTCAGCAACATTTTGGATGAAAGATAAAAGCAGGCTTTTGCAATAATCCCCACTGCTTTTGATGTTTTTTTTTAGGAACAAAGCTAATATTAGGTTTCCAGGAAAGGTACTGATCAACAATAACAGCTAAGAATTTAGTTTCTATAACTTTCTTGATCACAGTATTTTCCATAACAAGAGGAACATTAACATTAATTTTCTTTTGCATTGGATAAAAACTCATTAGGTTCATTTTAGTCAAATTTAGAGATAACTTATTTGCTTTAAGCCAAGTAATTATTTTTGCACTTTGAGTTCATTGTTAGCAATAGAAATAAGGTGGTCAGTATCCCTATGAGAACAAATGATATTTGTATCATCAGCAAACAGTAAAGATTGAGTCAGGTTAGAGACATTAGGAAGATTATTAATGTAAATAATGAATGGTCTAAGGATTGAGCCCTGTGGGATGCCACAGGAAATTTTTCTGTAGTAAGACCAACTGAACCTAAACAGGTCAAATTGAGTCCGATCCTCAAAATAACTTTTAATTCACGACAAAGCAGTGTCCCAAATAGTTTTAGTGTTTCAGTTTTTGGCACAATATTTTATGATTAATGATATCACGCGCCTTAGATAGATGTAAGAAGACGCCTAACATTGATTAATTTCTGGAGATGGTTTCTTTTAAAGTTAACAATAAGAATATTTTTCGAATGAGGCCTTAAACTGCCGATTAAAAAATAAAATTGGAATCCAAGCTTTCACCAATCAACCGCAATATCTGGCATCATCATCATCCCTGATGAAGCCGTTGATCAGCAAAAGCCTGGATTCCAATTTTATTTTTTAATCAGTAGTTTAAGGCCTCATTCGAACAATATTCTTATTTTTAATCATGCTGCTTAAACTTAACTTTTTAACTATTGTTCTATAACTCAAGTGGATCTAATTGAGGGATGAACAATACAGGAAGCTAGTCAGAGTTAGTTATGAATAGCTACAATGTAAATTATTCCGGTGGAAAGTTCTTTTAATGTCCTTTTTCACAAAGTGGCACTGACAAAAAAAGTAAAGGAAAATAAAGTAATCCTGCTTCACCAATTGGCCTCTTTTTCACTTCCTTTTCAAAACAAAATTTGCAAATGTAGAGGCGCTTACAAAAACACAGAATGAACTAGCCATCAAGATTTTTTTTTTGTTAAAAACCCTTCAAGGCTATACATATGATGAAAAAAAACTGATATGGCTGGGAGGTTCTTACTAGTGGGGAGGTTCTCTCTATGAACGGACTGAGAAGCGACGTGAAGCGCCTGAGAACTGTAAAGAACTGTAAAGAACTGTACACCTGCGAATATAGAGACTAGAGAGGAGAAGTGTAACGTCACGTTACCATGGTAGCACTATTTCTGGATGACAATAAAACCAACGATGATGGCGAAGGCAAGGAGAACAGCAAAAAATAATATGTTTATAATAACTAACAACAACTTTGCACGTACTCACTTTATTTTGTACATTTCTTTGCCGTTGTTGCACCACTACAACATGGAACTTCCTAATTTCACGAGCCCGCTTTATGGAGTAGGTGAACACAATATTAAAATTGTCGCTTTCTTTTTCTAAACTTAGATAAGGATAGATACGGTCCCCAAGAAAATTTCGCCAACATTTGCCAAATTAAATGAATTTGAATAAGATCGGTGAAGTTTGAAATAGTGTGAATGGACTTTAAGTGACTTTTTCGGCTTGTTGTCATCCAGAAATTTTGCTACCATGGCAACGTGACGTAACAACTTCTCTTTTTTGCTCCCTACCACTACTGGCGAGGCCAGACTGCCATATTCCCAGGTTACTATGAGAAGGAATGTAGGTTTCCAATTGTCATTTTCTTTGTTTCCCAGTTTGTCATTTATGGAAGTTACTTTTTCATCATCGGAGCTGTTTTTTTGGCTAGAGCTGTGTTCCATATGACAAGAGTTGGATGGCGTCAGTGCTGGGAACAGCGTCATAATCAAGAAGATCAGCAGCCTCTGACAGTCATTACAAACACGGAATATAAAGATGGAGAAGAAAACCAACTGATTTAAGCCACAGATCAACCCACCAAAAGAAAGACAATATGATTCTATTTTCCTCCTCCTTTTTTCCCATGTGGTGAATCCAACACAGCACTTTTTGATTCCAGCTACACAGGCCATCCTGGGATTTTGAGAATAAATCCCCATTATTGAAAGGGTGTCCATTCGTAATTTTTAACCCTTTTTTTCTATGAAAGATCAAGTTCTAGGATAGCCTAGCATTCCTTTTAGCTGTTACAGTAAGGAAACTTTGAGTTGTGTGGTCGGTCCCCACTTTAATCAGGATGGAAATGCTACTTTGATCTGGTGTTGTGGTTAATTTCATCCCTTTTTTATTCTTGTACTTAATTTATTCTAGCCTTTTGTAGAAACGTCATCTGTGTAAGAAGCAGAAGACCCTAAAAAAATATGTTAATGATATGTGTCATAAAGAGTTGTCACGTGATACGTCCCTGTATGTAATGAACCTAATGTTAGTCAGTATCACTGAAAAACCTCATTTTGCGCTGATGAGATATTCGGCACATTTTGACTTAGGGCACTAATAAAAGGAAATTTAACTTTGTCATTTTTGAGCTATGAAACAGGTCATTTTTAGGGTCCTTTCCCATGGTGAGTTTTGGCTATAGGGTGTCAAAAATTACGGCATTTTCACCATGCCGCTGGCCAAAAGTAACATTGAGACAAGATCGAGACAAGGGAAGTTTCGTGTTATCTGCATTAGCGATATGCCGAAACGGTCGGAGAAGCGCGATTCTACCCAGTGCAAAGAGCTTGTTTCTCCCTCCAAAAAACGGCTGGAAAATCGTGCGACTTCACGCGAAGAAGGAGAAGACGTGCCTGGTCCTAGTTCTGGTGAAGATACTGTAAGCAATATTCTATAGAGACTATAGATTCGATGAGAAGTACGGTACAGTTCATGTATTTGCCGACCATGCACAATTGCATGACTATCTTTGTACATTACTAGCTAGCATGATGGTATAATGGGGCATTACAAAAGATTTGATGTGACAATCATAGAATGATCTGAACAGAAACCTTTTTGTTGCATTTTTTTGCAGCTCCAGAACATGTCTTAGAATTAAGCATGTAGTGTTTTTGGTTTTCTTAGTACAATGAGCTTATTGAAGTCTTGCTTGGCAAGGTTTTAAATAAGATGCTATGTACATGATGCCTTTTTGATGTAAGGGCATTTTGTAATCATCTCGACCTCATGATATGATTTGCACCATGCGAAGAAAATATCACTCTAAATTTGACATTGCTTCGAATCTCTCAATTTAAGAAAAAGTTTTCTTATTTTATGGGGAAATTTAAAACAGATCATAGGATAAGAACTCTTTTTTCTGTGATTTAAACTGCCTGTTTAAAAAAGAGTTTATATCCTATGATTTGTTTAAATTTTGTCATAAAATAAGAAAACTAAATTTCTTAAATTGAGAGATGTGGCGCAATCTCGAATTGAAGGCTGGTTTCCATATGATCGCTACGATTGCCAGGGACCGTGCAGAGGGAGGGGCTGGGGGGCTTTAGCCCCCCCCACCTTTTTGCAAGAATAAAAATAAATTAAACAAAAAATAATTTAACAAAAGTAACGGAGTGAAAAATAGCAAAAACTCGTTAATTCGAAAGTGACCAAAGTTACTGGCAAAGACAAACGCGCAGATAAATAGACAGAATGAAGCATTAGTCGTTACAATTGTAAAATATTTTTTCGCTTCTAACCTAGCAGAGGTAAACGTCTTTTAAATGGCTTCTTTTTCCTGCCGACCTCTCAGGAAAACGCGTTGTTTCGTAATTGGTCAATTTCGATCCAAAGTAATAACTGTATTTAGTTTATAAGGCGATTCTCAAACAAATTGTTTATTAGTTTCAACCTTGATTTTTGGAAGATCATGAAGTTACTGTTTCGCTTGTTATTGTGCGTCCTGATTTTAGCTCGATCAGCGCGAAGTCTGTCTTTTGATGTCAGGCTTCACGGCTCGTTGAGCATTCCAATTGCAAGTTTTGTTGGAAATTTTACAAGTGCTGCTGAAGGATGGTGATTATTTTTGTTTTGACGACATCATAGTAAAAATTAAAGAGCTACCCAACCCAGAACGGGAAATGATAAAAGAAGTTATCACGTTATGTAAGCTGATTCTCGTAAATTCAGCAACAAGTGCAGCCGGTGAAAGATCCTTTTCGACTGCCCGGAGGCTAAAAACATGGCTCCGTTCAAGAATGAACCAGGAACGATTTAGTAACCTGACAGTTTTAAACACACACAAAGAAAGAACGGACAGGCTTTCCACCGTTGACATAGCAAACGAATTTACCGACCGCAACACAAACAGAAAGCGTAATTTTGGCACTTTTCGAGTAAATGATGTACAGTAACTTTAATATCATTCACTAAATTATTTTCAGTTACTGTTTTGTTTTGCCGTGTAAATATTTTGAATGAATAATTAAACAATTATTGAACTCGGCTTTCGTATGATATGAAGATATACAGATCTCGGAGGGTGTTATCCACCCGGGGGGGGGGGGGGGTACTCCCATACATTACCTATACGGGTATGTGCCGCCCAATGGGGTCGTGATTTTAAAGCTCCTGATTTAGAACGGGGTATCCATTTCAGAGGCGTTTTCTAGAACGGGGTATAATATTTCGAAAGTTCGAAAGCTCCAGTTTTGTAAGCAGCCATTTGACTTTTTTTATTCAAGGACAGATTGCTTTTAAAAATACGGTTCAATGCGTTAACAAAACTGTTGTACTCTTGTTGCACCCTAGGACGGAGTATAAAAGACTGGCCCATTTCTAGAACGGGGTATCAGTTTTAGGGCGAATTCTAGAACGGGGTATAAAAAATTGGCCCATTTCTAGAACGGGGCATCAATTTTAGGGAAAGTTTTTTTAGAACGGGGTGCCAATTTGGAGTCCCGGGCGGCACATACCCACCCAAAAAATACCCAAGTGCCCCCCCCGGGGGTATTGACAAGACCTTAGGCTCGATTTCCGCCGTCTCCAGGTCCCTTGGGGGCTCATTTTCCAGCACAGCGGCCTACAATTGAGCCTAACAAGACCTTGGCGCTCGCAAAAAACCTGCCAAGTAGGTGCCTGTGCCTTGGGCAGATTGTCATTTTAGTGTTAGCCTGTGTACACACCGCCCCCCACCCCTTCGGAGAAGGGGCCCCTTCTTCGATTTTTCCTAAGGGGAGGGGGGTCTGTACAATTTCAGTTCCAAATACCTACCAAACCTCTACTCTCGCTAAAATGAATTCATTCATTGCTTTGACTTTGCTACACTTAGACAAGTGACAGCTGGCTAAGTGAGACGTAATATCATTCATGCACTCTGCGACCAACACATTTCCCTCCACACCCCTAATGGGACCACACGGAAAGAAGAGCTTGATCATATGAAATAGACGAATAAGCCATTTTTCACAATTGATCTCTTCGGCGATTTCATTGACATAATTATATTTGAAACTGGCACCTGTTGCATTATAATTCAATTAGATTGAAACCAAAACAAGATCATCTTGGGAATACGGATGTTATACCCCAACAAAAACTAAAAAACTGAGATAATCCCTTTTGCGTATATTCACTGAAAAAAGAAACTATTTTTCTCGTTTCATTCTGCTACCGATAAACGCTTTAAAGATCTTTGAATGAATCTGAAATTTACAGCTAATTTGCCTTTTGCAAAGCTATACATGGATTTTCTCTTAAAAAAAACTTTTTACGATAGAAAAAGTGTGGGGCATTTTGTTTTTTATCATGGTGCGTGTACAAAGATCTGATAAGCAAAAAAGAGTGCCCACAAATTTTATTGTGCTGACAAGAGGACTTACCTTGCAAGTTAACCATGTTAACTCTTATCTTTTATTATTATCAATAACTATCATTTTAAAAAAGATGATAATATAATAAAATTGATCGATACAACGCTATTGTTTTCTAATCGACCGCCCCTCTTTAGGAATGCGTGACAGGCCACAGTAATTGAATTATTTTAAGCCACGCAAACATATATCGATCATGATATATTATTCAGCTGCTTCTTCCTCGTTAAAAAAAAAAGAAAAAACCAAAAAAAAAAACACAGACCGTAAGGGGATTCTAAGTGATGATTCGTGTTTTTCTGTGGAAAGGAGAGTTATTTTTCCCCTTAGAAATGTGAAATGTAAGGATTATGTTTCATGTCAAGTTGTTGAAACGACGCATCTAAGGCTAATTTGCATAGGGAAAGTGAAGTCACGTTCATCGTCGACAAGAAAAAAACCCAAGAAAAAGCGATTACTAAGTTTTCTCCACATGTTTTCGAAAGTCCAACATTTAAAGGGTCTAATGACAGTTAGTGATAACTAGAAACGTTAAAGCTGTGGAAATTAGTCGACCAGATGCAGACCATCACAATTCCAGCTTTTCTGTCAAAATGGCGAATTTTGGAACATTAACGGAACTTTGTACAGCACGCAAAGAAGAGTGCCCACAAATTTTATTGCATTAAGAAGTAGACTGGTCTTAGTACTTCTGCTTTATCATAGACTTGAGTCTGGGTCAGGTGCCACTTTTGCGAAATTACCGTTCAGCTCTAGTTATGCAAATTAATTTTCCCGATAAGCAAATTAAAGGTCATTTTAAAAAAATCATATCTCAGCTAAATTTCCACAGAATGCAACCATTAAACCTTGAAACTATTAACCAGAGTTAAAACTTTTGTGTGTAAAATGATCAGCTTATTCGGCTCCGTAAGGTAGGTTTTCAAGAGCCCTAAAGTTTCACCAAAATCGCACCACTTCCGACTGCAAACTGGCTATTTTTAGGTGACCTAGAAAATCTCTCTGTAAAATAGAGAAAAAATTGAGTCGGTCCAAATAAATGTGATATTTCTTCATGGGATAGGATAGTTATCTTCCACTGAAAAAATCAGGGCAATCCGAGATATACCAAAATTTGCCTTATCGGTTCTTACGCGGACAGCCTCTATATTCGTCATCCAATTCACTTACAGAATTTGGAAAAGGTGCTCAATGCTTTTTGTAATAAATTTGCCGAGTGTGATAAAACAACAACAATAACAACAACATAAGCTTTATTTGCATGACTAGAATTATGTAGTTACAGTATTGCAAAAGCTTTAACATGAAAAACAAACAAACAAACAAACAAATCATAACAATGATAATGCAATGCAATGATTACTATAGTCAATCAATTGTCATCAGCATGATTTGATAACAAATTATTACGTAAATCATTTCATAATGAAACAAATTTCAACAAATGTGAATTTACGGAAAAATTCTGTAAATTCATCAATTTAATTATTAGTTCTGTGTAAGATAGCTGATTAAAGTCGACAAAATTTTGTTGGATTTGATTGTAGAATTTCCCCCTTGGGATTGAGTATTTTGGACAATGGAAGAGAAAATGAAATTCGTCTTCAATTTTACCAGAGTTACACGATGTCTATTTTGCATAAAAATAAAAGTTGAAAAAATCTCAAATTTTTCAACAACAAAAAAAAATTCTAATTTTCTCTTTTTCATAAACAGTTGTTTTTATAGTCTTTAAAGGCTTCTTTTTTATCTAGAACGTAAGCGAACACTTTTTCTCGATCTATTTTTGATAAACTTAAAAGATGAAAAAACTTCAACTTTTTGACCAAAATCCTGGACTATCCCCTTTGCAAAAATGCCAATTTTGCCTTCTTTTTAAATACATGTTTATATTGTCTAGAAAGGCTTGTTTTCTAACGAGAACGTCACCAAATGCTTTTTCTCGGTGTATTTTGCATACAACGAAACGTTAACAAAATTTCAAATTTTTGACCAAAACTATGGCCCCCTTTGGAAAAATGCCAATTTTGTGGTTTTTTGAAACCGATGTTTTCGTTATTCAGAAAGGCTTGTTTACTATATAAAACGTCGAAAATCGTTTCTTCACGATTTATTTTCACAATCTATGACACGGGAATACAGGGGGTTACAAGGGGTTACAGGGGAATAAAGGGGTTACAGGGGGTTAAAAGAGGTTACAAGGGGTTAAAAGGGGTTATAGGGAGTTACAAGGGGGTTACAAGGGGTTACAGGGGGTTACAGAGGATTACAAAAACTTTTTTCTAACTAGAACGTTCCCAGATACTTTTTCTTGGTCTATTTTGCATAAAAATCAAAGTTGAAGGAATCTCAAATTTTTGACCAAAACGATGGACTAACCCCTTTGGAAAAATTCCAATTTTGCGTTTTACATAAACAGTAGTTTTTATAGTCTTAAAAGGCTTCTTTTTTATCTACAACGTCAGCAAACACTTTTTCGCGATCTATTTTTGATAAACACAAAAGATGAAAAAAATTCAACTTTTTTACCAAAATCATGGACTATCCCCTTTCCAAAAATGCCAATTTTGACCCCTTTTTTATCCATGTTTATATTGTCTAGAAAGGCTTGTTTTCAAACGAGGACGTCACCAAATACTTTTTCTCGGTGTATTTTGCATAAAACGAAACGTTAATAAAAATTCAACTTTTGACCAAAACCATGGACTAACCCCTTTGGAAAAAAGCCAATTTTGTGGGTTTTTGAAAAGATGTTGTCGTTATTCACAAAGCCTTCTTTGCTATATAAAACGTCAAAAATCGTTTTTTTACGATTTATTTTCACCATCTATGAAATGGGAATACAGAGGGTTACAAGGGGTTAGAGAGGGTTACAAGGGCTTAAAGGGGGTGAGTGGGGGTTACAAGGGGTGACAGGGGATTACAAGGGGTTACAGTAGGTTAAAAGGAGTGAAAGGAGGATAAAGGGGGATACAAGGGGTGAGAGAGGGTTACAAGGGGTTACAGGGTTACAACAGGTGACAGAGGGTTACAAGGGGCTACAGGGGGTTACAAAGGGTTACAAAGGGTGACAGAAGATTACAGGGGGTTTCAAGAGGTTACATAGGGTTAGAAGGGGTTACAAGGGGTGACAGGGGGTTACAAGGGGTTACAAGGGGTGACA